>NC_139219.1:310292988-310752621 GCF_055691185.1 Crinia signifera | reverse complement strand
TATATAGGAGATTAATTGCGCATCTCCCCCACAGTAACCACCTGGAGCTGATTGGCTGGTATTTTATCCCTTATACACCTGATCATCTGTCACTATGGGCCAAATGTATTAAGCTTCAACAAGTGATAAAGTGAAGGGTGATAAAGGACTAGCAGGTCAGCTCCAAACTGTCATTTTTTAAATCTAGCCTGAAACCCGGTAGGAGCTGATTGACTGGTCCATTTTTACTCTTGGTCACCCTCCACTTTATCATTTGTTAAAGCTTAATACATTGGCCCTATATGTCTTGTACTGTAATGGATGTTCTCAGATCACCGATCTCGCTAATAGTTTCCCCAGTGATGCAGAAAATGTGTTTTTCATTAGATGTTGCTTACATTGAAAATATAGTGAAGGGCTACAAAGGAAATTAAATATAATAAATCTACAGTATACATTTTCCTAACCTACGTCATGTTACTGGAACATACATTCCAACGGGCATCTAGTGGTCAGGGGCTAAATTAAGACAACAGTTAACAATTATAAAAGTTCTTGTATGTATACAATGGTACAATAATAATGTACCTTATGAGAATTCTGCTGGAAATCCTTTAAAGAAAAATAGTTTGGAGTCCACCTTATTTTTTTAATACAAGTCTGATAGAAGAGAGGGTTGTGGGGAGCAGGGGGAGGGTAAGTATAGTTTTACATAGATCTTCAATGCCTCTGCACTTAAGAAACTTTTATACAGAAGCTAAGAATGTCAAGTGTTCTCCCCAAAAGTTTTTTCCAGCCGGATGGCATCAAGAAGTAGCCAAGTGGGCGTCTTCACAATAAAAAAAGTGGGGCACTGTACTGTCAGAAGGGCGTGTTTAGCACCACCTATTGGCACTTATTGCAGTTTAAAAAAAAGTCTCTCAGCCCACACTACCGAACACACACTAAAAATAAAGACAGTGCCTAATGCCTACTAAACATCACACACCCATTACATGCCGTAATGCCCATTACACATTATGCCACATCGTAATACCTTTTACATATTATACCACATATTTTACCACACACCATAATGCCCATTACATATACTACATGCTGTAATGCCTATTACATGTTATCCCACATAAGTGCCACTTACCTACATGCTCGTTGCTATGGGGTGCATGCTTGATGCCAGGGGTTGCGTGTTTGATGCTAGAGGTTACAGGCTCTTTGCCAGGGGGATTACCCCTCCCCCAGATAAGATGAGAGATGCACCGGAGAGAGGAAGTACCGACACGGTGAGCGTAGTGCAGGGGAAATGCTGGAGGTTCTTTCCATCTGCCGCAGCTGGTGCTCATGCCGCCACACGTTCAGCCCGGCTCCACGGACACAGTGAGAGAATGACTTCCGAGCTGCCGCTCTTGTGAGAGTTTGGCTACCAGAAGTACCTCCCAATGATCAGAGCCGCATTTCTCATTAGGCACGTGAGGCACGTGCCTAGGGGCGGCACATGTTTGGGGGCGGCACTTGGATGCCTGTGATAGTACTGTCAGCCCAAAAATGTACCAATAACTGCAAAATATCCACTGTACTGTGCTATATTCCATCTTAGAGTGTAAATGGATAGAACATGCAGATACTGCCCCTGTAAACTGTCCTACTTAGTAAATATGTATTCATAATAACAGAACATGTCACAGTTAGTGGCTTTTTTATAAATCCATTACATTGGCTATTATCAAAGGAGGGATTATAAGTAATCAATAAAAATAATACAATTATGCAGGGGGGGGGGGTGAACATTATTGTTGTGCTTAGGGGTGCCCTCATCCCTAAATCCGCCCCTGCCACTGATAATGTGCAGCTCAGCCAAATATGTTCCATGTGTGATAACTGTACTGTCTCTGCTTGTATTGTTACCTACCTGGCTGTTTTGGCGACCAGTGGCGCCGCTGATGGCTGCCTAGGCGCTGTTCAGCTTGGTGGGTATGTGTTCCCTGTGTGATAACTGTACTGTCTCTGCTTAATGTTACCTTCCTGGCTGTTGCAGCGACCAGTGGCGCCGCTGATGGCTGCCTAGGCGCTGTGCAACTCGGTGGGCATGTGTTCCCCACATGTAATGTCTTAAAGTAATGTATGTAATGCCTTCACCCCCCCCCCCCCCCCATTCATCCCTGCTTGATGCTGCACTGTAAATCCACAAAAAATTCCTAGTGTGCGCAAGCATACATGGCCAATAACGTTGATTCTATTCTATTCTATTCTATTCTAATATGATACCACTGCACCACCCAGCCAAGAGCACCACTCTGCCCGAACAGGCCACCAGGGAAATGCTGGGCGGCAGGGTGCACCTTGCCGGGAGGAGCTCCCGAAGATACAGAGCTGGGGAGAACACTGAGGGGAGAACACTGAGAACACTGAGGTACCTGCATTTAAACATCTTACATTTATATCCAGAGCTGCATGAGGCAATACCCTCTAGATTTAACACAGTTAAATCTACAAAGTGTGTATGTACAGTATGTAATACTGTTATTGAGCTATGGGACATGCCACACCCTAAGAAGCATATTGCAGTGGAGCATACTGACAGTTAATTGCATGTATAATCAGTATGCTTTTAAACCAAAAAAACAACATGAGTTCCAGTTCATGGTCAAACCCTTGCTGGCCAAATAGAAGACCCTTATCTTCATGTCTTTTGTGGATGATCTCCCATTGGTCATGGAATATACTTGCTGCTCTAAACCTAAGCCAATGATTCCAGTGGCTCTATCCACCTCTTTGAAATTTGCATTGTCTCCTGGATCAATGGTGACCTTCCACAGCTTCTCGCACCTTAACTGCATTTCCTTTGTAGAGTAGAGTAGTTCTCTGAACCTTTCAAATTTGTGAAGCTCATACTTGTGATTTGAGCATACATTTTTACCTTCAATACAAAGTTGTACGCCTGTTAAACATGTCCTTCACAGTTACAGTGTTGAGCTTATAACCTATTGGCAGATGCCTATACAGTATTTTGGTAGCAGCGGATTGGAGAAAGGAGATTAGTCCTCGGTGTTTCCTCCAAACCAGAGTAGGTTTTATTGAAGATACAGGTGATAAAAGATAAACAGCAGTCAGTATGATAAGGAAGCAATCTCTCCAGGATTAAATAATGTACAGCTGATCAGCACTGAGATGCTCCAATAACACAGCCACAGGCTTGGGCATATGCAGACCCTTTCATAGAGCCAAGTAAACCTCATGCATCTGCAGTCTAATCAGCCATAGACTTGCACAATAACCCCTCAAGTAAGAGAAAGCTTATAACATTTCATGTCAGCATGGCGACCACCGTATTATTATTTTGGATCTGAATTTATCACTTTACAAGTTATACAAATCATTACCGGAAACATCGCAGAGCCAAAGACAAGAACCAAGTAAAAATCAGTGGCGTAGTTGGTTTATTAGGACTTATCATGATGCACTTTTAAATTTGGATATCTCCCAAAACTCGTTCCTGGTTTTGTAAATAAGAAAAAAAAAAAAAGCATCGGACAAAGAACTATGATATGTTCTGAACTACTTACCAAATAAAGAGCAAATATCGTGATCCTCAAATCAACTTGAAAATACAGAGATTTAAAAAAAAAAAAGTGAAACCCTAAATTTTCTAAATGAATATGTTGCTACCTGCTATATGCCGACGGCTTATTTCTCTTTCATTCACTTCTTTCTTAGCTATCGCTGGACCCACTATTCCAGCAGGACAGGGATTTAGCAATCTCCCTGCTGCTTTATCACAAAATTCTTCCCTTGCCAAGCCACTTATCGTTTTTCCCTTCATGAAGTGTTTTTGAAGCTCACCTGTCCCCAAGTGTAGCAACATACACTGAGCGCGTGTGTTTAGGCTGTGAAAGCCTTTTCAAAATTCAAAAGAAACAATTTAAGTGAGGGGAAAAATGTACTGTAAGTCTGCGGCTCTCCTCTACATCCACCAATTCTTTTTTGTGTCCTAAGAAGTCAGAGAATGGTAACTCAAAAGATAGATGACATTGGGGAGATGAAGGTATAGACAGCCCCTGTGTAAAATGAAAACAAAAAAATCACTGTGCTCAAATTCTCTTTGAGTCAGGAATTATACAGGAGCCCAGAACAAGGATTTTTACTTCAGCACTGCAAACTTCTGATCTACGTTCTTGATCGAAAAACCGAGGCCCTTTTCGCTATGAATTGAAAACGATTTTATACTGGTTACAAAAAATATGCTTAACTAAATAAAAAACAATTTTTTGGTTATTACTGAACTCCCAAAGGCGGGCCAGATTAAACCTTGGGGGAGCTGGAGAACTTAAGATAGCATACCTTCCGTTCGTAAATTCGTATTCCTAAAATTCGTATTCTTGCGAATTGCATCGCCAGTGGCCGCCTAGCGGTGCCTAGCGGCCAATAAGGTGTCTCTAGGCAGCTAGGTGGCCAATAGCAGTATTTGGGAGGAGGGGCCGCATGATGTAAACAACTGCAGTCTGAGTGCCACGGAGTGGCATCAACAAAATGTGTCTGTGAGATTGGGAGGGCACGGTTTGGACAACTGAGGTGTATCCGAACCGTTTGCAGGGGATGGGGGGTAGATTTCAGTTTGAACACCCTGCACCCAAACTTAACTCTCTCAGCACATGTTACATCGCCCCCACCTGCAGTGCAACAGGATTTTGCCTATTTCCGTGCTTTTTTGCTCTGCTAAAAAAGGCCAAAAATTTGCTGTGCGAAAAAGCTGTGAAAACGACTTATGGGACCCACCTCACTCCTAAATATATTTAGAATAAAGAAGGCATGATAAGCACAGAACAAGCTTTAGTGAGCCTCATACAAAGTTCACTAGGGGCAGCTTACTGAATGGGTTTTATTTTCCAGATGTGGGCACATGCTACAAATAAAATCCCATCCACTACAGAGCAATGCAAAAAGCCTGATAATCTTAGGGAACGGCCAAAGAACCTAGCATGGCCCTGGACATACTGTATACAGTATTAACACTAGAATGCTCAGTTCTATGTAGAGCGACACTGTTCTGTCCATTATACTACATGTGGTTTTGGATACATATGGAAGACCGTCAATTAGGATGCTGGAGATAATAATACCGATGCCGGCATCCCAAAGAAGGGAATCCCAACAGAGGTCAGGTAAGTATATGTTCCCTCCCCCTGGCCCCCCCTCCCTCTCTACCTCACCACCTTACCCCATACCAGCCTGACCCAAACCCTCCCCACTAGAGCCTAACCTTAAACCCGCCCTGCAGCCTAACCCTAACCCTACCCCCCCTAACTCTTCTTGCCCATAGCATAACTTTAACCCCCCCTCCTAGTTCCTAAACCAACACCTTCCCCATCCCCAGCATAATGTTTACCCACTCTGGTCACACACAATTCTGCATCCTGACGACGGCATTCCAAATGATGTTGGGATTCCGGTGACGGTGTCCCAGCAGTAGTCGGGATACTGGCATCAATATAGTGAACACCGCTATCCCGACCACCGGAATGCTGAATGCATCTCATTGTGGCTGCGGCTCTAGTAAAATCATATTATATGCTACAACTGTTGTGGTCATGATGTGAGCCACTGGCCTGGAGGTGCGGGTGAGGGGTTCTGGGAAATCGAAGCACCCCATGCATTTTCCTATGCAATGCTGAGATTTTAGGCCATGAATCAGCTGAAGGTGAACAAAGAACAATTTGACCTCATATGTGCTGAACAGATAAACTGAAATCTACTGAGCACAAGAAAATAAAGTGCTTAATGACACTGCTGTTGATAATATCTACCTAGGAATAAACCCCAAGGGCCATAAATCCTCTTAATACAAATCCAGCTAATGGAGTTCTCAATTTCTGAACAAGAGAAAAAAATCACAATATTTAAAGTTCCTTTATAAAATTAGGTTATAACGAAAAAATATATCAAAAGTGCAGACAAGTTAGTAGAGCTATCAAATCATGCAGCCAAAGTTTAACACTGAATTTAGATAAAATAATACAAATGTAATCATTATACTGTATATATATAACAATCTGGAAACTCCCGATCCCAATACCGGCATGAAGATGTTAGCTGGTGGTGGTAGATGGGCCCATATTTTGGGCAAAATTATGCAAGTGTTCTCAATACATAATGGACCACATTCAGGTCCCTTTGCAAAGGGCATTGTTTGCATGGAGACTGATGTTTTTTTACTGCGCATGCGCATTTCTGATCATGTGCATAGGCAGGGTGCGTGCACCCATTGCGAATAGCCAGATCGCTGGGTACAGGCACCCAGGACAGCAGGCAGGGTGGCAGGGAGGGGTGGGGGTGCAGTGGACAGCCTCCATTAGCATATGTGAACACCCCACATTTTAGGGGTATTCATTTCCATTAGAACGCCCAGTGTTCTCATGCTAATGAGGCTGTGATGTGGGCGGGCAGCTGACATCACCAGAGGGTACCTCAGAGCACCCCTACATATACGTGCACGTTCCACATCATTTGATGGTCGCCGTACACATGTGTTAAAATATACATTGACGACTGTCTCCCTCATTGAGGAGGTTATTCTGATCGTAGCGGCCAAACGTGCGTACGTTCGCTATTAACGTACGCTATCCGTACGCGGACGTTGGGGTTAAGTCCACCCACAAATCAGCCGCATACGTACGGCCAGAAACAACGTAGAAGGGGAGTGGCGTACAAATGAGCGTACGCCAACGTACACGGACGGGCCAGCCCTTACACTCCGACAACTGGCGTACAATTGAGCGTACACTACCGTTTACGGACGTCTCTCGGCCGTCTTCCCACCGACTTCTTGCGGCTATCTGAGCGTACGCCAGCTTGCACGGACGGGTCCCTATTGTTTTCAATAGAAAACTCAGCTTATGTCACCGCTCGTGAGAGTGAGCGTACGTCCGTGTACGCTGGCATACCCTTCACATATATGGACCTGCAAATCTTGCCTTTCAACTATAATTATGAAAATTAATTAATTGATTGAATTAATTAATGTGCAAAATAGTGGGCATGGGCTTAAAACATTGCTGAAACATCCTTTGTAGGTGTTAGATGTGGTTTATGTTATTGTATCATAAATACAAAACCTATGTTTGTATTAGAGTGAACACGTTGACACATGTCGACTTGTGTAGATTGAGTGTGCTACTGTGTAAAGTCTATGAAAGCACGTAGTGAATGTGTATAACTGTTTAACAAATACCTACCTTAGCATATATAAGGAGGTCTTAAAAAGATTCTTACCTTAAATTAAACAAACCTTTAAATGTAGAGAAGTATAGAAAGATAAGCTTCCAATGTGTTTGAGTGCTGTGTGTGGCTTGCAGGTAGTGAAATCATGGTTTAGACTTAATAGACTGCAGCATTGGTTATTACATTCAGGTGTATGTGTTTGAGTAGTAATCAGCGTAAATTAGCAAACCCAGGCGCACGCTGGCATGCGGTATCTGTAGGGGTGGTCTGAGGTGGCGGTTGGCGGCCGCCTGTTTTGTGTCCGAAATGAACGGTGCTTTAGTCGATCGTGCGGTAGTAGCACCGTTCATTTTTGGTGCACACCCCCGTGTACGCCCATGTTTACGCCCATTTTCCCTCATTATTTCGGCCGCTCCCCTCAACACGCCCCTATGCCGCCCCCAATGCCCGTACTCTCGCGTACAGGTTTTTTCGCACGGAGAGACCCGTCCGTAAGCATTGTGGAGTGTTCGCGCCTGCGCATTAGCGAATGTACGCATGCGCAGATCATGAAAAACCCCGGAACGTACGCGTACGGCCCGGCCGCACCAACCAGAATAAGGCCCTGAGTCCCGGTTGTTGGTAGGCATCCTGGACACTGCATCTTCTGGCCATAGTGTCCTATTGTCCCGCTAGTTGCCTGTTGTATATGCCCGTACTGCTTGAGAATTAAGACCTGGCAGTATCCTAAGTACTAATGTGAGCATTGCATAATAATGAAACAATTAGGTGGCTGCTGTAGGCAAAACATCCTCCTGGTAGCTTTTTGAGTCTCATACAATTGTGCTGGAGTTCCATAACATGGAGACTCCAGAAAATTCACAAACATTTTAATAACTGCAGGACAATGCAGAGGTCAGAGTGTTTACACGAAGGCAGCAATTCAGAGTTCAAAACGCAGCAAGGCAGAATTAAATAAACTCCTGAATATACAAATAATAATGAGAGGAAAATAACCTGATGAGTACTAACAACAAAACAATCGGGCGCAATAGCTGTTAGCTCCACAATATAGATATATAGACCACAACTACCCCAGGTTGCCCTGGGAATAATGAGCGGCACTCTCCGGACTTGTAGACAAAAGTTTTTAGTAGTGCAAAAAATTAAATCGTTGTCACATTACATCAACGTTTCAAGGCTTTGTCAGCCTTTTCATCAGGACGGACATCTAAAGTGCATAAGTGATTGTGCAAAAAGTCCCGAGAGTGCCGCGCATTATTCCCAGGGCAACCTGGGGTAGTTGTGGTCTACATATCAAAATTCGGTGGAGGCACCCCGGCAATTGATCATTTATCTAAGAGTGCCAAACAACAAACCTGGATATATATATATATATATATATATATATATATATATATATATATATATATACAGTATAGTGTTCATTCTAGCACCTGCTATCTTTGAAAATCCATTCCATGCAGTTCCTCTTCCCTGCCTAGGGTGTAGCTCTCTGCTGTAGTGCTTCTAGCACAGTGTGGTCTGTATTTCAGCACTGATCTGCAAACCAGACCTGTGCTAGAAATACCACAGCAGACAGCGACACCCCAGGCAGGGAAGAGCAACTGCATGGGTATATATATATATATATATATATATATATATATATATATATACAAGAGACGATGGTGCGGCACTCGGAAATAATGCGAAATGCGATCAATCTGCTGTGCAACGTTTCAGTTTTAATAACTGTTTTCAAGCTAACAAGTGTAAGACAAAACAAACATTTAAATAACTGTAGTCTCGCCGCTCTCACCGGGGGGACGCCAGCGTCAGAACAGGAACGCCTCTCAGACACGCGACGTGCTGCCGATGACGTCATGCCGTCAGCGGGTCCGCTTCCACGGGAGACGCGTCTCTGTTGCTTAGCAACAATGACGCCGTCTGCTGAGAGATAAAAAGACGCAACATTAAAAAATGACACAGTGCATGTAAAGACTGTTTACAAATCACAAGCCCTGCAGGGGGGGAAAAACACAAGGAGGACCACATTAATAACAATCTAGGGGATAATATACATTTATGGGCGAAATACATTACTGGAAACAATTGTATGAAATGTATTCATTGAGCCCCCTAGGTTGAATAACATCAAGGCGGGCTATCCAGCGATTCTCACACTGGATGAGTTTAAGCCCTCTGTTGCCCCCTCTTATAGAGGGTGGTATAGTATCAATCATGCGATAACGCAAACTGTTTAATGGATGATGTGCCTCCACAAAATGGCGAGCAACCGGTTGCTCGCTTTGACCGGATGCAATTGCATTTCGTATGGCTGATCTGTGTGCAGTCATACGAATTTTAAATTTATTTTCCGTTTTACCTATGTATACCAGGCCACACGGACAAATGACCTGGTATACAATAAAGGTGGACTCACAATTGAGTCGGTGTCGGATTTTATAAGTGTGTCCTGTGTGTGGGTGTTGGAATGAGTCTCCTGCCAATAAAAATTGGCAGGTGACGCATCCACATCTACTGCACCCTAATTTTGCTGTTGGCAAAAAGGTTCTGGAAATAGATTCTGGTCTCAAGTTGGAAATATCCGTTTTAACCAACCACGATCGTAGATTTTTCCCTCGTGAATAACAGGGCATGAGTCGAGAGTTGGCCAAGCCTGTGGTGGAATCGGAGGCAATTAGGGGCCAATGTTTTTTAGCTATTTTTTGAACATCTGGAGATGCCGTGTTATAGCGGTTGACCCAAGGGAGTATGATATCATCTTTTTGTTTTCTGGGGGAGGTTACTAGCAAAGCATTACGTTCTAGTTTAAGCGCTTTAGTTTTAGCTGCATTCAACACTGCCAGTGGGTAGCCCCTTGTTAATAATTTTTCAATCAATGCATCAATCTGTAGAATAGCTACTTCTCTGTCACTATTGATTCGCATGATGCGGACCATTTGAGAGAAGGGTAAGCCCCTAATAAGGGACTTCGGATGGCAGCTGGATGCCTGTAATAAGAGATTTCTGTCGGTGGGCTTAGTGTATACAGTGGTGGTAATTAAACCTTCCTTGATGCCCACTTTGACATCCAGAAAGTTCATGGAGTTCTGATCCATGACATGTGTAAACTCGATAGGCCCTCCCATGGCATGGTAATCCTGAAGAATTTCATCAAACATGGTTTTGGAATTTTTCCATACGATGAATAAATCATCGATATATCGACTAAACGAAATAGTATTGTCTACCATGCTAGGGTTACTATAAAATAGCTGCTCTTCAACCACATACATCACAATATTTGCGTAGCACGGAGCTGCGCTAGATCCCATAGCACAGCCCCGTGCTTGCAAATAGAATTTTCCATCATAGATAAAGAAATTGTTATAAAGAATCAATTTTAACAATTTGATGATGACTGCAATCTGCTCTTCGGGAAACGCTTTCCTTGACCTAAGAAATTTTTTGACGGCTTCTAGGCCGAACTCATGTGGGATCGAAGTATATAAACTAACTACGTCGATCCCAATTAGCCAGCAGTCGTTTGGAATGAAAGAAATGTCCTTGAGTTTTGAAAGAAATTGTCCAGTGTCTCTTAAGAAGCTGGGTTCTTTCACAATCCACGGCTGTAATAGAGTGTCCAACAAGGTAGCGACAGGCTGAAAGAGAGAGCCTTTGGCCGCTATAATGGGGCGACCAGGGGGCCTCTCTGCGTTTTTATGAATTTTAGGTATGGTGTAATACAAGGGCACCACTGGGAATTCAGGAACCAGAGCTGTCATCCAAGAGGCCTCAATGAGATTAGAGGTAATGGCTTCCTTTAACACCTCAATGAGTGCTTTTTTGCACTGGGGTGTAGGATCTCTTGGGAGACGATGGTATACTTCAGTGTCGCCTAATTGGCGTTCAGCTTCAATTTTATAGTCCTGAAGGTCCTGAAGGACTATGCCCCCACCTTTGTCCGCCGATCGTATGATAAGGCTTTTATTTTCAGACAATGATTTCAGCGCTTGTCGCTCCAGTGGGGATAAATTGTGGTGATACTGCTTTGGTTGGCTATTTAACTCCTTGACCTCTCCATCCAGCATCCTTGTGAATGTTTTTATGCTGGGGTTGTTTGACAATGGGTCAAATGTAGAAGGAGGAGAATATTTCTTAAGTTTATCCGGTAGTTTCCTTTCCGAATTCTGCATGTTGCTGGGCTGATTAATTTCAGGTGGGTGGGTATGAAAGAATTCTTTCAGACGGAGTTTACGATTAAGGGCTTGTTTTTCCACATTCCACTGGAAGTGATCGAAGCTGTTGGATGGTATAAAAGACAGTCCTTTGCTCAATAGCTGAACTTCACTCGATGATAGTTCATACGAAGATAAATTGTAAATGGTGTCTATCTTGCTTTCGGCGGCCTGCCTGGCCTGCCTCTGCCTCTGGTTTTGTTTTCCTCGCCTCGTGCACCTCCTCTTGGGCCTCCAGTTTTTGCCCGCGTAGTAACCCCTAAAGGGCCCTTGGCTCCTGAGGGTCCATCAGCTTCCGAATTTGAACTCCCGGCTTCCTGGGAAGATTCAGTGTCGAATCTGGAATATGGCTTTCTATTACGCCTGAAAAAAGGGACTCTTCGTTGATCAGAGGCATTAGGGTCTGACAGCCATTTATAGACTGTATGCCTCTCATAGTCCATGGTGACTTTTTGTAGTTTTTCTTTTTTAAATTTAATGAGGTCTCTTTTATATTGGGTAATTTGCAATTGCAGTTGTGCCGGCCAATCAGTTTCTTTGTCTGCTATCAGAGTGGGTACATGGGTCGATTCAAAAGTAGCAATCTTGACTTTGGTTTTTTCCAATTCTTTCGATGATTGATCGATGACCAATAATATCAAATCGAAAGCGCATTTATTAACAATGGCGATCCAGCGCTTACAAAAGGCTGGGTCGTGACGACCAATAGTTGGGCAGTTCTTTACCCTAAAGCCTCTGGGGATATATTTAAGTTTGTAATAGTCACTTAAGGATAGGCAGTGTAGGTGGAAATCCACTTCTTTCTTTTTTAACCTTATCCAATCCTTGAATATAGTGTCGCTGGAACTTGCTTCTATCTCATCGTCAATTCCTTTTGAAAAGACTATCGCCTCCGCCTCTGTTTCTGAGTAGGAGTACATGTCACCCACTTGCTGCAGCAGATGGCTAATTTGCGCTGTTGCATCTTCTGCCGCCATGTTGATATAGCTGCTGCAATATGGCACAGATATGACGAAGCAGTGGTTCTATGCAGTGAGAGTCCTGCCTGCATGGGCTCTTGGAAAAAACGCCCTATTGGGCTGCAGTGCACTGTGTCAATAAGTTAAAACAATAGTAGATGCTTGCCACGGCCAAAACAGGTCCTGGTACAGTTCGTGTGCTGCTGGGTGCCTGATGGCGGGGAACACTCACTCAGTCGGTGTCAGTTCCTTGCTAATATTTTCTTCTGGTCCGGCACTCCCAATGACGTTGTGTACTGGCTCCGGTGCCCTCACAGAGAATAGAGATACAAGAGACGATGGTGCGGCACTCGGAAATAATGCGAAATGCGATCAATCTGCTGTGCAACGTTTCAGTTTTAATAACTGTTTTCAAGCTAACAAGTGTAAGACAAAACAAACATTTAAATACCTGTAGTCTCGCCGCTCTCACCGGGGGGACGCCAGCGTCAGAACAGGAACGCCTCTCAGACACGCGACGTGCTGCCGATGACGTCATGCCGTCAGCGGGTCCGCTTCCACGGGAGACGCGTCTCTGTTGCTTAGCAACAATGACGCCGTCTGCTGGACAATTTCTTTCAAAACTCAAGGACATTTCTTTCATTCCAAACGACTGCTGGCTAATTGGGATCGACGTAGTTAGTTTATATACTTCGATCCCACATGAGTTCGGCCTAGAAGCCGTCAAAAAATTTCTTAGGTCAAGGAAAGCGTTTCCCGAAGAGCAGATTGCAGTCATCATCAAATTGTTAAAATTGATTCTTTATAACAATTTCTTTATCTATGATGGAAAATTCTATTTGCAAGCACGGGGCTGTGCTATGGGATCTAGCGCAGCTCCGTGCTACGCAAATATTGTGATGTATGTGGTTGAAGAGCAGCTATTTTATAGTAACCCTAGCATGGTAGACAATACTATTTCGTTTAGTCGATATATCGATGATTTATTCATCGTATGGAAAAATTCCAAAACCATGTTTGATGAAATTCTTCAGGATTACCATGCCATGGGAGGGCCTATCGAGTTTACACATGTCATGGATCAGAACTCCATGAACTTTCTGGATGTCAAAGTGGGCATCAAGGAAGGTTTAATTACCACCACTGTATACACTAAGCCCACCGACAGAAATCTCTTATTACAGGCATCCAGCTGCCATCCGAAGTCCCTTATTAGGGGCTTACCCTTCTCTCAAATGGTCCGCATCATGCGAATCAATAGTGACAGAGAAGTAGCTATTCTACAGATTGATGCATTGATTGAAAAATTATTAACAAGGGGCTACCCACTGGCAGTGTTGAATGCAGCTAAAACTAAAGCGCTTAAACTAGAACGTAATGCTTTGCTAGTAACCTCCCCCAGAAAACAAAAAGATGATATCATACTCCCTTGGGTCAACCGCTATAACACGGCATCTCCAGATGTTCAAAAAATAGCTAAAAAACATTGGCCCCTAATTGCCTCCGATTCCACCACAGGCTTGGCCAACTCTCGACTCATGCCCTGTTATTCACGAGGGAAAAATCTACGATCGTGGTTGGTTAAAACGGATATTTCCAACTTGAGACCAGAATCTATTTCCAGAACCTTTTTGCCAACAGCAAAATTAGGGTGCAGTAGATGTGGATGCGTCACCTGCCAATTTTTATTGGCAGGAGACTCATTCCAACACCCACACACAGGACACACTTATAAAATCCGACACCGACTCAATTGTGAGTCCACCTTTATTGTATACCAGGTCATTTGTCCGTGTGGCCTGGTATACATAGGTAAAACGGAAAATAAATTTAAAATTCGTATGACTGCACACAGATCAGCCATACGAAATGCAATTGCATCCGGTCAAAGCGAGCAACCGGTTGCTCGCCATTTTGTGGAGGCACATCATCCATTAAACAGTTTGCGTTATCGCATGATTGATACTATACCACCCTCTATAAGAGGGGGCAACAGAGGGCTTAAACTCATCCAGTGTGAGAATCGCTGGATAGCCCGCCTTGATGTTATTCAACCTAGGGGGCTCAATGAATACATTTCATACAATTGTTTCCAGTAATGTATTTCGCCCATAAATGTATATTATCCCCTAGATTGTTATTAATGTGGTCCTCCTTGTGTTTTTCCCCCCCTGCAGGGCTTGTGATTTGTAAACAGTCTTTACATGCACTGTGTCATTTTTTAATGTTGCGTCTTTTTATCTCTCAGCAGACGGCGTCATTGTTGCTAAGCAACAGAGACGCGTCTCCCGTGGAAGCGGACCCGCTGACGGCATGACGTCATCGGCAGCACGTCGCGTGTCTGAGAGGCGTTCCTGTTCTGACGCTGGCGTCCCCCCGGTGAGAGCGGCGAGACTACAGGTATTTAAATGTTTGTTTTGTCTTACACTTGTTAGCTTGAAAACAGTTATTAAAACTGAAACGTTGCACAGCAGATTGATCGCATTTCGCATTATTTCCGAGTGCCGCACCATCGTCTCTTGTATCTCTATTCTCTGTGAGGGCACCGGAGCCAGTACACAACGTCATTGGGAGTGCCGGACCAGAAGAAAATATATATATATATATTTATATAGGTAATAAGATATAGAGAGCGCTGAGTTATATTCCACCACCTGGTTCTATGTGATTATTCACAGCATAAAGTGTACAGCTTTAGATTAAACAGCAATTTTTTATAAAAAATTCATTTTCCTAAAATTTTATATAGAAGTATTCATTCCTTCAAGACGCCAAACACAACCCAACGCGTTTCGCCTTTTACAGAGGCTTCATCAGGGTTTTTTTTTATAAAAGAGGTGTACACGGAACGAACAGTACCAGTATACAATTAATCACTGCTGGGAGTGACGACTTTGAGTAAAACTCAGAGCTGCAAGTATGGGGTGCACGGGGTGGTACGGCGCACCGTTAAAAGAAATACTGCAGGTACCCCGTACCGCCATAACAAATCTGCCCCCAAAGTGTTTAATGCGCATGCGTGCATATGTAAGTGGCGGGGGGCATGGTTTTCGCCGCCCCGCCACAGCTGATTGCTTTCGGAGCGGAGGGGAGCGCATTGCGCTTCTTTCCCTCCCCTCCCTGCAGGGGCGGATTGGGCATTATAACTACCGGGAAATTTCCTGGGAGGCTGATGACGTTGAGGCCGCAATGCAGTTTCCCCGGCCGTCCACTCTGTCTATCATTTGCAGCAGGGCACCCGGTCCAGTATGATTTCAGTGCCCAGGGGCCGGCTGTAATTTTTTAACCAACCACAGCCTCTGTTATATGAAAAATAAGCGCAGCCAATCAGCCGCTTAGCCTCTGTTACAAGGCACCTTGTAACTGAGGCTAAGCGGCTGATTGGCTGCGCTGACTTTTCTCATGCATTGCATGCTGCCGCCGCTGTTTAAAATCTGTAAACAGCACAGCGGCGGCGTGGGTCAGGTGTGCAGGCCGCGGACGGGAGCTACGCGGACCACCTGACCTGACAAGCTGACAGCTGCGATGGCAGATAGCACCTCCTCCCCATAACCCTGCACCCGGACCGCCGCTCCTTCCACGGCCCCAGCAGTCTTGTCGGATGTAGGTGATACCATGACAGCCGTCCCCAGGACTCCGCCGCCGCCGCCCCCAGTGTTCCTTGCTACCTGGAGAGATAACACCAGACCTGTCCAAGCTCCCGGGCACCTCTGCTGCTGCTGCTGATGAGGTATCTCTCTCTCTCTCCTTATCTCTATCTCTCCTTATCTCTCTCTCCTTATCTCTCTCCTTATCTCTCTCCTCTCTCTCTCCTCTCTCTCTCTCCTTATCTCTCTCCTTCTCTCTCTCCTTCTCTCTCTCTCCTTATCTCTCTCTCCTTATCTCTCTCTCCTTATCTCTCTCTCTCTCTCCTTATCTCTCTCTCTCCTTGTCTCTCTCTCTCCTTATCTCTCTCTCTCTCTCCTTATCTCTCTCTCCTTATCTCTCTCTCCTTATCTCTCTCTCTCTCTCCTTATCTCTCTCTCTCTCCGCCTCTCTCTCTCTCTCCTTATCTCTCTCTCTCTCTCCACCTCTCTCTCTCTCCTTATCTCTCTCTCTCTCTCCACCTCTCTCTCTCTCTCCACTTCTCTCTCTCTCTCTCCACTTATCTCTCTCTCTCTCCACTTATCTCTCTCTCTCTCCACTTATCTCTCTCTCTCCACTTATCTCTCTATCTCTCTCTCCACTTATCTCTCTCTCTCTCTCCACTTATCTCTCACTCTCTCTCTCTGTCTCTCCACTTATCTCTCTCTCCTGTGTCTCTCTTGCCTTTGTCTTTTTGTTTACAGTATGTTTATTTTGTGTATATATGTGTATGTATTTTGTGTATGGATCAACAGCTGGATCCACCCCTTCTGATGATCACTAATAATGTTCTATACTAGGTTGTAAGGGGCTGCGCCCCTTTAACCTGTGAAAGGATGTATTGTGTGGGGTGCTATGGGTGGGGGTGGGGTGGTGCGGCTGTGAATGCTGTTGTGCGATTGTCAGGGGTGGTGGCGGGGATGTTGTCGGTGGGAGGTGGGTGCGTGTGGGCATTATGGCATGGGTCATATGTATTGGGTGTGTGATGCGTAACAGGCATTACTGTGTAAACTTTGGCCGTGTGCCTTCGGCGTGCAATATTCCAGCCACTCCCCCTAGTGTCATATGACCACGCCCTGGTCACACCCCCTGGCCACGCCCATTTTTCGGCACGCCCGCGGCACAGTACCACTAAGACCTTTTTCCTACTTGCACCACTGGTAAAACTTCCCCACTAATGGTTAAGGAGGTCCGGTGGCGTAAGCCCAGGGAATATATCTTTAAATCCTCTGCAATAAGTATATCACAAATGGCAGGAGGCCATATGTAGAAAAGAATGACGATGACGTTGAGGCCGCAATGCAGTTTCCCCGGCCGTCCACTCTGTCTATCATTTGCAGCAGGGCACCCGGTCCAGTATGATTTCAGTGCCCGGGGGCCGGCTGTAATTTTTTAACCAACCACAGCCTCTGTTATATGAAAAATAAGCGCAGCCAATCAGCCGCTTAGCCTCTGTTACAAGGCACCTTGTAACTGAGGCTAAGCGGCTGATTGGCTGCGCTGACTTTTCTCATGCATTGCATGCTGCCGCCGCTGTTTAAAATCTGTAAACAGCACAGCGGCGGCGTGGGTCAGGTGTGCAGGCCGCGGACGGGAGCTACGCGGACCACCTGACCTGACAAGCTGACAGCTGCGATGGCAGATAGCACCTCCTCCCCATAACCCTGCACCCGGACCGCCGCTCCTTCCACGGCCCCAGCAGTCTTGTCGGATGTAGGTGATACCATGACAGCCGTCCCCAGGACTCCGCCGCCGCCGCCCCCAGTGTTCCTTGCTACCTGGAGAGATAACACCAGACCTGTCCAAGCTCCCGGGCACCTCTGCTGCTGCTGATGATGATGTATCTCTCTCTCTCTCTCTCCTTATCTCTATCTCTCCTTATCTCTCTCTCCTTATCTCTCTCCTTATCTCTCTCCTCTCTCTCTCCTCTCTCTCTCTCTCTCTCTCCTTATCTCTCTCCTTATCTCTCTCCTTCTCTCTCTCCTTCTCTCTCTCTCCTTATCTCTCTCTCCTTATCTCTCTCTCCTTATCTCTCTCTCTCTCCTTATCTCTCTCTCTCCTTGTCTCTCTCTCTCCTTATCTCTCTCTCTCTCTCCTTATCTCTCTCTCCTTATCTCTCTCTCCTTATCTCTCTCTCTCTCCTTATCTCTCTCTCTCTCTCCGCCTCTCTCTCTCTCCTTATCTCTCTCTCTCTCTCTCTCCACCTCTCTCTCTCTCTCCTTATCTCTCTCTCTCTCCACCTCTCTCTCTCTCTCTACTTATCTCTCTCTCTCTCCACTTATATCTCTCTCTCCACTTATCTCTCTCTCTCCACTTATCTCTCTATCTCTCTCTCCACTTATCTCTCTCTCTCTCTCTCCACTTATCTCTCACTCTCTCTCTCTGTCTCTCCACTTCTCTCTCTCTCTTCCTGTCTCTCCACTTATCTCTCTCTCTCTCCTGTGTCTCCCTTGCCTTTGTCTTTTTGTTTACAGTATGTTTATTTTGTGTATATATGTGTATGTATTTTGTGTATGGATCAACAACTGGATCCACCCCTTCTGATATTCACTAATAATGTTCTATACTAGGTTGTAAGGGGCTGCGCCCCTTTAACCTGTGAAAGGATGTATTGTGTGGGGTGCTATGGGTGGGGGTGGGGTGGTGCGGCTGTGAATGCTGTTGTGCGATTGTCGGGGGTGGTGGCGGGGATGTTGTCGGTGGGAGGTGGGTGCGTGTGGGCATTATGGCATGAGTCATATGTATTGGGTGTGTGATGCGTAACAGGCATTACTGTGTAAACTTTGGCCGTGTGCCTTCGGCGTGCAATATTCCAGCCACTCCCCCTAGTGTCATATGACCACGCCCTGGTCACACCCCCTGGCCACGCCCATTTTTCGGCACGCCCACGGCACAGTACCACTAAGACCTTTTTCCTACTTGCACCACTGGTAAAACTTCCCCACTAATGGTTAAGGAGGTCCGGTGGCGTAAGCCCAGGGAATATATCTTTAAATCCTCTGCAATAAGTATATCACAAATGGCAGGAGGCCATATGTAGAAAAGAACCTATCACACAATTCGGTGGAAGGGTCTTAATGTTTGTAGAGATTCGATGTCGGGATAACAGGTGCAAACACCTTGAGGAGACTTCTAACCAGCAAGACTTCCACCAGACTGCGTATATATATGGGTGGATAGAAGGAAATAACCATCACTCAGGGCTTAGCTCTGCTGCTGTTAACAATACCTTGCTTGGTTGCCACTTATGGAATGGCTGTGCAAGCACACAGCCAACAAAATATACTTGGAAGATTGACACAGGCACTCAGAGACTTGAGATGAAGGTGAAAACAACCGGACCAGGTTTATTCCATTAAAGAGCCTGTCAACGTTTCTGGGGTCAGACCCCCATAGTCAGGACAAATAGGTGTATAACGTTATACACGGCAGCAAATATAAAAAGCGGCAGCAAATATAAAGAGCGTCTGGAGTGGCTCCAGCTACACCCGCTCGGTGGTCAACTTACGTTGGCAGACCACTGATGTTGATTCGGCAGGGAGCGAGCCACACTGTCCAGTGCTTGGATGCAGATACACTGTTCAGGGCTGTGGGAGTGAGCAGGTAGATCGCTGTCCTAGCAATGGAGAGCTGGTGACAAAAGGTGAAGACTGTTTTCCGCAAATTTGAAGGTGGCAGACGATCCGGGTGGTAGATATAGCAGGGGATATATGGATTTGCTGACTGACACAAAAACAGAAGAACTCACAGAAACACAAGTATCCAGAAACAAATGAAGGTCATGAGTGCTGGATCATTCAGATGTAAATAACCAGGTGTCAGGTCACGAGTAGTCAAGTACCTGGCTCTTGCCTACGGAACTGGTGAGGGAGCCCACTCGTAAGGACGCAATATTAGACTTAATACTTACAAATGGTGACAGAATATCTGACATAAATGTGGGTGAAAATATGGGATCCAGTGACCATCAAGCAGTATGGTTCAAAATAAAGACAGAGACTGACTCATCGCACACAAAAACAAAGGTGTTAGATTTTAGGAAGGCTGATTTTGTAGAGATGGGAAACTCTGTAAGGGATTCTTTGGCAGAGTGGAAGAACTTGGAAGGAGTGCAGGATAAGTGGGAAAAATTAAAAAGTGCAATTCTAAAAGCAACAGAACTTTGTGTCAAAAGAGTTAGGAAAAACACAAGATAAAGAAAGCCATTGTGGTTTGCAAAAGAAGTAGCAAGTATTGTGAAAGCAAAAAAGTTGGCCTTTAAGAAATTTAAGCAGACGCAGAAGAATGAGGACAAAGAGGTGTATCTTGTTAGACAGAAGGAGGCAAAGAAGGTAATCAGATGTGCAAAAGCACAGGCTGAAGAGAAAATGGCCCTGTCAGTGGGTAAAGGGGGGAAAACTTTTTTTAGGTATATAAGTGAAAGGAAAAAAACTAAAAGTGGAATAATTAGACTGAAGACAGAGAGTGGAAGTTTTCTTGAGGGGGACAATGTAATAGCAGATAATATTAATAATTATTTCTGCTCAGTATTCACTGCTGAAAGAGAGGGGAAGGGGCCACAGTTAAGTTGCAAGTATAGTCAGAAAACTGAGGGAGAGACAAGTACATTTACAGAGGAGAAAGTCCTCACAGAACTCTCAAAACTGAAAGTGGATAAATCAATGGGGCCAGATGGGATACATCCAAGGATACTAAAAGAGCTTAAAGGGGAGCTGGTAAAACCAATAACAGAATTATTCAACCAGTCACTAGCTACTGGAGTAATCCCAGAGGACTGGAAAACAGCTAATGTAGTCCCACTGCACAAAAGTGGAAGCAAGGAAGAGGTAAGCAACTATCGACCAGTGAGCCTCACATCAGTAGTAGGGAAATTGATGGAAACACTCTTAAAAGAGTTGTAGAATATCTCAAAACCAGCAATTTACAGGATCCAAAACAGCATGGGTTTACTGGGGGAAGATCATGTCAAACAAATCTTATTGACTTTTTTGACTGGGTGACTAAAGTAATAGATCAAGGTGGGGCTGTAGATGTAGCTTATCTAGACTTTAGTAAAGCTTTTGACACTGTCCCACATCGCAGACTGTTAAATAAACTTGAAAGCTTGGGATTGGATTCTAAGATAGTTGAATGGATAAGAGCGTGGTTGCAGGACAGAAAACAGAGAGTTGTAGTAAACGGAGTACAGTCAAAGGAGGGAAAGGTTACAAGTGGAGTACCCCAGGGATCTGTACTTGGACCGGTGCTTTTTAATAACTTTATTGGTGATATTGCAAATGGAATTGAGGGTAAAATGTGCCTTTTTGCAGATGACACAAAGGTATGCAACAGGGTAGACACACCAGGAGGGGTAAAACAAATGATTGAGGATCTAGGCAGATTAGAGAAATGGTCAAGAGAATGGCAACTACAGTTTAATGCCAAAAAATGCAAAATCATGCACTTGGGTCTCAGAAATCCAAAGACTCAATATAGTATAAATGGCACTATAATGGAAACTACTGAGGAAGAGAGGGATCTAGGTGTCACTATTTCAGGGGACTTAAAAGCAGGTAGGCAATGTAACAAAGCAATGAAAAAGGCAAGTCAGATGCTTGGTTGCATAGGGAGAGGTATCAGCAGTAGAAAGAAAGAAGTAATAATGCCACTGTATAGGTCATTGGTACGACCTCACCTAGAGTATTGCGTTCAGTTCTGGAGGCCATATCTCCAGAAGGATATAAATACATTAGAGACTGTACAAAGAAGGGCAACTAAAATGGTGCATGGCCTACATCACAAAACGTACCAGGAAAGACTAAAAGATCTTAATATGTATACTTTAGAGCAGAGAAGGGAAAGGGGGGACATGATAGAAACTTTCAAATATATCAAACAAGGTACAGGTGGGAGACATGCTTCACAGGAAGAGGAGCAGCAGAACACGAGGACATGCACTGAAACTAGAGGGAGGAAGATTCAGGGGAAATGTGAGGAAGAATTTTTCACAGAAAGAGTAGTAGATAAGTGGAATAGCCTCCCAACAGAGGTGGTAGACACAAATACAGTAGTACAATTTAAACATGCTTGGGATAAGCATATTGATATCCTTACAAAAAAATAAGGATCAAATATGGTTTGAGGTAACATGTTTAAAAAAAGGGGCAGACTAGATGGGCCAAGTGGTTCTTATCTGCCGTCAAATTCTATGTTTCTATGAACTGACTCTTGTCTGGAGAACAATATCATGACAAGGGCAGGGGATCAGCAAGAGGTGTCAACTTTTTTAATTCAGTATACTGTAATAGTTAATGCGCAAAGGGAAATATTCCTCCAAAGTTGGATTCAAACAGCATCTCTCCCTACTGCCATTCAGGAGAAAATATTGCAAATATGTTACACATAGATCATGTAATACCACTATGGGACAAAGGGACCATTTTTTGTGGTATTGTATATACATAGATTGATTTATTCTTCCTCTCCATACTAAGACCCAAAACCAAAGTTGGCTACAACTTGCTTCTTTATATGAGCGGTGGTTGAGAGCGGATGCCTGCTCATTGAATTTGATTTATGCTTATTGATTGGTAGAGGCTCAAGGTGGGTACACACGGAACGATGTCGGAAGCGTTCCGACATCGTTAACGAGTGTATCAAATCGTTCATCGTGCGTACACACGGAACGATTGGATACACTTGACAAAAGATTTGTCTATGATCTTCCTGCATGCAGGAAAGATCATAGACCATCGTTAACGATTCACGGGTACGCGCATCGTTAACGATGCACGGAACGATTTGAACGATTGGTCGTTCCCATCGATCGGGAACGACCACATCGGGCTTCAAATCTATCCGTGTATACCCAGCTAAAGTCTCCCATATATGATAACAAATATATTACAAAATCGAACATTTTTTCTCTGCGTGTCTGATATACAGTAGTGGCACCTTTGCTTTCTGGTGGCTCATTGTAAAGAAAGTTTACTTCATACTCAAAATAGTTATTACAAATAATGTATAAAATTTTTTTCAGGCTACTGTATGTGTATACGAAGTATATGAAATATAAATGGATTTCCTGTATAGACTTGGGGCCCATCCTCGAGATATCTCATTTCCGAGATATGAAAAAATATGAAATACTTCTAGTTCTAAGCATCCGGGATATTGATGACTCATCCTGCATGGTAGCTTATTACTGTTTACAGTACAGTATCCCTCTGGACATGCATTTTGCTGTTATAGACTTGGATGGATTTTACCAAGATTTATTCTACATATTTTGCATTGAGCAGGTGATATGATTGTGATGTTGGGTATTTGGTACTTGATCATGTAATTTCAATGTTTGTATAATGCACAGCAAAAATAGTGTCACATTTATGAATATATATAAATCAGTGCTCCTATAAAAATAAAAAGTGCCCCATATTAAAATAAATATTATAATGTTGGCCATATATTATGATTATGTCACTAAAAGTGATGACATGTTGAATGCATTTTAAAGTATTCTCCCTTTAATTAAAACAGTCACAGGTTGAGTATCAGGAGCTCAGAAGGCCTCTCATTATATCTTAGCACCCATCTCTCATAACTTTGGACAATTTGTTCTGTGTACTGTATAACACAGTAATACAAATAGGAAAAAACATAAAAACAGTATTTAGGCTGGATAAATGAGAGAAAATCCCCATATTTTACTTAAAATGCCCATCAAAGTGAATCTAAATAACTCCTGTTTCAATTTTGCCACATTTGTTATGCCTCCTAGAGAGTTGGCAAACTGTCTCGGCTTAATATTGGTATCAGAAGTTGGTTTCTCAGGTGCCCTCAACAGATCAATGGGTACTTATATGTAAGCCGGGCGCAGGGGGGAGATGGTGGCCTTCCTGCTGTTACTTACCGGGCGGTCGTCGACGGCCGTATGTGCTGATGTCCTGCACGGCGGGAGCTGGTGTCGTAATGGCGGCGGAGGGGGGAGATCCCGGCAGCTGCTGGGGGAGCATCACATGGTTTCCCTGCTCCCCCAGCGGCACTACGCTAATAGTGTAGTAAACTGCAACTGTCATGGCGGCCGTGATGCGGGGATCCGAGTCCCGGAGGCGGCGGGGCCAGCTGGTAAGTATAATCACACACACACACACTACACACATACACTATCCACGTCATACTCCCAGTGTCCACGTGAGCGTGGAGTTAATTTTAGAAAGTGGGGCGAGTGCAGCGAGCCACCGAGCCCGAAGCGTAGCGAGCGTAGCGCGCTTCAGGCTCGCCAAACTTTCTAAAATTAACTCCTCGCCCACGTGGACACTGGGGTTAGGACGTGGATAGTGGGCACAGTGGGTGTTGTGTGTGTAGTGTGTATGTGTATGTGTGTAGTGTGTGTGTGTGTGATTATACTTACCAGCCAGCTGGCCCCGCCGCCTCCGGGACTCGGATCCCCGCATCGCGGCCTCCATGACAGTTGCAGTTTACTACACTATTAGTATAGTGCCGCTGGGGGAGCAGGGAAACCATGTGATGCTCCCCCAGTGGCTGCCGGGATCTCCCCCCTCCGCCGCCATTACGACACCAGCCCCCGACGTGCAGGACATCAGCACACACGGCCATCGACAACCGCCCTGTAAATAACAAACTACAGTAGGAGCAAGTTTCATCTTTGCTCCTTTGGCCATGGCTAGCCATGGCTAGCCATGGCTATTCTATTGTTCTCAGCTGCAATACGTATTGTATTGCAGTTGAGAACAATAGATTAGCCATGGCTAGCCATGGCTAGCCCTGCCCAAAGGAGCAAAGATGAAACTTGCTCCTACTGTACGTAACGGGCGCCCAACTAACATATAAGCACCAATCATTGTTCATCAAAATATCTTCCAACCCAACCTCTACGCTCCTCCCAAGATCTGTGTCTCTCAACCACACTCATTACTTGCTCCCATTCCCGACTGCAGGACTTTCTTCATGCTGCACCCATTCTGTGAAATGCCCTCCCAAGCACAATAAGACTCTCCTCCAGTCAGGGGCTGGCTGGCAACTTTTAGCCTGGGGGGCAAGTCCAGAGCACCGGCCCATAAGTAACAGCGTATCGTTAAATGGAGGTTTTTCGTATATGTATTAATAAAAAAAAAACAATAATAGGACACCACAGGCTGCTCACCCTGGCTAGTTATGCCAGAACCAGTGGCATTGCTAGCCACTTTGGTACCCTGTGCCAGAAAGGAAATTGGTGCTTGCCCCACAACCACACCTGAAATAGGAGAGTGCGCGCCGAAGGCGCGCGTCAAAATGTAGGAGCGATACTTCATGGGGAAGAGGCGTGGCCCTATAAAAGTACTAATAACATCGTAATGCCCATAACACATTATACCACACACAGTAATGCCCATTATGTATTATACCACACAGCGTAATGCCCCTTACACAATATGCCGCACACCATAATGCCCATATGATATTACGACACACATTATGCTCCACGCAATGCCCCGAGTACACCTGCATATGACTACATAATGGCCCAGGGTTACCGACAGTAGCAGCGCTGTGTGTGTGTGTGTGTGTGTGTGTGTGTGTGTGTGTGTGATATATATATATATATATATATATATATATATATATATATATATATCGCACACAGTTACCGACAGCAGCAGCGCAACTTATACTGTACATAATGTCCACACCAGTTGCTGACAGTAGTAGCACTGCTTATACGTAACACCCACACCAGTTGCCGACAATAGTAGCGTTGCCTATACATAACAACCGCACCAGTTTCTGACAGTAGTAGTGCTACTTATACGTAACACCCACACCAGACACATCAACAGTAGTGCTGCCTATACATATGCCCCCACCAGTTGCCGACACTAGTAACGCTGCCTGTACATATGTCCACACCAGTTGCCGACACTAGTAGCACTGATTATACATATGCCCACACCAGTTGCCGACACTAGTAAAGCTGCCTGTACATATGCCCACACCAGTTGACGACACTAGTAGCGCTGATTATACATATGCCCACACCAGTTGCCGACGCTAGTAGCGCTGCTTGTACATATGTCCACACCAGTTGCCGACACTAGTAGCGCTGATTATACATATGTCCACACCAATTGCCGACACTACTAGCGCTGCCTGTACATATGCCCACACCAGTTGCCGACACTAGTAGCGCTGATTATACATATGCCCACAGCAGTTGCCGACACTAGTAGCGCTGCTTGTACATATGCCCGCACCAGTTGCTGACACTAGTAGCGCTGCTTGTACATATGTCGGCACCAGTTGCCGACACTAGTAACGCTGCCTGTACATATGTCCACACCAGTTGCCGACACTAGTAAAGCTGCTTGTACATATGTCCACACCAGTTGCCGACACTAGTAGCGCTGCTTGTACAAATGCCCACACCAGTTGCCGACACTAGTAGCGCTGCTTGTACACATGCCCACACCAGTTGCCGACACTAGTAGCGCTGCTTGTACACATGCCCACACCAGTTGCCGACACTAGTAACGCTGCCTGTACATATGTCCACACCAGTTGCCGACACTAGTAGCGCTGCTTGTACACATGCCCACACCAGTTGCCGACACTAGTAACGCTGCCTGTACATATGTCCACACCAATTGCCGACACTAGTAGCGCTGCTTGTACACATGCCCACACCACTTGCCGACACTAGTAGCACTGCTTTTACACATGCCCACACCAGTTAAAGTACACTCACATTTTACATACCTGGTTCAGGGCACTTCAGGCTGGCAGCTCATCATCTCCTTCACAGTCGTGTAGCTCCGCCCCCTCCGGACGTTAGCCCCGCCCCCTTTTCGATCCCTACAGGGACGCTGACCAGGAGCAGGGAGGGATCCTCTGTGCTGTCCACGCTGCTGCCTGTAATGCAGTGTGATACAGGCGCAGCAGCTGCTGGCAGCCACAGAGGTCTGAGCTCCTCAGAGAGTCCACAGCCACTCTCTGTAGCGGCCTCCTGCACTAGACGTCCTCAGTGCAGGAGGCCGGCGGCCATGTTTCCGAAGACCATTCGGAAACTGGTTAGCCGTGGCTGCAGCAGCAGCCTCAGAAACAAACGGGCGGCCCACACACATTAGATTGAGCGGCCCGGGGGGCACATGGCACCCTGCCCCCCGGCCCAGCCCGCCCCTGCCTCCAGTCTCCAAACCTACAAGCGTTCCCTGAAAATTCATCTCTTCAGACAAGCTTATCAAATTCCAGAAAAAGCCACTTAACCTTCATATACCGTTCCTTTCTGATCACATGCCCACAGTACAGTCCACACATATCCACTCTCTTTCCTTTTCACATTTTCCATCCTCCCGACCCATGGCCAATCTGCTGGGTGACCGTATCATACAGCACACCAGGAACCTTTGCATTCTGGTGGAATTAATGCAATAAAGAATATCTATCATTGTATATCAGTGCCTATTTCCCTATAGATTGTAAGCTTGCGAGCAGGGCCCTCCTACCTTTGACTGTCTGTAAATACCCAGTTTGTTGTATCACTGTCTCCTATTGTAAAGTGCAACAGAATTTGCTGCGCTATATAAGAAACTGTTAATTAATAAATAAAATAATCATAGGTGTGGACACACTAATGTACTGTGAACACCAACCTTCCCCCCCTCAAACTGACTAAGCTATACCCCATTTCATCCGTGTTCCGATTTGTATATTTATATATTTCCAGTGTTGCGTAAAATGTACTTGTCACACACAGCAGAAGCAGTACTATTGTAAGCTTATGTAATATTACTGGAATCGTACGGAAAAACTAAAAAAAAAACAGGATGATGTCACACATATACAGTTCATTGATACCCTACATTCTCACTAAGTAAATTCATCCCACCAAACGGCTGCATCCACAAGGGAGGACTACACAAAAATGCACTAACTGCATTACCTTGAGCTGTTTAGTTCTTGGGAAAAAAATGCATTTATCTCCTTTAGAATTAAGCAAGGATGTTATATCACTAAAAGACCAATCGTATCACTGTTGGCCTTTTCTTTTCCCTAGACATCTGTTGAACTGCAGTTCAACTCAGTTATGCAAAACAGTGAGTAGCGAGGTTGAAATGCTTTCTCGAGTGGGTTACAAAAGGTTGCCAAGTGAGAGAAAATGGGCATATGTGTACGGTTTCTCCGGTGCTGCATGACTAGCCGCTGATAATGCAGCAATCTGACAGGTTATGGCTCGGGAGAACAGTACAGTCATCTTAGATTATCTATTTTAAATAAGATGCTTACGCAAAGAGACGCCTTATTTTTTTTTCTTGCACTCAAGGTATGTTTTTGACTTCTTCTTTATAACACTTACAACAGAAAAAAAAGTGAAACGTTTAATAACAATTTGCGGAAATATTTCCTTTTTTAATCACTGTTGTTTAATTAGTTTTCTTTATATTTTATATTATATCTAACTCGTTTTTCCCTTATTCTGCACTGACTTTGATTGATTACTATAAATAAACTTTTTTGTGAAATTCAATACAACAGCAGCTCCTCCCACTCTCCCAGTAGTTTTTCATATTTTTGCCACTGCATATGTGTATAAATATGGGTACACACTATTTGATTTTAGTCAGCGATATTAATGATATCGTTAACGATATTACCGCGACTATTGAAGGATTTGGATGGGAGGGACATTTTTTTATGATTTTTAAATATTTTGTCACAGTTTAACTATTTTTTTCCTTTTAGTTTTAAATAAAGTATGATGCAGTTTCAATTACCAGCACACTATTAAAAACACTGAATAGCAACAAAAATAAATTAATAACAAACAAAAGAATTTAAAACAAGTCAAGAACATGAACTACAGTATGGGAGAAAGGGGTAGCAGAGATGGTGCAACTAATGGAATAGTGGTAACATAAAAGAAAGTGAAGGAATACCTACAAAATGGCATGAGAACTGTACTGTTCAAGGGCAGATCCAGTTAAAAATGGGGTGGGGGGCAGGTACAGAAAGGGAAGAGCTGTAGAAAAACAGGTGGGGCCTTTCCGAAAGGATGATGGGGACTAGGACAGTCATCAGGGGGGTCTGTGGGGACTCCAGTAACAGGCCCAGACAGAATGGGGCCCAGGACTGGAGTCTGATAAGTATAATTTGTCATAAACAAATTTCCCATTTCCCTTGAAGCAATGTAGAGGTTGAGACTGGCCATCTGGCACTTCTGGCAAATGCCAGAAGGGCTGATGGCCGTGTGGGCCGATTTTGTGCATGTTTTTTCAGTGCTTACAGCACCGGCGCCGCGTCCTGTGAATAACGCTGGTCGGCCACATCATTTACATATTGACATCATGACGCAGCAGCGTCATGACGTGACCGCCGCACATCTAATCCACCCCCATCCTCTGAGCAGCGCATGTAAGGTGAGGCGGAGCTGTGTTTCCGGCCGATGTGACCCAGCTTTAAATTTGAACGAATCCGGGGATACGGGCAGCAGGGGGGCTCTCTCTCCCGGCCGGGCTGAGGCAGCAGCTGGCTTCCCTCACTCTCCTGTCTGTCTGTCTGCTGCTTCTACTCCCCGCTTGCCTCGCTGCTGGGTGACGGTCTGAGCGCTGTCTGGAGGGCGGCACAACTCGGGCGCCTCATCCCTGGCATGCTTTGGACCGGGCTCGGCATGGCCATGCCTGGGGAGCAATAAGAGGGAGCGAAAAACGCGCCACGGCTGTGCTTGCCAGAACCTCTTCCGCAAAGTGCTGTCTCAGGTGAGAGGTTAGTGGATATGTAAGTGCAGTGTGCAGACACTTTCTTGTCTGTGTGCCCGGCACCCCCTGCACATCACACCGTCTTACTGGGTCACTCGCAACTTTAGGGAACACGAGCAAAAGCTTATGCTGTTGTTGGATGTACTGTACATCATTCAGTGTTGTCCCCTACAGCCTAACTATGCCATGCATTCATAGCCAGAACTAGCCTGCAGAAGTGTACATTTGTGAATAGGGTTAGTTACAGATTTGGGCATCTATGTGTGTTCATAAATTATTCTAGATTGCAGAATTTGCTTTGCTAAATATGTTTATATTGTAAATGTGTACATTCATAAAGGAGTCTAGATTGCAGATTTGTGCATTTATAAATGAGTACCTTAGGGCATTGGGCATTATGGTGTGTTCCATCATGTGTAATGCCTCCTTTTTCTAATGCCATGCCTCCTTTCCATGAGACCACGCCCCATTTTCACCGTGCGGCTCCGCAGCGAAAAGGTCCCGCCTACTACCTGTGGGCCTGTGTGCTCAAAATGCCAGGGCCGATTTCTGGTCCCAGTCCGGCCCTGGTGCTGCGGACACTGGAGTTCTCACCAGACACACTGAGGGTTCAAACAGGGGAAAGGGGGCCCCTATTTTGTCAGTCCTGGGCCCCACAATTTCTGATGACACCACTGATGGGGAGAGGCAGTGGGTGACAGGCAGAGGCTGATATGAGAGAGGTGATAAGGCATACTTTCCTACCTGACCCTCTCCATGTGGGAGAAAATGCTCTGTTCCTGGGCTTCTCTGGTAATGTATGATTGACATCACCTGTGGGTAACTAGGTAAAGGTGTTTCACCACAGGTGATGGCAATCATACATTACCGGGGAAGTCCGGGAAGAGAGTATTTTCTCCCGCATGGAGAGGGTCAGGTAGGTAAGTATGTGATAAGGAGAGATAATGAAGCAGTGGGTAACACTGTAAGAATATCCCAATCTGGACACTGGAGGGAGTCAGTCTGCAGCAAGGTGGAAAAAACACAGGTGCAGTAAATAACAGTAGTACTCAAGAGTTAGGAATGCTGCTTCTCTAAGGACAACATTGCAGTGACTGACTTCTGAGCCTACTGTAGCTTCTGCCCTTATATAGGCAGAGCATGCCAGTGATAGGTTACCGTGGAATGACATCAGGGATGGATGACTTGGGATTGGTTTGGTAGGAGCATGTGGGCGGATCCAAGATGGCAGCGCCCATGCCGGCGACTGGCGTCCACGTGGAGAGACCTGAGGCCTGTACTGAAGTGGAGAACCAGCGCCTGTCATACCACTAACTGGGCTGCGGATGTGCCCCAGCAGCATCTGCTGGAATGTATTGTGGGGAACTCTGGCCACACGTCTCTGGCGCCGATCAGGAGGGTAAGTGCTGCAAACAGATGGGAACAGTCTGCTTGATGAAGCATCTCAATGGCAGATAAGTATTTCTCAAACCTTGAATTGTGACATGCAAGAGCTAGGGGGTAACTAGATGTGTAAGAGCTAGGGGGTAACTGGATGTGCAAGAGCTAGTAACTGGATGTGCAAGAGCTAGGGGGTAACTGGATGTGCAAGAAATAGGGAGAAACTGGATGTGCAAGATATTGGGGGTAACTATGTGCAAGAGAAAGGGGGTAAGTAGATGTGCAAGAGCTAGGGGAGAACTACATGTACAGCAATTAGGGGAGAACTACATGTACAGGAGCTAGGGGGTAACTGAATATGCAAGACCTAGGGGGAAATGTATGTGCAAGAGTTAGGGGGTAACTGGATGTGCAAGAGCTAGGGGGGGGGGACTGGATGTGCAAGAACTTGGGGAGAACTGGATATGCAAGAAATAGGGAGAAACTGGATTTGCAAGAGGGTAACTACATTTACACAAGCTAGGGGGGAACTGAATGTGCAAGAACTTGGGGAGAACTGGATGTGCAAGATCTTGGGGATAACAGGATGTGCAATAGTTAGGGTGGAACTGGATGTGCAAGCAGTTGAGTGTCCTTGCACTTGGTGGGAATTCCCAATACAGTAGTTAACAGAACTTCTTTACTAGCTAACGTTTTAAAATTTACCCAACTGAGGCCTTGAGGATCCTCTTTACTACAATCCTACCCAACTGGAAAGCTATTGATATTTGAAGTTGCCATCTGAACAGGCTTACTATTATAGATCAGAGGATTGGAAGATGGTTCTCCTTACAAAGTTATAGTTTCTATTGAGATTGAGAAAGAGGCCCAAAAAACTTATTTTATTTGACATCCATGTTAATACGTAAATAGCTTTTATAGTCCAGGGTGTGTCTCATATATTGGTGTGCTAATGTCAGAGGATTTTAAAATTTACCATTTTAATGAATTTGGGACAAAATAATGCACTGATCTTCATGTGTCGGCCACCACCTTACAGTAGGCATGCATCAAGGTCACACTCCTTTTTTGCGCACGCACAATTAATTTATTTTAAAAAAATCGGAAATTTTGAATTTTTTCGCCTATGCTTGCACCAGAATGCTGACTTCGATGAGGATGCCGATACTGGAATCCCAACCAGATTGTTAGTACAGTATGTAGCGTCAGATAGGGGCAGGAAGGGGGACTATTAGGTTTAGGCACTAGCAGAAGACTTAGGGTTAGGCTGTGGGGAGAGAAGGTTAGGCACTTAGAAGCGGGTAAGGGTCAGGCTGCTGGACAGGGGGGGGGGATTTAGGTGGTGGAGTAGGAGGGTTAGGCACTAGCACTAGGGTTGAGCTGGGGGGTATTGTAGGGATTCCCTTCTTCAGGATGCTGGTTCCGGTATTCTGACCGCCGACATTCCCACAGCCGGTCATCCCTCAGCTTTATGCTTAGTAATTCTAACCCTTTAATGCCTTAATATAGAGCCTGGTGTGACAGTTACAAATTAAAATTTGAATCAGTTAAGTTACTTATCCCTGCTCTATCACTTACGCTAATGCATCCTCAGCTGGCGCTAAAGACAAGAGTGACTAGTAGCCTAAGCCAAACAACTGCCGGATGTGATGGCACCCGCTTACACATGCAACAGCTTCTATTTTTATCCATTTCTGTAAAAGAAAGACTTTTCATAAAATAGCAAGACAGACTTTAGTAATACAAAGAAGACTTGTGCATCTTTAATGTTACAGGTTTTGACAAATCATCAATCAAAACCCAACTCACAGGTCTCACCACGTTACAGTATGTAGACTAATTTTATTATAGAAACAATTTGCATAGCCTGATGACTGACCTAAATTGCCTATTGTGCTAATTTAAGACCTCATTATCTTGTTTTTAAGGCTGCTGACAAGTTTGAGATGTATTTCAGAAATATCTGCAGCACAAGCATTCATTTTCCTTTCTGTCATTATAATGTGTCACTCTTACTAAACTGCAGTAAACTGGACTAATATTATTTTCGAAGGAAAGGCAGAAAAAATAACATTAGGAATTCACAATTAGCTGTAAAGTGAAAGAAATATGTTATACTTTATTTTGCTCACGACCCCAATGCATACTTACCTACCCACCTGGAACAGCCAGGAGGTTCCCGAAATCACGAACATTTCGTTGCAACCCCAGGCACACCGGAAGGTGTTCAAGTACCCCTTATTTCCTTGGACTGCACAGACCCCACCTGGGCTGCACACTTACAGAGCACACTGACTTAAGTCATTCTAGCCCCGCCCCCCGCTTTACAACGCCTCTTTTATGGCTCTGTATAGCATGAGCAGAAGTCACGATGATGCAGACAGCAGGTGTACAACCACGCCCCTAGCCGACCCATCTTCCCACCGGCCACGCCCCCTATACAACGACCAGGCTGCCCCCTCCCAGAGGAGCGGCCAGAAAAGATGGAATGTATGCCCCAATGACAAACATGTAATATATTTAAAAATAGATTTGATGTACAGGATAAGCAGGAATCATTGGAGCAAGGACAAAACAATAATCCAAAAATGTATATAACATGAAGTGGCAACTTAAATTTGACAGCAACCAGTACATATTCCAGCAATAGGTCTATAGCACCAGGGCGGATTGGGATCAAAATCTGGCCCGGGAACGGGGGGGGGGGGGCTGCTGATGCTACAGCCCGGGGTGGGGCTGTTGACACTATAGCCCAGGGGAAGGGGGGCGCTGCTAACGCTATGGCCAGGGGAAGGGGGGTCTGCTACCCGGGGGGGGGGGGGAGCGCTGCTAACGCTATGATCTGGGGAGGGGGGGTGCGGACACTACTCACCAGGCACCGATGCGCTTCCATCGTCATCCGACAGTGACCAGCGGTCGCAGTTGGTCACATATATATGCATATATGCGGCGGCCATATTTGTTTTGGGCTATGCTGCCTTTTGTGACCAGAGGGAAATCTTGTCCGGCCTACCGGGAAATGTCCCAGTTTCCTGGTGGGCCAATCCGCCTCTGTATAGCACTGACTATCTTGGTTAAAAGGCAATTACTGTACATGTGGTTGTGTTGGCACAATTTTCAAAGTCAAATCCTAACAGTAAAATGAGTCCCGCTCAACTAGGAGTCTAATACAATTATAAAGAACTTATAACTACTGTTGTAGTAAATAACATTCAGCTTTCTGGCCTTAAAGACATCATCTATGGTATAATAATGAAAACATATTTACCGTATTGGGGGGTCAGAAGTAAATCAAGCTAAAATGTGCACAGACAAAACTTGTTTCTAAGTAAATTCTAGGGGCTGAAACTAAGCTGGGTGTATATCTGCTGTAGAATTTACAGTAATACCCACATTTGTATTACACATTTTCTGGAACTTGACTAGCACTCTTTCTGGGCATACAAAAAAAAGCCTGACCATTGGGGGTCAATGAGCTAGTCATTGACCCCAATGGTCAGGCTTTTTCTTTCTACAATCTACTAGACTGTTATCTACAATATGACTAATGATCTTCTTTTGGCTAAATTGAAACACCACTTCTCATTGGTCATACTCCTGCCACATCCACATTTAGATCTTCTCCTGCTTCACAGCCTTAATAACCCTGGACTAGTAATATTCTCCATTCTGGTTTATGTCCTTAACTTTGTGAACTGGATTCCTGGAACCAGACCGGAACCAGTTTTCTTAGGAACAGGATACAGTGTGGGAACTGATCTGTACCAGATTACAGGAACCATAATGGAACCGATGGGATGGACTTAATCTGGAAACTGACGAGGAAGTTATGTGTTGGCACAATTATCACACTGGGGACCTTATTCTGGTTGGTGCGGTAATGTCCGCGTACGGTCGGTCTGCCGATGTTTTGTGTCTGCGCATGTGCAGAGGCGTCTCTGCGCATGTGCGAACGGGACGCACGTCCAAATTCCGCATGAAATGTGTACACTACGAACAGGGGGTGGAGAGGGGCATGAAGGGCTGTTTGGGCTCATTACCATATGTTTACACCCCGCGTTTCATGGGCGTTCCCATGAAAACGCTGGGCGTACGTATGGTAATGCGGTTGTGACGCACGTGTAGGGAGCGGACATATGACATTGCCGGATGTCAGCTGCCCGCCCAGATCCCTGCTTTTGCACGGAGAAATGCCCGTGTGGTCTGAGGTTGCGGGAGCTGCCTGACCACTCGGTCCTGCATTGGATGGTCTGCGACCATCGAATGATGGGGGAGGTTCCCTGAGATGGAGGAGGTGTATTCATGAGAAATACACTTGCGGTCCGTTCGGACAGCTTCTTACCGCATTCGGACGGAGTGAGCGATCCGTACGAAAGGCAGGGTTTAGGACGCACGGTCCTGGCCGCATATTCGGCTCCGTCCGCACAGACCAGAATAAGGCCCTGGATGAAGATAGCCGGCTCTTGGAACAACAGTAATATAAAACACAGAAGTCTGTAGCCTAAAAGCAGCTGAGATAGCGAGATTGTTCTAGGTAGCTTGCTGGTGTTCCCAGCAGTCCTTAATCCCCCTTTTCAGAGTCATATTTAGACCTCTTGGGGCCCTAGGCATGATACCTATTGAGATGCATCACACAATATATATCATTGTAATTTCATTATTGATTCATGACCCTTGTAGTAATACATATGGATCACTGGCGGAGGGGATATGGCAGTAAGAATATCGACACCAGAGAGAAATCTACCAAGTATACTTACCTTCCCCTCCTAACCCTACCCGCTAGTACCTAACCTGCCTTCTAAATCAAACCCCTTTCTTGATGTCTAACCCTATTCCCTCCCTATAGCCTAACACTAAGTGCCCTCCTAGTGCCTTATCCGTACCCTCCCCGCACACCCCATCTAACTTTAACCCACCCCACATACTCGCAGTCAGGTTTCCAGCATTCTTATCGATGTTGTGATTCCTGGACTGGTCTTCTGGCTGGGATGCCAGCACTGGTATTCTGACTACTGGCATCCCATCTGCCAGGATCGTCACAGCTTCTCCCTTACATTATTTGTCCTCCTTATATTTAACACTTTAAATATCATAGAAATTACAAACATGGTGCAATGATTCCTATTACTTCCTCACCGCACTAATATTGTGGGTTTGATTTCCACCGTGGCCCTAACTGTTCTTCCGGTACTTGTGTGGGTTTCATCTAGGTCTAGGTGTGGGTTTCTATCCACATTCCAAAAATATACTGGTAGGATATTTGGATACCAACAAAAGTAACCTCAGTAAGAAGGTGTGTGTATGTACATGTGGTATGCATACAGAGCCTGATTTGGCAACCATCGATGGCAATGGCGCCGATGGCCATCCCTAGTAGCAGCATGTCCTAGGAAGCAAGTAATCCTCTCAGCTCCCCCTGCTGGTCCCTAGAAGTAAGTGGCAGTGCATTTCAATGAGCAGACGCAGATACCATTTTTCTATATTAGGATCTGTGAATGTGACTACTCTCCAGTGCCGGATTATAAGAAGTTGGCCATGGGCCCCTTGGGAACTGATGGGCCTTAGGGGGGCACCTACAGTACGTTGCCTAGTGGTAAACATGGCTTTGCCCCATGCCATTCAGTGGTTGATGAATGGAGTCAGCTGACCAGATGGTTGGTGGAGCAGCAGTCAGTTGACCAGTGACAATATTGGACTGCCTAGTACCCAAAGAAAGTGAGAAAGATTGAAGAACGTTTGAACAATGTCTTGGGATGCCAGAGCAACCATAGTGGAAAGCAGAATGGCAGCTGAAATGCCGGCCCTGTGGGATACTTGGAGCCGGACTAGGCTGTGCACTGGTAAGAAGCAGGGTTCTGATAACCAGTGCCTGACAATTAGCTCTTAAATAGTTCTTATACCTTTTGGGAATATTTACATTGATGTTATCATGTCTACTTATATAGGGATGGTATCAAGATCTCGGAGCTTGGGATGCCGTTGATCAGAAGACTGACACCTTTTAGATATGTATGCTAACCTCTTCCCCTACCCCCTAAACCTAACTATCTCTAACAGTAGCCTAACTCTCCCCCCAACGCCTAATCCTCCCCCTTAGTATCTCTCCCTAACCACCCCCCCTGCAGCCTAATATCCCCTTAGTGCCTTACCCTCCCTCTAGTGCCTGTGCCTAAGACAATGTCCCCCCCACAGCCTAACCCTAACTTGCCCATCATACCAATGATTAGAATGCCAACATTTGGGATTACCGCATCGGTATTCCAACTGCCAGCATTGCGACTGCCGGTAAACTAACCGGATCCCCTTATACACTGCAGAAGAATTTCCTATTGTGTCATCTTGTATTGATATTTTGGTAATGCTATTTTTTCATGCTGCCCATTTGTATTTTGTTGTTTACGTTCTGTATTATGTTGATACGGCGCTACGGAATCTCTAGGGCCTGATAAATAAATTACTGTGATTATGGATGCATCCTCACATGACACGCACTCACGCTTTTAAGTGTAAATAGTCTATTCCGATGCCTGTGCACCCAACTCCGCAACAGCTTCTTAATGAGAATCTGACTTTTAAACTTTCAAAACTTTAAGAGCAACAAGCTGGGTTTTTCCAATCGCGAAGGTTAAAAATAATAACACATGCAGATTTATACTTCCTCCCCCAGGGCTGCGCTGTGTAACTTGGTCCCCCAGGTCTAGTCTGTGCTACATCTAAATTGTTCATAATAAGAAACCCCCACAGTCTGACAGTGACTTATGTCACAAAAATTTGGTAATACTGGTTCTCATTTACTGTTACTGACTCCAGAAATATATATCTACTAGAACAGACACTCCAGGCAGTGCTTGTAATGTAAATGCATCTGATTTGCATGTACGCAAGACCCTTTACTATATAATGAAGACGCCAAGAGAATGAAAATACCCATTAGGAAGCTATACTTGTGTTTGACATTGCAGAAAACCCTCATTAATAGTTAAAGGATGTTATTATTAGTGGCCCCATCCATTTACTTGTGTCCAGTTCTCATCCTCTGCGCCGTTTTTTGATTACACAGTTGGACAACTTCACCTTTTCCGTCCTTGTTCCGTCTGTAATCTTCACTCTTTAATTGTGTTCCTGTCTTTGTCGCTGCTCGATATATTTTGTAATTATGATCATTACTATTTTTTTTTTTCTTCAAGTTTTCTTTAAATGCCAGAAGGACACACATTGCGCTGCTGTCCATAATGGCAAGATGCAGTTTGTTCTCTAAAGAAGGTTACACAACTAGTGTTGTGATTTAAGTATATATATATGTACGGACGGTGTAATGGTTAGCATTACTGCCTCACGGCACTGAGGTCATGGGTTCCATTCCCACCATGGCCCTAATTGTGCTGAGTTTGTATATTCTCCCCGTACTTGTGTGGGTTTCCTCCGGGTACTCCGGTTTCCTCCCACAATCCAAAAATATACTGGTAGGTTAGTTGGCTTCCAAAAAAATTAACCCTAGAATATCTGTGTGTGTGTGTACATGTGGTAGGGAATATAGATTGTAAGATCCACTGGGGCAGGGACTGATGTGAATGGTCAAATATTCTCTGTAAAGCGCTGCGGAATATGTGTGCGCTATCTAAGAAACTGCTAATAAATAAATAAAATATATCAAGCTTCTTGTATTTTACATGGTAAGAGGATGTAGGGATATTTAACCTATACTACTGGGAAAGTACTTCTGTGATTTTCTTTATTCATGTACAGGGGGTTAATCTATTTCACTGGGTCATTTATATTATCCCACTTGTTTACACAGACAGAATACTGGAAAACAAGACCTTTAATTATCCTGCAATGTTTATTTTAATGTGTCTTTTATTTCTATATTCGCTTTTTTGGGTTTTGGTTATTTGACTAAGCAATAGTCTTTACCACCAAGAACATTTGGTATAAGGGACTGTATTTTTTTAAAGCATTTTTGTACCTTTTCTAGACATTTTGTTTAATGTATTATTAATGTGTATGTTAATAATTAATTTTGCATCTTAGCTAACATGAACATATAAAGTTGATGTACAGTAAAGGCCCCCATACACTATGAGATTTATCTGACCTGTAAAATTGCATCTGATTTCCCTTGAACTGCCCCGGCAGCTTCCCAGGATGACTACATACAATTTGACACTTGATGTGCCATTTTTTACATCCAATTTGTGTCAGATAAATCATATGTGATTTATCACATGTGATTAATCACGTGATTTATCTGACGCAAATTGGATGTGCCATGAGATTTATCTGATGGGATGGCCCTAGGGAGTGGCCTGAGCAGTGCTATACCTTGCAGGTATTATGCTGCCCATACATATGTGAGATATTGCATGCAATCATTCGATTTCGGCCACATCTGGCCGATAAATCGAATGATTGCATGCATTTTGAAGGGGACATTCGACGGGATGCGCAGGCACGTCGTTTAATGTCGCATCGATAAATATTATGTGCAGCACATAATATCTATCGAATTGCATAAGCAATCGCATGTGGTTTGTAACCACATGCGATTGCTCAAATGCAATCAGCGTGGGGACTGGAGCGGGGACCGGAGCTGGTGGTGGCGGCGGACAGGAGCGCTGGTGGGGTCCGGAGCTGGCGGTGGAGGACAAGAGTGCTAGTGGGGAGCTCTTCACACTGTCGTAAGGGGCTTCGCCCACTTAACCTGATACAGCCTTTATTGCTTGAAATATGGTTTGGCCGGGTGGGGAAATGGTGCGCGTGCTGGAGTGGTGGGTGTGATGTTTGAACAGGTGGTTGTGGGGGTGCTGCGTGATAAGGGGTATAGGTGCAGGTGTATAGGTATAAGTGAAGGTATAGCTGATACAATACTACATGGTATATGGGCAGGAATATGGGCATAAGCGGGGTATATATATGGTAGGTATAAGGGGTATATAGGCAGCTATTTGGGATATAAGCGGGTTATATATGTAGCAACACACTAACCCTGACACACTAATGTTGACACATGGACAGATGTGGACACACAGTGATGCCTACACACAGACAGATGCTGAAACATGGACACTAACACAGTAACCCTGAAATGTGGACACACTGATGCCGACATACAGATGCTAACACATGGACACAATTATGCTGACACATGGACAGAAGCCGACACGCTGATGCCAACACACAGGCGCTCACACAGCCACAGGACACTGACACAGTAACCCCAAACATGCTGACACACTGATTCTGACACAGACAGATACTAACAATACTAACATACCGAGACACCAATGATGACACAGACAGATGCAGACATACTGATGCCGACACACAGACATATGCATATGACATAGACATGTAGACAATCTATTTCCTACCACACACTATAATCTTGTATTAAACCATGATAGCAGCAGGGATCTGCATGTGAGAGATTTAATGTAAACTGTCACCTCACTCCTGGGTTTCCATACCTGGTTTCAGCAGCTGGGGAGAGGGTGGGGTGGGTGGGGGGTCCGGGCTCTGTAGCCGTGCGGACATTCATTAGCTGGGGAGGGGGCTCTACAGCCCGTGCACTAATCATTCAGCAGCTGGGGAGAGGGGGGGTCCGGGCTCTGCACAGCCGTGCAGACATTCATTAGCTGGGGAGGGGGCTCTACAGCCCGTGCCCGTGTACTGTTGTCATTCAGCAGCTGGGGAGGAGGGGGGTCCGGGCTCTAAAGCCCGTGCAGACATTCAGCAGCAGGGGAGAGGGAGGGTTGCTGTACCGTGCTGTCAGATCAGATTGAAGCAGGGAGGGAAGAGTCTTGTCACTGCCGCCCTCTGCCCTCCCATCGCGTCTGACTCTTCCTGTGACGCCGGCTGCTGTTACAACACTGGGGGTTGGACTGGAGGAGGTCCACAGCGCCGGAGAGGAGGTACCCGGAGTTCTATAGATATATCGGATCTGAAACATCGTGGGTGCTAAAAAGCGCCCACGATGGCTCAGATTCCGATATATCTTATGTTCAGCAGGTCCGACCACCTGATCCAATCTGATGAGCACGGGAACGCGCATCAGATTGGATCAGATGTCACAAACATGCGATTTTGGGCCGATTTCACCCGATTTATCGGCCCAAAGTGCCGAAATCGGATGAAATCGGCCCAAAATCGCATAGTGTATGGGGGCCTTTACTGTGCTTATTACTATTAATCTGTTGGTTGCTGCCACATTCTACCAAATAACCTACATTACACAAAATATCTAAAGGTGCCCACACACTAGAAAGATCTGTGATCTTAAGATGTGCGCATAAATTAGCCTTGAAATCTTTTGTCCGTCCTGGACAAAAGATTTCAGGCAATCGCACATCTTTACCAAAGATTTCTCTTAAGATCCCATGCAGTTCCTATGGATCTTTTGTTAAATCTTCTGATCTTTTGTGCAGCACGTAAAGGTCCCCATACATTATGCGATTTGGGCCCGATTTCACCCGATTCGGATGAATCGGGCTGTGAAATCGTCCCAAATCGCATGTTTTGACACCCTATCCGACCCCGATGCGCGGTCCTGTGCGCATCGGATCGGAGTTGGGCAGTCACACCGGCTGCACATAAGATTTCCTAAATCTTATGTGCAGTCTCCGGGCAGGGTCAGCGGGCGGGGGACGCCGGGGAACTGCAGGGAACAGCCGGCGGGGGACGCCGGGCATGGGGAGAGGCTGGAAGGGGCAGCTGACACACAGACAGCGGCCGGGGGGACGGTGAAGATGAACCGGCGAGGGGAACAGCTCACGTGCTGGGTAGGAGGACCAGGCAGCCGCAGGTTCAATACAAATGAATGGGGAGGCAGTGATTGGCTGAGCGCTCTCTCAGCAATTGGCTGAGAGAGCTCTCAGCCAATCACTGGCTCCCCATTCTTTGTATTGTTTTTTTCTTCCTTAGAGTTGCGGCTGCCGCCCTGGTTCTCTTGCCCAGCACGTGAGGCGCTGTTCCCCCCGCCCGCTGCCTATGTGTAAGCTGCCCCTGCTAGCCTCTCCCCATGCCCGGATCACAGTGTCCCCCGCCTGCTGACTATTTGTCAGCTTACCCTGCAGCTCCCCAGCGTCCCCCACCCGGCTCTCCTCCTGCAGCTCCCCGGGGACTGCATATGATAAATCCATGAGATTTATCATATGCAAAATTTGGCACATCAAGTGCCTAATCGTGTGTCCCCTCCCAGGGAGCTGCAGGGGAAATCATGTCCGACTTGTCCCTAGGACAAGTCGGACTAATGTATGGGGGCCTTAAGATCAGAAGATTCAGCTAAAGATCCACGGGAACGCGCATCCGACAGATATGATTTCTGACCGATTATCGTTAACAATCGATCGATAAATCGGCCAATCGGCTCAAAAATCATTCTAGTGTGTGGGCACCTTAAGATCTTCCTAGGGGCACTTGCAGAAGCTTCCTTAGACCAAAACCCAGGCTCAGCAATGAACAACACATTTCTCTCTTTCCTCATCATTCTGTACCAGATAAATGACCTGCTCTCTCATTGGGCCATTGGGTGTGAGAATCAGAAAGTAAGTTTTCCCATTAAAACTTTATTACATACACATCCACACACTTTAATTTTATACCACTTTACATACCGATCCAGGATCCAGCGCTGGTCTCCCTTCTGCAGCAGAGCTGGCTCCCCCCGCACTGACAGCGGGGACAACCGGCTTTCTCCGATGCAGCTAACAGCTTCTGTCGCGTTGTCCCAGCGCAACAGAGGCTGAGAGCGTGATTGGGCGATGCGTTTCCATGGAGACGCATAGCTCAGCCCTGATTGGCTGAGCTATGCGTCTCCATGGAGACACATAAGCCGAAGACGCTCTCAGCCTCTGTTGCGCTGGGACAACGCGACAGAAGCTGTTAGCTGCATCGGAGAAAGCCGGTTGTCCCCGCTGTCAGTGCGGGGGGAGCCAGCTCTGCTGCAGAAGGGAGACCAGCGCAGGATCCTGGATCGGTATGTATAGTGGTATAAAATTAAAGTGTGTGGATGTGTATGTAATAAAGTTTTACTTCTCTGTGTGTGTGTTTTATTTTAACATTCTTTTTACAGGTGGACTACAAGTCCCAGCGGGCCCATTAATGCCCGCATGCTGGGACTTGTGGTTCTCCAAGTCCCAGCATGCGGGGGAGGTCTGCTGACACTTGTAGTTCTCCTGTATTAAGCAATGTTAAGAATGTGAATTTAACCCTATCAGGCCGGCGTCCAATGGCCAGGGACGCCGGTGACAGCCCCGGGCTTCAGCCCTGGACGGGTGAAGCCTGGGGGGGGGGGACCCCTTTATTGGAGGGGTCCCCACTCCTCCAGGTACCCCGTCCAAGGCTGACCAGCCACGGTGGTCATGGTACGGCCGGGGGACCTTATGTAAAAAGTGTCCACCGGCTGTGGCATGACACTGCGGGCTGTTGGAGCCCGGTGCTGGTTTCAAAATACGGGGGGGACCCCCAGATTTTTTGTCCCCCGTATTTTTGGAACCAGGACCGGTCCAAGAGTCCGGGGCTGGTTTCAGAAATACGGGGGACCCCTACGCTTTTTGTCCCCCGTATTTTTGGAACCAGGTCCGGCTCAATGAGCCCGGGGCTGGTTATGTACAGGAGGGGGGACCCCACGCTGTTTTTTTTTTAAAAACTTTTACACATATTTTACTAAAGAACCATACACAGATCACAATGATCTGTGCATGGTTCTGACAAAATCGCCATGTTTCTGACAAAATCGCCAGTCAGGATCGGGTCTATTTTTTTTTTGCTGTTTTGACCATTTTTTTTGGCGATTTCCAAATTCGCATCTGGATGCGAATTCCGGAGTTAAAAAAAATCGCACTTTCAGAAAGTGCGATTTCGCGGCAAATCCCGAATTTTTTGCCGATTTTCGCATCTCATTAATTATGCAAATTCGGGAAAAAGTGCGAAAACGGCCATTTTTGCGATAAAAATCGCCAAAAACCCAACCTCGACCTCTAATAAATGTCACACTCAGTTTGCAGTAGGTTCCATTACTGGAATTTGCCCCTTTTGCTCCTTTGACACCACCAAAACACTTGTCCACTCACTCATTCGCACTCACCTCAACTACTGCAACCTTATTATCTCTGGTCTTCCCCTCAACCATCTCTCTCCTCTCAAAACTCTCCTTAGCGCTGCAGCTAGATTTTCCTATCTCCGTCTCTTTTCTCAACACTTTCTTTCTTACTGGGTCCCTATCCACTTTAATATCCTAGTTGTCCTCTCTTCTTAAATCTCTAACCTTATTTTATTCCACACCCCCACCCACTCAATCTGCTCATTGGCTGTTTGCCACCTTTCCCCCCCACTTATTATCACTTCCTCCCACACCCAACTCCAAGACTTCTCTCATGCTGCCCTGAACCTCCGGAATGCTCTCTAGCATTCTATTAGCCTCTCCCTTTAACACCCATTGCTTCAAATATTACACTAAAACACAATTATTCCTCCTTATTTAGTATATTTTAACCCATTCTAGTCCTCTATCTCACAGGTTCTCAAACTCAGTCCCCGGGACCCCACACAGTGCATGTTTTGCAGGTCTCCTCACAGAAACACAAGTGAAATAATTAGCTCCACCTGTGGATCTTTAAAATGTGCCAATGAGTAATGAATGCACCTGAGCACCTGCTGGGTGACCTGGAAACCGTGAACTGTGTGGGGTCCTGAGGACTGATTTTGAGAACCCCTGCTCTATCTCATATATTTTACTCTGGTATTTAATACCCTGTATCCTTCCCCTAGCATGTATGAAGAAAATAAGTAGTGTTCTCCCTCCCTGTGTTTCTTTCCAACCCTAGATCTACTACCTCGGTGTACTGTATACAGTATGTTAATTACAGGCCCATATCTGTAATGTAGAGATGTGCAGGCTCTGATTTACTCTGATTTCAAAGCAGGATCTTATTGGCTATCAACAACTGTCATGTGATTTGGGATAGCCAATAAGATCCTGCTTTGAAATCAGAGTAAATCAGCGCCTGCACGTCTCTACTGTAATTATGTGTTATTCTGTTTACTATGTTTTATCTGGTTATGTGTCCTACTCTCTGTGGGGTTTCAGAAAATGGTCTGCCTTATAGCTAAAGGATAATAATAATAATAATAATAATAATAATAATAATAATAATAATAATAATTGTTTGGGTAATTATATTTAAATACAGAATGCCAACACAAAATGAAAGCACTAGTTAAGTACAATTAAATACAAACAGCCATTTTCTCCTACGTAAAAAAGAAAAAAATCTAATGACAAGCTACTTTAATGCCATGCACTAATGGTACTGTAGATACCAAATAAATAATGTGGATAGACTTCAGCCACAGTAATAACAATAGTTGTAGTGGGAGATCAAATTTGATTTTGGATCTGGATCTCCCGTCGTGTTTTGGATCTGGATTAGTTTTGGAAAAACCCACTCTTTGGGGTTTTGGCTGTGGTTTTGGATCCGTATATTATTATTAACCTCAATAACATTCATTTCCACTCATTTCCAGTCTATTTTAAACACCTCACACCTCACAATATTGAGGTAGCTGGATGACTAAACTAATGACACAAGTGGGCGGCATGCTGGACTGATACAGCACACTTAGCAGCACCCCATGACTTATACAGCACACTTAGCATCACCCCTGGACTGATACGGCACACGTAGCATCACCCCTGGACTGATACAGCACACTTAGCATCACCTGTGGACTAATACAGCACACTTAGCATCACACCTGGACTGATACAGCACACTTAGCATCACCTGTGGACTAATACAGCACACTTAGCATCACACCTGGACTGATACAGCACACTAAGCAGCACCCCTGGACTGATACAGCACACTTAGCATCACCTGTGGACTAATACAGCACATTAAGCATCACACCTGGACTGATACGGCACACTTAGCATCACACCTGGACTGATACGGCACACTTAGCATCACACCTGGACTGATATGGCACACTTAGCATCAACCTTGGACTGATTTGGCACACTTGGCATCACCCCATGAATTATACATCAGACTTTGCTCACCCCATGAATTACATGGCAGATTTCTGCACCCCAGAAATTCGGATTATCTCTGAACTGATACAGCACACATGGAGACACATATGGAATTATACAGCACAGATGGCGGCACCGCTGGACTGATACGGCACACATGGTGACAGACATGGAATTATACAGCACAGATGGTGGTACCCGTGAAGTAAATTTTTTTTTACTTTTTTATTCTTTAATTTAAAAAAAGAGCAGCACCCCTGGAATTATACTGCACACATTGGACACCCCTGGAATTATACATGACATGTGGCAGCACCCCTGGAATTATATGGCATACCTGTGGTACTCCTGGAATTATATACAACACATAGCGGGCACCCCTGGAATTATACGGCACACATGGGGCACCCCTGGAATTATACAGGACACATGGCAGCACCCCTGGAATTATATGGCACACATGGCGGCTGTGCGGCACCCCTGAACTGCAACGGCACACTGTGTAGCACAGTAGTAAAAATAAAAAAAACTATTAGAGCCATACAGCAGTCCCCATATAGTAGTGCCACCATTCCTTTTAGTAATGCCCCCTTAGTAGTTGTCCCCCATAGTAGTTGTCCTCATAGTACAGTAGCTTTCCCCCTTAGCAGGTGTCCCTCTGTTATTCTCTGTTGGAGATGTCGGACGCAGTGGAGCAATTTGGTATAAGAGTGGTATACTGGTCAATGAAATGAGTAATTCTGCTCTCTTTTTTTATACTGTATATTTTAATTTAAAAACGCCAATTGGAAATGCCAGTTTCCTTATTTTTTTATTTCCTTGACATTTTTTTTTTTTATGGTTATACGTATTAGTTTTTTATTGTTATTGTCACTTACTGCTAAGATTTTATTTGGTATACTTCCGATAAACTTTGTATTCATTCAGTGACACAAAAATAAACACGCGCGGAACATAGGTTAAAAGCTTTACTCAATAAATAAGACATGAAAGTATTATCAAACTAAAATCACTTTCTGTAAAATGTTACAAGACAGATGATTTCAGGGCTATATTTGTACACCTAATGCTGACTGATGTACTGCGCTCTGTTATAAGTAAAACATTTCTCGTCATTACTCAACAATATTCACATCGCTCGTGGGAATATTAAAAAAAATAGCTTTTGCTTGAAATGTTTATTGTAGCTTTCTGTTTAATGCACAATGAACCAAAAAACCTAAACAATTTGAAGTGAGCTCCGCTGTAAGGTTCATTGGTGCCCAGTCAATGTAAATGTTGCTGAGTTGACGAAAACAATTGACAGACTGATTTTGTAGATTTTCGGGCAATATAGCAAATTAAACCTAAAAATGTCAGGAACGTTAGTAAACCACTTACTTCATCCAGTCAACCATTACTTGTTATTTGGACAAACATTTGCAAAAGTTTTGTAGTGAGTTTTATTCCTGCTTTACAGTAGATCATGTGATAAAAAAAAATAATTGGCATAAAAAATGCTATGCATTTGAAATCTTTGGCATGGGACGGTACCACGTGTGGGGTTTAAGTACTAAGATGGAAGTTCTTGCTATGGGCAACCAATCAGAGGGGGTTAATCTGGTTGATGAGCTTGGATGCGAATTCGCACCCTTGTGAGTCAACCAGAACCCGCCCTGCAAATAGTTGTACGCCCGCCCCCTTTGTAGCGTGTGTTCTCACGCAGGGCCTGCAAATGGATGTAAACTCGCACATCATTCGATAGTCTTAGGCCACTTAGATTTGCGTGCACCTTTGGGAGGAAGTGGGCGGGCAGTTGACATCCGGTGATGTTGGCTGCCCGCCCCCGGCACTCACCTCGCGGCCCGATTACCATGGAAATGCCCAGCGTTTACATGGGATCACCCATGAAACGCTGGGCATTCTCATGGGCCCGGCTATCCGCCGCCGCCCCACTTCCCCCAGCCGCAGCATTGGGTGCGCACACCCAGCGAACAGTCTGTTCACCGTGGCTGCACGCACCCGGCATATGCACATGAACAGAAATGCGGCTGCACATGCGCATATGCCAAACATCGGTCCCGGTGTGAACAAATGCCGTCTGCAAACGGACCAGAATAAGGTCCAGAATCCACTTATTTATTTACCATGTTCTAGATGATAGACAGAATCTGATTGTTCAATAGAACTCCCTGTGCGAACGCCTTCTGCGAGTATCACACTCACCGAGGTGTTCACATTGGTGGGGGAGGGAAAGGGGCGGGCAGGGGGCGGCAGTAGGGGAACGCCCAGTGTTTTATGGACACCCCCTTGAAAACGCTGGGTGTTCCCCTGGGAACGCAAGCGGTTTAATGCCTGCTTGGGGTGGGCACATGACGTTAGCGCCCGCCCACCTTTTGATCCATCTCCGTCGTATTTAAAAGTCAATCTAGGCTGACTTTTAATTGCGAACAGGAGAAAAATCATTCCATGTTTGGCGACCATTGAATGATTTTTCACTTATGCGAAGAGCATTGGGTGGGCGACATTTACCTGTTCGCTAGGCTGCCTAGCGAACAGGTCTGAATCAGGCCCTTAGTTTTCAGAGCGCACCCAATAAATGCTTTTTGCATTGTGTTTTCTAGTGCTGAAGGGAGGGATAGCCACCATTGGGTTAGTCATCAATGGAGCCATCGGTGGTTTGCACTAATTGGTGCTGAGGGAAGAGACATGCAGTGGGCCAATTAGGGAAGGGGTGGGGCTTAGTGGTATACTAATGGCACGACTAAGCTCTAATCCCCAGCACCTGCGCCGAGACAAACACACAATCACTGCCTTGTTGACCGTTGATGGCCATCAAAGTTCCCCCAGCTGAAAATGTACGGTATACAGTATATGTTTAAACCATGTATGTATGAACCAGTATGTATAAAACAGTGATTGCTTTACAGTACTGTATATACTGTACTGTACTTTTCACAACTTCGATAAAGTTTTCCAGTTTGTTGTTGAAGCGGCTGCGGCACTTGTGCCAAAGCCGATCTGCAACTTTTTCCATCGATTTAGCATAATTACTTTGATATTAAAAACAATGACAGACAAGCAAGGTTTTGGCTTATATTTAATACTCCGAGGCTTATTACACCGAACAGAGGAAGCCGAAATGATTTAAGTGCTTACACCTGCACTCTTACATCTACAATAATACACACCTAACGTGTCTCTTTACTAGAAGAGAGCTCTAATTAACCACTTTTAGAAAGAATGAGACGTTAGCCCAGGCAGGGGAAATTAGTTTAGCAAATTAGCTCATTAAATGAGTCAATAAGTGCTCTCCTGTACCACCTGGCACCTTCCTCTCGTATCATATAGAAAACTGCAAATATCAGCCCTCCACGGACATTAACTCCGTCATGACTGGGGGTAATTTGCCCCTTAATGAACGGAAACGTTGCCTTGTTTTTGTACTGTGTTGTCTTGCCTTCGAAAAACGTTGTATTATTATTATTTTAGTCTATGTAGGCAGATTTTATATACTTTCAACCAGAAAAGAGAGCACTTTTATTTGGAAGCATAATGGATTAGATTTCTTTATTTTATGGGGCGCGGAAGGGAAAATTGGAAAAACAAAAATGTGCTTCTACCTGTCAATAGTCGCTTTAAACTATTTAGGGCTTGATTCAGGTTAGGTCGCTAGGCAGTGTATATATTTTCTGCTTAGCGAGCACCTTAACACTGCCCCACGATCAGTCACCCCCCCCCCATCGCCAGAATCCCTTCGCTAGAATGGGAGGGGATGTGTTCGTTAACAGGAGAAATCCTTCGATGGTCATGTTAGACTGACTTTTATTATAGCCGCTATCTGCCAAAAAGGGGCGGGAACTGACACCATTTGACATCAGCCGCCCGCTCCGCACAGGCATCGGACCGCCTGCGCTCACAGGTGAACACCCAGCATTTTTATGGGGATGCCCGTAAAACGCTGGACGTTCGAATGCAGCCGCCCCCTGCCTCCACGGTGAGTGTGATACTCATCGAAGGCATTCGCCCATGTGGTCTATTTATGTGTGTATATAAAATGTGTAGACCCCCCCACCATGAGTCGGCCCCTTAGTGCAAACCCCAAGAAAATAACTGAATATTGTATGTCATGACCTAAATCCAGGGTCATTGAGACAGCCATGGGGCCTGGGTATTGAAGGGGCGTGGCCAAACATAGGAAGCATAGTTACAACAACCACTTCCCTTAAAGAAACAAAAAACAATGTAAAATACTATGCACAGTGGCTTCCACCCCCCATCTAATTTATTAAAGGGATCCCAGTTCTCTGAAATTCCTTAAACTAGCAAACACAAACAATATAGAAATACTTTCGCTATCAGCAGGGCCAGCTCTACCATTAGGCATCTTTAGGCAACTGCCTAGGGTGCTGGGATTTGTGGGGGGGCGCCACCAAGTCTGCCTATCAAAAATTCTAGGATGTCTGAGGATCTTTGTTGTACTTAGTGCAGGTGGCTGCTGTGGAACCTTCTAAGACCTCACCATACTTTTCCTTGAGGCATTCTTCCCTAATTTGCTGCCCCCTCCTCCTTGTACTCTGTTGTGGGTGGCAAAAGGAGGCCTTCAAGGAAAGCAGGGGACTTGCTATCCTTCCTGGGAGGCTGGGAGGACCACCCAATTTTTAAGAGCCTCCCTGCCATTCTGGAATCTTAGGCAAGTATGCCTCAAGGGGAAGAACTATAGGAAGGGCGGGGGGCAGTAGGTTGCAGTTTTGCCTAGGGTGCTGAGAAGCCTTAGGACTATTTCACACGCTCCGGCTCCTGCCGGGTGGCAAAACCCCACACGGCCAGGAAGCCGTGCCTCACACAAAAGGTAATAAAGGACACAAATGTGTCCATTCACACGGGACGGCCACGGCCCGGCCGCCCGGTTGCAGCCGGATCCCACCACTGGAAGGGACGGCTGCCGGGCTTTGGCCATCCCGACTATTCTAAACTCCTGAGTGCGGCCCGGCTTCTTGGCCGTGCGGGGTTTCGCCACCCGGCAGGAGCCGGAGCGTGTGAAATAGCCCTTACACCAGCCCTGGCTATCGGAACTAAGTATATTATACGGAAAATCTGCATGAATGTATCAATTAAATCAAGGTTGCAAAATGCTTTTTGTTTTGTAAAAAAAATAGATCACTCTCCTATCTGTCATCTTGGATCGTAGGTTCAAGGGTAGAGATAGGAAACATCTTCAAACCTTTTCCAAAGAACAGTCACCTCACTCTGCATTTAGCTGCCGATTTCTGCCTGTTTCTTCAGCAAAATTTGCCATTAAGTCTTTTCCTCTATCATTTTGTCTCCCCCAGGGCTGCAAATGGTTCCAGGAATTCCCCAAGCAGACGTCATGATGCAAGAATAATAATACAAGAGGTAAAGTGAAGCTGTTGTGAAGAACTTGCAGTACAGTGTAATGAACTTGGGGTGACATTCATGTGGCTTATTGTCAAATACTTGCAGCAGGAGTCTCGGCTATGTCAGTAAACCTGAGCTAGGCGTTCCAATGAAAATTTAAAAAAATTTCAAAAGCGCAAAAAATTTGCTTTTAGAAAAAGTGTTCAGTGTGTCATTGAGCATCTCTGAGGGCCGATGTTTCTCCTTAACCCTTTGAGTGCCAAAATCTCTGTGAGAGATGTTCAATATATCGGCTAAAATTGCTCACATTTGTTATATAAATTCAAATTTTAAAAAACGTGGTTTAAAAAAAAAAGATAATATTTCCTATATAAGGTAAACATTACATGTCATTATGATGAATAAAAATGTCTTTTTGGCAATATCCACCCCTATTTTGACAAATTAATTTGGCACGTAAAGGGTTAACCAATATAGGTTCGTGTCCAATTACTACAAGAGGTAAAGTTTTAGATTTGGTGCTAAAACATACATTTTTTCCAATGCAATGTAGATACTGGCTGCTTTTGCATGAAGCCCCACAAATGCTGCACAGCTTTACGTTTACACTGCTATTTAGGTAACAGTTTGGACACAGCCCTCCAACATCTCAATCTTCCACCACATTTTTAATCTGCCTTCCTGCAGTGCATTTACTAAGAGGCACAGTTATGGGGCCCACACATGGGGAGGTGCGGCTGAGTGTTCTGAGCCATGCTAGGTCACTCAGAACGCTCAGCAAGATAGCACAGCACTCTGGCCCTGATTGGAGATTGAGATTAATATCCAGCATGCTGGATATCAATCATCGGGCTATAGTGACGTGCCGGGCACTGCATCGCTACTGCTATGGCCTATACTTGCCCACTTTTGAAAACTAGTTTCAGGGAGATAATAGTTGGTGGTAGAATTTTGCACAGTGCCCCATTGAGGGGGCGTGTCATGCTCTCTAATCTCTCTAAATCTCTCTCTCTAAGGGCCTTATTCTGGTTGGTGCGGCCGGGCCGTACGCGTACGTTCCGGGGTTTTTCATGATCTGCGCATGCGTACCATCTCCAATGCGCAGGCGTGAACACTCCACAACGCTTACGGACGGGTCTCTCCGTGCGAAAAAACCTGTACGCGAGAGTACGGGCATTGGGGGCGGCATAGGGGCGTGATGAGGGGAGCGGCCGAAATAATGAGGGAAAATGGGCGTAAATATGGGCGTACACGGGGGTGTGCACCAAAAATGAACGGTGCTACTACCGCACGATCGGCTAAAGCACCGTTCATTTCGGACACAAAACAGGCGGCCGCCAACCGCCACCTCAGACCACCCCTACAGATACCGCATGCCAGCGTGCGCCTGGGTTTGCTAATTTACACTGATTACTACTTAAACACATACACCTGAATGTAATAAGCAATGCTGCAGTCTATTAAGTCCAAACCATGATTTCACTACCTGCAAGCCACACACAGCACTCAAACACATTGGAAGCATATCTTTCTATACTTCTCTACATTTAAAGGTTTGTTTAATTTAAGGTAAGAATCTTTTTAAGACCTGCTTATATATGCTAAGGAAGGTATTTGTTAAACAGTTATACACATTCACTACGTGCTTTCATAGACTTTACACAGTAGCACACTCAATCTACACAAGTCGACATGTGTCAACGTGTTCACTCTAATAATACAAACATAGGTTTTGTATTTATGATACAATAACATAAACCACATCTAACACCTACAAAGGATGTTTCAGCAATGTTTTAAGCCCATGCCCACTATTTTGCACACAATCTTTGTATAGTACCCAAAATACAGACCTGTACCACTATCTGATCTGCTATGAATTGGATTTTACTTCACTCTGGATGTAAGATGCCACCAATCACATTATTGCACTCACATCTCTCTAACAAAGGATTCCTACATCTGCTTATGACACTGTAAAATCATATATATGTACAAAGTTAAACATGTTTGTCCACAAGCAATTTTATCATGTTTGGCCGATTCACACATCTTTTTTTAGGGAGGACACATATGCATTCCTACACAAATGTCCCTTTTGACCCTTGTTTGTCTACCTCACCCACTCCATGAGGAAAGCATTGTTCTGGACCTGCTTTTACCTATTACCTCACCTGCACACAAACTGCTTTCTCACCTATTAAGTTGCTCTGCACATGTGCTGACACAAACTAATTAGCAGGGAAAAGTTGGATAGGAACATGGGAATGGCCATGGAGAGGGCTACACATGGGAAACTTCTACCACACTTCAACAAATGCTCAAAATGCTCAAAAATACCCTGGTCAGTAAGTACACATAAATGTAGTATTTTTTTCACACAAGAAATTACACATACAACAATTGTGTTTTAATTGGTAAAATAAATTTATTTGCTGTTCAGCATCACAGCTTATTTGACACTTTAATGTCATAAATCAAATAAACAAATAAAATATACACAAAAATAAAAAAACAGCCAGAACAAGAGGTTGCATATCTCCAAACATGTGTTACCCTGCAAATGCAATGGTGAAAGAAATGGGGACACCAGAATACGTACTGCAACAACCAGGGTGAATACTAAGCAAGATACACACCACCAAAAATTTATCCTGCATTTGTAGAGGTCAAAATAAGAACTTTAATGCCCATGGCACGAAAATGGATCGATGGCCAACTCAGGAAGTGGATGTCCAGTGCAATTTAAACATTTGAGGTCCAACCACAGAGGAAGTGAACCAGGTCTCATTATTTGGGCCCTTTTTTCCCCTTTTTAGATGGGGCCTTGGGGACAGGGGCCTTTGGCTCAGATGGCTTGCGGCGTCTTCCCCTAGTGGACACAGGAGGGTCAGCAGAGGTGGAAGGTTGGGGAGCAGCTTGGGGGGGCCAGCAGATGGGGGATTGTCCCTTAGGGACCTGGCGGTGGTCAGCAGCTCCGCAAGAATTTCATTCTGGTGGCTGAGGTGTTGGCCAATGCTTTGCATGCCAGCCGCCAGAGTGTCATTCATGCGGTTGAAGGCCTCACACTGCTGCCTGTTTGTGGCCTTCCAATCCGCCCGAATTTCCACAACCTGCTGCTGACGGACCGCAGCATCCACCCCTTGCTTCTCGATCCTCTCCAGCGTCACCATCAAGCTGGCATCCCATGTGTCCTGTGTCTGGGGGTGTCGTCTTGGTGGAGGCTGGACCACTTGCTCCACCTGTGGCTCTGCAGAGGAAGATGCTGCCGGTTCATCCTGGGTTTCTGCTTCTTCTAGGATAATAATTGAAAACAATGTCACCATCACATACGCACTAAAAAATATCTTTCCAAATACAATGCATTACTGTGACTTACCATCAAAAGCAGCAGCAAAGACCTCCACCGGGAGCTCACTATCCATATTGGATATCCCCCTGACCTCGGCCACATCAATGACATCCAAGGCATCCTGCTCCAGGGGGGTATATTCCAAGGTGTCTGGCATAGGCCCCCTCCCGGTGGACATGCTGTGTTTGTACCGGTCAGTCATCTTCCTCTTCAGTGTCGTTTTGAAGTCTGTCCACCTACAAGTTTAAAAATACAAATATCACCATGAGATATGTGCACCACTGTGCTGGTGAACATCATGACTACGTTACATTTCCTAGTGTGGGTGATCTTATGTTTTTTAGCCATATGTGTCCCACACACACATTAATGTCTCCATTAGGAGGCATTTCAGTGTCTCATCTCATTCATTAGGCCACTAAATGCACATACATAGATCACTATGCAGAAATGACATCATCCATGGCCAAATTATGCACCTCCACCTGTTGTGAAACTACACATTCCACCATAGCTTGACAGTGTGGTTATTATGGAGTAATTTAACTATGGGATGGCATACTGGGATGTGTAGTTTCTCACCAGCTACATGTGCACAGTTTGGTCATTCTTGTTTCAGTAGCATCATATGGAACATGTTACAACAACTCTTTCAAAAACACACTTTCTCTTGTCCCATCACATACTTCACATACTTCACATGAGCAGAACTGTGCCCATAACCTCACATCACACCAATGGTGCATGTTTCATATATAAATGTGGGTTATTAGACATGGTTGTGTTCACATGTGACATTGAAGTGTAGCACTATCTACAAACACACCTTTCTATTATTCTCAAAACATACATGTAACATATGTACACACATATGACATTATCAGGGGGACAAACACACTTGCCTTTTCTTCACCGCTAGCCAATCTCTGACCACTGGTGACACCTGGTTCACTTCCTCTGTGATCTTGTCCCAAAGGTTTCTCCTTGCACTGGCACCCGGCTTCCTGGTTGGCAATTCTATCCATTCGCGTGCCCTGGGCAGTAAAATTCGCAATTCTGCCTCTACAAATGCAGGGTTTCTCTTTTTGGTGGTGGTATCCTGCTCAGTCCTCACCCTAGATGTTGCAGCTCGTTTTCTGGTGGCCCCAGTTCTCTCACCATGCACCTGCTGGGTCACACCTGTTTGGAGAGATGCAACCTCTTGTTCTGGCTGGTTGCTTGGCCCTTGTGGAGCTGGTGCAGTTTGAACAGGGCCTGTTAGTGAGGGGCCCGCTTGGTCTTGCAGGCTACTTCTCTCTTGGGCCCTCCTTCTCCGCTCCTGTTCCCTCTTCTGCAAAGCTTCAAGCAGGGATTCTGCTGTAGCTCTCTGTAGAGCTTTCTCAGCTGCGGAATCATCTGAGCTAGACATGTTTGCAGCAATTCTGGCCTGCATCTGACTGAATATTTATATGGTAATCTCCCGCCATGAACAAGGGGGCGTATATTTTTCCCCGCAATGTAGTTGCTAATTTACGCCGATATTTCCCGCCGATAATTCCCGCTTAAATTACGCAGGTCTCAACGCACCTGATCAATCACCTGTATATGCACATACACAGGTTGTGGAGCATTGTGTGCTACATGGTGAAATGTGTGCACCTGTCATTCCAATGATGAGTGTTGTCAGCTGGTATCTGTTGGAGTTCGTGTATGCTTTCTGAGTCACATTTCAAAACATCACGTTATAATGCTTTCCTTACATATGTAATGAGTATGAAATTGTCATACACCAACATGTTGCATTGTGCCTTTTTTAGCAGCGTATTTATTAGTAGACGGTTGCGTGTATTATTTTCAGCACACTGTATATACAGTACGTCTCTCCATGGAAATCGGTGTATTGTGCCCTTTTAGCAGCGTATTTATTAGTAGACGGTTGCGTGTATTATTTTCAGCACACTGTATATACAGTACGTCTCTCCATGGAAATCGGTGTATTGTGCCCTTTTAGCAGCGTATTTATTAGTAGACGGTTGCGTGTATTATTTTCAGCACACTGTATATACAGTACGTCTCTCCATGGAAATCGGTGTATTGTGCCCTTTTAGCAGCGTATTAATTAGTAGACGGTTGCGTGTATTATTTTCAGCACAATGTATATACAGTTCGTCTCTCTATACATTGAAAGCATGCTGTTGGTTATGGTGTGTGTATATCGTAACTGTCCGCGTAAATTTCTATTCGCATCCAGTTTGTTAATGTAAGAAGGATTAATAAAGTTAATACTAAACAAACAATTTTTTAGACCAATCAGCAAGCACCAAAAGTGATATATGTACCTGCAATTAATAACTGCGCCATTGCCAATATGACTTCAACCAGGGCTAGCGTGTTTTCTACCCAGGAGCTGGTGGCCTTGGTTGAGGTCATGGACCGGCGCCTGGGGCCCAGGGGCCCATATGTGTCCAACATGGATGCTGCCCGCCGCCTAATCTACGCCCGGACTGGCGTCCGCAGAAGCCTGGCACAGGTTGAGCGCCGGTGGTCTGACCTGCGCCGGCGGCAGCCAGTGATGCTTTCAACAATTCGCCGCCATATTGCCCGATGTAAGTTTTTATTTACTAGTATGTCTGCGTTTTTTTGCAATGTTTTCTGTTCTTTTTATAAATATGTTCATGAGTATGTGGGTGTATATGGGGTGTATATGGGGTGTATAAGGGGGTATATGGGGTGTATATGGGGTGTATAGGGGGTGTATATGGGTGTATATGGGGTGTATATGGGGTGTATATGGGTGTATATGGGGTGTATATGGGGTGTATAGGGGGTGTATATGGGTGTATAGGGGGTGTATATGGGGTGTATATGGGTGTATAGGGGGTGTATATGGGGTGTATATGGGTGTATATGGGGTGTATAAGGGGGTATATGGGGTGTATATGGGGTGTATAGGGGGTGTATATGGGTGTATATGGGGTGTATATGGGGTGTATATGGGTGTATATGGGGTGTATAGGGGGTGTATATTGGTGTATATGGGGTGTATAAGGGGGTATATGGGGTGTATATGGGGTGTATAGGGGGTGTATATGGGTGTATATGGGGTGTATATGGGGTGTATATGGGTGTATATGGGGTGTATATGGGGTGTATATGGGTGTATATGGGGTGTATATGGGGTGTATATGGGTGTATATGGGGTGTATAGGGGGTGTATATGGGTGTATAGGGGGTGTATATGGGGTGTATAGGGGGTGTATATGGGTGTATAGGGGGTGTATATGGGGTGTATAGGGGGTGTATATGGGTGTATAGGGTGTGTTTATGGGGTGTATAGGGGGTGTATAGGGGGTGTATAGGGGGGGGTTTAAGTAGTCGCTCTGTTTTTGGGTGTAGCATATCAATTAGTTCGCATGATAAATGTCTGAAATATAACAGCAATGATAATTTGTAAGGTTATGAGCATGACTAATGTGAATTTTTCTTTCCCCCATTTTTATGAAACCCAACCTTCGATTTCTATGCCATCAACATGAACATTTCAGCACGGGCAAGGGCACGCATGGAAGCCCGGGAGGAGGCAGCCCGGGAGCAGGCAGCCCGGGAGCAGGCAGCCCAGGAGCAGGCAGCCCAGGAGGAGGAAGAGGAGGAGGAAGAGGAGGAGGAAGAGGAGGAGGAAGAGGAGGAGACATTGGGTCCTGCTGGTGACCACCCCATTTCCACATCCCCTTCCACCAGCCACTCCCCTACCCCCACCCCCTCCCCTACCCACACCCCCACCCCTACCCCCACCCCTACCCCCACCCCCTCCCCTACCCCCTCCCCTACCCCACCCCCTCCCCACCCCATTTCCAACCCCCCTACACCTCTCCACCACCCACCCCCAAACCTCTCCAATCCCCACTCCAACCCACTACCAGTATCCCAAGTCCTATCCCATCCCCCTTGCTCCTGACCCCCCCAACCACCGGACACCCAACCAGCAGCGAGCAGGATGGCTCAACTAGCCATAAGTAAATAATGTGTCTAATGTTTACCTACACATTTCTACACATAAACAATCACAACAACCACATATGTGTATCCAACATCAACATTAGTTGCAACATATCACTGCAGGGCGACCATGAGGTGTGGCCTGTCCTTCTCCAGGAACAAGGGTCCCCTTGGTGGTTTTTTTGAGTGTGGCCATGCCTCACCCCTTGAATAATTGACATAACAGTACATCCAATGACATATCCGACATTAGTGGTGTTGTAGTTATGTGGGTCCAGGTGTTGGGTAACTCCACTTCCCAGCATGATGTGCAACATTAATTGATAGATTGTTTTGTTCATAGTGTGTGAGGCCATGCGGATGCATGCTTTACAAACATAGCTTTAGGCCTATAATTTGTACAGCAATGTCCTAAATTTAAAATAGTAAGGAGTGCTTAAGCCGCAACAATGTCATAACCCTTAAATAGCACAGCCTAATTGTGAGGTTAGATGTGAGTCCCCCAAAACAAAACTACCAATTGGGATACAGAAAACATTCATCCAAGAAGGAGTAATTTAATTAATGTTATTTACTATGTACAGTATGTGTGTGTTAACATATTAGTTTTTAGTACTGTGTTTACATCAGACCCATCTTCAATGTAGTTAAAAAAATGTATGTGGCCTTCACACATAACTCACAACTTCTTATTATGTACAAATACAACAAACATTTGTGTATATTATATATATATATATATATATATATATATATATATATATATATATATATATATATATATATATATATATTTTTTTTTTTTATCCCTTCACTACAGACACTGAACAGCACCAGGAGGAGGTGGCAGCGATTATTCGGGAGATCTTCCTGACCCTCCTGTATTTGCACATCCTTTTTGCCCAACTGGAGGCCCGCATTTAAGTTTGATCAAAATTTTTTGATGTTTGTAGTTTAAAAATAAAAATTTCTGTACAGAGAGAAGTTGCCTGTGTTGTTAATCAAAAATATGTTTGCAGGTTTGTAAGGGCAGGTACATACAGATGTGTAATGTAAGTTATATTTGTATTTTGATGTGAGGGGTAACGATTGCTGTGTGAATGTGTGTGTTTTTGAGCTAAATAACACATAGTGAAAATGCATGAATGTTTAATGTTGTTCGATTAAAACATCACACATAACATCAGGGTAGGTATACATGTTACACATTTTGGACAAACTAATTATGGACATAATTTAGTACATACACACAAACACCAACATAAATTTATTTAAAAGTAAAAGCAATGTGGGGACACATAGATAGTGATTAAAATGCCACATTAGAACATAACAAATATACATGTAATGAGGGTTAAAATGTTGTTTTATTAGGGTCTTTATTAAGGTAGACAATTGAGTTAATAGAAAACAATAATTGAATAACAATTAGAATAATTAATTAATTGTCTGAATTCTAGTTGAAAGGCAAGATTTGCAGGTCCATATATGTGAAGGGTATGCCAGCGTGCACGGACGTACGCTCACTCTCACGAGCGGTGACATAAGCTGAGTTTTCTATTGAAAACAATAGGGACCCGTCCGTGCAAGCTGGCGTACGCTCAGATAGCCGCAAGAAGTCGGCGGGAAGACGGACGAGAGACGTCCGTAAACGGTGGCGTACGCTCTGTTGTACGCCAGTTGTCGGAGTCTAAGGGCTGATCCGTCCGTGTACGTTGGCGTACGCTCAATTGTACGCCACTCCCCTTAGGCGTTGTTTCTGGCCGTACGTATGCGGCTGATTTGTGGGTGGACTTAACCCCAATGGCCACGTACGGAGAGCGTACGTTAATAGGGAACGTACGCACGTTTGGCCGCACCGATCAGAATAACCTCCTAAATCTCTAATAGGCGATAATCTGCGCACCAGACCATGCCCTGACACAGTTATAGCATTCCCTAATAGCAATACAGGGGCAGTGCATGCTGGGATGTGTAGTTTCACAATGACTGAAGAGACACAGGTTGCATAGTTTGCTTTTTATTGCCTGTAGGATACACTATTTGCTATAATAAGGAAAGTTATCATTGTAGTGGAAACTGTACACTAACATTTCATTATCTGAAGCGCCATTTAATGTATGTGTGCAGACTGACACCACTGACTTTTATTTAAAATGAATATAATATAAATATATACATATAATAGAAATATATGAATTTAATATAACTAAACATATGAGCTGGCTCTGCTTTCTGCTGCAGGATTTAATATTAAAGACTCAGAACAACATTTAGGCCCTTATTCTAATCGGATCGGTACGGCCCGCGTGCGGCCGTACCGCCGATGTTTTTACTCTGCACATGCGCAGAGGTCAATCTGCGCATGTGCAGCCCCCTTCGCCGCAGACGGATTTCGTCCGCCGCAAAGGGGGCGTATAGGGGCGTGAGGGGCTTCATCCCCTCATTTCCCTATGTGTACGCCCCGCGTTTCATGGGCGTTCCCATGCAAACGCGGGGCGTATGCATGGTAATGAGGGCATGACGCAACTCATGGGGGCGGAAAGCTGACGTCGCCGGATGTCAGCTTTCAGCCCCCATACAAGCTACCACACGGACGATTGTCCGTGTGGTCTCAGCTTGCGGGAGCTGCCGCGGCGTGCGGACCTGCCTTCGATGGTCGACGACCATCGAATGCAGGGGGCAGCTCCCACCATGGTGGAGGCGTACGCCTCCACCATTTTTATGCGGATCGCCAGCCGTCCGTGTACGGACGGCCGTGGCGATCCGTAGGGTGGGCGGGGATTGGTTTGTGCGGCCGGAGCCCCGTGTGCGGCTCTGGCCGCACCAACCAGAATAAGGGCCTTAGTGCAGAATAACTCACTTTATGCCAATATGGATTTTTATGATTTTTGCACATAATTTTATTGTTGGCATTAAAGTACCTTCAGCAGTGTATTCAAACAGTGTTTGCAACGTCAAAATCAGCAGAAATGAAAAATAGAACACATAATGTAGGTACAAAAACAAGGACAAAAAACGTTAATGCAGTGCAAAGGTGCCCGTACACCCAAAAAGTGCCCATTATGCATGTGCCTAACTTCTGACTTTTGGCAGATGAATAGCAGCCAGTGACGTGCGGTGAGGTCATTGCCTGGGGAGGCACGACCTCACCCCCCCCCCACCAGCGGCCAGGCCCGGACACCATGGTGCTACATATGCAGCGGCCGTCGGTACATGCGCCCCCCTCCCACCACCCGGCGGACTCACCTGTCCTCTCCTCGGCGGTGGCGTCGGCCAGTCCTCTCCACGGCGGTGAGTGACATCGGCTTTCTCCCAGCGGCGCCGAACTCCCCGCTGGCCGCGCTGCTGCATCCTCTCCAGGGCCCTGCATGTGTGTGATTGGACAGCGGATCCAGCACTGGATCTGCTGGCCCAATCACATCTGGGGGCGTGCGTTTATACTGGTGCCCCTGTCATTGCGGCATCAGTATAAGTGCCGCTTCCCCATTCATTTTCAATGGGCTTTTACAGCCCATTGCTGCACCCTTCCCCCTGCCCACCCCTACCCGCCCCACGCTGCCCGGAGTTTTAATGTGAACAGCGGGAGGCACCTCTCCCGCTGCCTCCCACCCTCACATGCAGCAGTGTAAGAGGGTGGGAGGCAGCCGGAGAGGTAGAAATTATGAAAATAATAAAAGAAGATATATAAATATCTTCTTTCTATTATTTTCATCATTATGACAGGGGAGGCTCTGCCTCCCCTGCCTTCCCTGACTGCACTTCCCTGATAGCAGCCATGCACTGTAGAGAATACACTATAGTCCTGTGCAGTATCAGGTAACATAAGTATAATGTATAAGGTTTATAGCAGGATGAAGGCTGTGTACGGAGAGCTGCGTCTCTCACGGTGTGCCATATTCCAGTGGTGTCAGTGTTATGACAAACAAGTGCAGAGGCAAGCTCTCAAAGGTCTCAAACTTATGTCAACCTTTTCCACATCGATCTTTTCCATGTCGATCTATTGATTTTGTCGACATTTTGACCATGTCGACCTAAGGTATGTTGACTTTGTTTGTGTCGTCCAATGGCCTGTCGACTAATAGTAGTTGACCTATTGACTGCCAATATTATTAGTGTCCACCCTATGACCCATACCCTTCATCCGGGCCCCGTCCTCTCTGCCGGGAGAAGCTAAGCGTTGTAGGGTTTGAGCACTAGAACATTCATTTCGTACTGCGCATATGCAAAGTTCTGGGGAAATGGTGCAGCGGACATTGTTCCGGTGATTTCTGCACCAGCAGCATTGTGGAATACGAGTACTATAGAGCGATCAGACTCCACTACGCACGCGAATATCTCTGGAAAAATGTCATGGTGGCAATTTTTCCAGCAAGTGCTGCTGCCGTCATTGCTGGACTCCTGAGGGTAAGTATTTAAAAAATGGGTGCAGTGTGTGCGGTGTGGGCCATCCTTGGACCTATATGCCGGTTCAAGTCGAGACTGAGGGAGCTTCTGAGCGATGTTGTGTAGTGTGTATGCTCAGTATTGTGAACAACCCCCGACCCCAGCTCCAACCCCAGTCATCTGTGCATGCAGCTCAATCTGACTATGTCATCAGGGACTGTATGCACCAATATCGTTCAGTGTGTATGCACTATCGGACGGAGTTTGGTGGCAGTTTTGTTGGACCAGACTGAAAGGACATAAGGAGCAACCATCTGCAGTGATTGGTTCCCATACCTGTTACCAGGGACTGGACTGGTGACTATTGACTGAGCGCTTGAACTGATTAACACCCAGTTCTGATACATCCTTTGGTAAATTGTACCTTTACTTCCTGATGTCTGGAGTGTTTTCAAAATTCACATTGTTCGTTGTATGTTTTTTTATGTATGTATATTAAAAACTGGCTTCTCTATTATATGCCTTTTTTTCTTTCATGCATTGGAATATTCTATCCTTCTGAGGAGGCTTCGATAATTGAATAAGACGAAGTATAATCATTGTTTTATCTATTACCTCTATCACCACCTCTATACTCTTTTATACATCTACTATTATTGGTTTCATTTGGCGACGTTTGGAGTTTTAAGCCTTTATATTTATGTATGCACTATCTTGTTTTCCCAGCGGCAGAGGCAGCTCTTTGGGAGACAATGGAGTCATCTGCCACCGGGCTCCTTCTCCAAAGGTGGCACCTCTCCTCCCCTGCAAATGTAAATCAGTTAAATGAATGCTATCAATATTGGTTCTGTGGCTGAGTTCTGAAATATATATGTGTTCTCTCTCCCTTAGCTGGTCATCATAGTACATAGTAAATCAGGGATGCAGTTTAAATCCCGGCGTTCAAAATCCCGAACGCCGAAATCCCAACACTTTCTCCCCCCGTGGGTGTCCACGACACCCACGGAGGGAGAATAAATTAGTTGGTTGCTACGGCTACGGAGGACAGGCGGCAGCAGCAGGAGACACATCACTAGCACGCTGTTAGTGACGGGTTGCCGTGACAGCGAGGCGCAGGTGACGGCATCATGATGCTGCGTAGCCCCAGACCACGTGCAGCCGGCATCCACTTCACTGGGGGTCTGGTATGTATAAATGTTTGTGTCTTATGCATTATTGTTATGTCCTGATGACGAAGTGATATTAAAGACTTCGACAGTTGATACTTACTCCAGTCATTTGACGTGAATTCTTGAGTGAGTGCCGCCCCACAGAGTGGGCAACTGTGACACACTTATGCCCAGTATCACTTCTGCTAGTTTACAACTATGCCAATTGCGCTATGAATTTATTTTTATTTTTTCCGCCAGCCACGTTTTCAGGTTAGGAAACAGAAAGAAGTTGCAGGGAGCCAAGTCGGGCGAGTATGGTGGATGTGGCAACAATTCATAGCGCAGTTCATGCAACTTGGCCTCAACAATCCCGGATGAGGGAGCTGGTGCATTGTCGTGGTGTCACTGGTGTGAATGAGACATGGTATGAGTATACGTATACAGTCTGGGTCTCGGGCTGATAGAGCAACAGAGATTTAAAGAAACATGTTAAAGGACAGCTGCTCATTAAGGACCGTGGGGTTCACAGTGTCCAATCTAAAGATCCATTGGGCCTCCAGGCTTAGCAATTTGTTATTACGGTCACCCCCACGTAAATCTGGGGGGACGTGGTCAATGATGACATATTTCAAGTTGGCAAGGCTATGTTTAGCCAGTGCAAAGTGTTTTGCAACAGGTTGGTCATTGGCTCTGTTGTTAAGGGCCGATTTGATAGCAGTGCGGTGGTTGGCAATTCCTTAAAAGTCCTAATCGTCTTGCCGACATAGCCTAAGCCACAAGGGCAGGTGATAAGATAGACCACAAAGGTGCTGGTACATGAGAGGGCATGCTTGATGGAGAACTGCTTGCCGGAATGAGGATGAGATAAGAACTTGGTGGTGGTCATGGCATTGCATGTTGTACAGCCTGTACAACGGTAGCAACCACCAGGCGTCACTTGGGTGCCAGAGACAGTGCAGGTAGAGATGTCAGTTCTTACTACCCAATCTCTAATGTTCCTGCCACGGGTATAACAGGACATGAGGTGTGTATTCCTCAGTGTCCGAAGGTCCTTATCTTTTTGAACCACAGGCCACAAAGATTTTGAGAGTGAAGTGATCTGAGTGTCTGTTGCATTATATGACCTGACCCATCCCATGACATCTTTCTTGTTATCACGGGTGCGTCTGTTGAGAGCTTCCATCCGTGAAGTCTTATCGACTTTGTCTCTTGCTGCAGATAGGATGTCGTGGGGATAACCTCTGGCTTTAAACTTGAGTTGCATTTTATCAAGGTCCTGTTTCAAGACCACCTCAGAGTTAGTGATCCTCTTGACTCTTAACAACTGAAAAAAGGGGAGTCCTTTGATCAATGCAGGAGGATGGTGGCTTTGAGCAAGCAGAAGTGTGTTCCGGTCGGTCTTTTTGGAATAAATGGCTGTGTTCAGAGCGTTGTTATCTACAGATAAGCAGACATCGAGGTAGTTCACTGTCTCTGTGCTCATAGAAAAGGTGAATTTAATCGGGCAGTCTTTGGAATTAATACTGTCAATGGCTGAAATGAAGACTTCTCGCGTCCCTGTCCAGAACAGGAGTACATCGTCGATATATCTTGTATAGAACGTAATCCTGCTGCTCAGATCAGAGTTGAAGAATAAATCTTGTTCAAGTGCTGCCATGTAGGCGTTTGCGAATGACGGCGCAACCAGAGAGCCCATGGAGCATCCTGAGCGTTGTAAAAATAATTGTTTATTAAACAAGAAAAAATTGCGTTGTAAAGTCAGCGTCAGTAAATTTATGTACAGTTCAATGGGTGGGCCCTGGTATTCAGCATCAGCCAGCAATAGATCTTTGGTGGCCTGAATCTCTTCCACGTGAGGGATACTGGTGTAAAGACTACATATATCAAGGGTGACCAACCAGGTGCCAACAGGTATTGGGCCAAAAGCTTGCAATTTGTGGAGGAGTGAGGTCGTGTCCTGCTGGTATGATGCATTTTTCTGGACTGCTGGTTGGAGGAAGAAGTCAAGGAAGCTCGAGACGTTGCTATAAAGGGAGTTCCTGGCCGAGATAATCGGCCTCCCAGGAGGAAACTGCAGACGCTTATGAATCTTCGGCAAACAGTATAGTAGAGGAACTCTCGGCATATTGATGGTCAGGTAGTCTTTAACTGAAGGGGTGAGGAAATTAGAGGACACCGCCTCTATCAGAATAGTGTCTAGTTCTGTTTTGTAACACAACGTGGGATCATTGGGTAGCAAAGTATAGATGTCATTATTGTTTAGTTGAGAATAGACCTCGGTCTTGTAGTCATTGATGTCCCATATCACGACTCCTCCCCCATTGTCAGCGGGGAGGATCATGATATCATCATATGATCTAAGATTTTTAACTGCCTTCCAATCCTCTTTGGAGAAATTAGAGAACTTCCTCGACTGTTGTGTATCTTGTGTTGACAGGACTTTAGATTCCAGAACTTTAACAAAGCTCTGGATGGCGGTATTACTGGAGGGTGGATCAAATTTCGATTTCCTCCTGAATTGATCATAGACAGAGGGAGGATAAGGGAAGAGGAGTCAGTCTGCTTGCTGAAGAAATCCTTCAGGCGAAGATTTCTGTGCAAGCGTGTCATCTCTATTTTCCAATTCAGGGGATTGAAAGCATTGGTGGGTACGAAAGCCAAGCCTTTGTTCAGGACGCTAATTTCAGAGGGGGATAATGTATGGTTCGAGATGTTGAAGGTTAGGTCCTCGGCTTGCGTCCTCGATTTTGAGATTCTACAACCTTGTCCACCTCTTCTGGGGGGTCGTTGTCTCTTTCTCGGATTGCCCTTGTCCTGACCCCAGCAGGAGGGCGCTGAGCGTTTTTGAGACCGCAGACCTTTTGCCTGTGTCACTTGCAGTAGAGTTCGAGTCGGTGGAGGACTCTGCATCAGTGGTATTGCGAGGACCCTTACGGCGGAATTTTCTGTCATTCCTTTGGGGACAGTATGGGCCTGCTAGCCATCTATAGACGCTCTGTTCGATGTAGTCGCGATTAACGCGATTAAACTTGTTTTTCTTAAACGCAATGAGGTCCTTCTTGAAGGTATCCAATTGAGTGAATAATTTGTTAACCCAGTCCTGTCCTTGGTCATCCTTGAGTTTTTGTAGGTGTGTATGCTCATATTCACTGATCTGTTTTTGGGTGACATTCATTTCTCGTGCTGATTCATTAATCACGAGCGTCATTAGGTCAAATTAGCTATTGTTGAGAATTGCACACCACTTGAGACAAAACTCATTGGTATAGCGTCCGATTGTGGGCGTGTTTCGTACTCGAAAACCACAGGGGATTTTCTTCTCCCTAAAATATTCTGAAAGGGTAACACCATGTAAAAGATATTCAATCTCTTTCTTTTTCAATTTGAGAAGATTGTTGTAAATGTCCTCAGGAGTCAGATCCCCCTCCATCTCCAATAACCGTTCAGTAAAGAGAGCTGACACGGCTTCATCTTCAGAGAAATGGAGTCTTTCCCCCAGCGGAAGCGTGGGTCTCAGAAAAATATCCCCAGTCTCCGATGCAAGATTGGATTGGGACATGGTAGTGCAAGCACTAGTCCTCTATGCTTGTGCAGAGAATGTACCCAGGGAGAAAAAGGGTTAAAATAAACAACCGTGGTGACGTCTTTGTCTGTACTCCACGGTGGTGCTGTACTTGGATGTGTTCAAAACTTGCGGCAGGGAAGGTATTTCTGCAAAAGCAGGGTTAGGGTGCACACTCCGGGAGACCAGCGAAAGCTGACAACCATAGACAGAGAGCAAGGGGATGGCACTCCAATAAATATGAGGGAGATGGCCGGGGTGCTTCGCTCAAGAGGTATAGGCAGAGAGGGTAACAGGCGGCACACACTCGGACTTGCTGAGAAGGATAACAGACACTGGGTACTGTTAGCAACGTTTCAGGGTTTATTCCGTTGTCAAGCTAAGAACAAGAAACACAAGAGTCATACTCACATAAATACCTGCACGCCAGAGCTGGACTCCATTAGACTCCTCCTGCAGCTCGATCGTCACCGCTCTGCACACACTGGAGAGCGTCACATCCGGTCAGCTGTCACAGATCTGGACGCATTCCGGGAGGCACCAAGCATCGCGCGTTGCTAGGCAACTTCAGCTGTGGGGGTCACTGTAGTCAGCTTGCGGTCTGCAATCACAAAAGCACACAGTTTGAATAAAGCACCAAAAAGTGAAAAAAATTAAAAGAATTCAAATGCAAATTACATAAAAATGACATACAAAGCACAGGGAAGTCACATCGATATGCTGAGAATTCCTCTACTATACTGTTTGCCAAAGATTCATAGGCGTCTGCAGTTGCCTCCTGGGAGGCCGATTATCTCGGCCAGGAACTCCCTTTATAGCAACGTCTCGAGCTTCCTTGACTTCTTCCTCCAACCAGCAGTCCAGAAAACTGCATCATACCTGCAGGACACGACCTCACTCCTCCACAAATTGCAAGCTTTTGGCCCAATACCTGTTGGCACCTGGTTGGTCACCCTTGATATATGTAGTCTCTACACCAGAATCCCTCACGTGGAAGGGATTCAGGCCACCAAAGATCTATTGCTGGCTGATGCTGAATACCAGGGCCCACCCATTGAACTGTACATAAATTTACTGACGCTGACTTTACAACGCAATTTTTTTAACAGTACCCAGTGTCTGTTATCCTTCTCAGCAAGTCAGAGTGTGTGCTGCCCGTTCCCCTCTCTCTCTCTCTCTCTCTCTCTCTATATATATATATATATATATATATATATATATATATATATATATGATTGTAAGGTTGTGTGGGGGGGGGGGGACCAATATACATCTTGCCACTAGGCAACTGGCACCGCTGCTAGTTGACAAGTGGTGTGCGCTGCTTTAGGCTTATAATTAGTAATGTTTGATTAGTGCACCTGCATTCTGTCTCTTTGTGTGTGCGACCTTATAAAATGTGTCTGTAGTATAAACTGTGCATATTTAGAGCGGCAACACTATGGGGCTGATTCAGCTTTGTTTGCAGGGCTGCAAACTCGCAGCCCTGCAATAATCAGAATACCGTGCAAGCACGCAGTTCGCAGTACACACATGAGCCCTCTGTGTAGCCACATGCATGCCATATGCAGACTGATTGTCAGCCGGCTACCATTTGTGGAGTTCCGGCGAAGAATGTAAACGGGCCCAACTTCTGGGAGTGAGAGATGCTGATGCAATCATAAGCGGGCCCAGCCTCTGGGAGGGATGCTGACATCATCAGTGGGACCAGCCTCTGGGAGGGAGTGATGCTGACGTCCTCGGCAGGCCCAACTTCTGTGAGGGAGGGTTGCTGACATCATCAGCGGGTCCAGCCTCTGTTAGGGAGGGATGCTGACATCATCAGTAGGACCAGCCTCTGGGAGGGAGGGCTGCTGATGTCAGCAGATGGGCCCAGCCTCTGGGAGGGAAGGATGCTGACGTCATCAGACGGGCTCAGCCTTTGGGAGGGAGGGATGCTGATGTCATCAGTGGCCCGGATTTCCCTGTGGCCATTGCACACGGGGTGTGGGGTGGGAGTGGAAACCCATTAGATTTTGAATGGATCCCCCCTCTTCCATTGCTGTGAAGACCTTTGCAGCCGGGCACAGGGGTAATATCCTACTGCCGGGCAGGTGGCTAACTGATCGTAGGGCAGCAAAAAGTTGCAGCCCTGCAAACAGAGCGCCATCAGCCCCTATGTTATAGCTGTTTGTGTATTGGTTCATTTTTATAATATTAAATAGGAAATGCTATTATTTCTTGTACTTATCCTGTTACTTGTCACCAAAGCTTCATGGCGCCGATACTTGATGAATACAGGGCATTTATCTGCCTGTCAGGCTATGGCCACACTTCATGTAGAAAGGACAGAACACCTGTTTTGCAGAAGCTGAATATGTCAGTGTGTTCCCTCTAGGGGATATTGAGGAATGCGCTGCGCACTGTTAACACAATACCGCACCGCTACCGTTGCTCTGTGCGTCACGCCACCGTGCACAGGTTTGGGCATCCAGATACAGATGATGGATGTGTTCGATTGGGGAAGAGCAGAGCAATCCTGGGGATTGCCGTCTAGTTGCAGTTTAGCAACCATCTGCTCATCTGAGGGTCTCATTTGTCAAAGTTTGAAGTGAGTGTTATTGTTGTTATTCACTGATTTAGGCAATTCCATCTATTAATTATACACCAGGGATCGCTACTTGTCTTCTTTTTCTTGCACATCCAATTTTGACATATTGGAGAATCAAAGTCAATATAAAATGTATGTCAGGGAGCATACTTGTCTTACTTGACCGAGCTGGATATGGGCCCTCATCAATAGGACGGGTCCTGCATTAGTAACAAGACCCTTCTGTTAACCCTGTCAGCAGCAGAGGATACAGTTTATAGATTTACTAAGGAATCCGGGACAATTTGCACTATTTACAGTCATTGGGAAAACAGATCATTTTTTAAAATGAATGCAATTTAACGAGGGGACTAAGTAAAAAAACTGGACCCAGACAAGACCCCCGAAAGCAGGAGCAGTCATCAAACTCTGCATTCCGGAGCTTGTGGTCTCCGGTCCTGGAGTATCCCATCTAGGGGGTGTCTTGTCCGGGGGGATGCCTGTGATAGCTTTCCCCAGGGACATGGAGAAGGGGAGATTACAGCCTCCCCTTGTGGTCTGGATCGTTACGGTTTTGCTACATGTCCAGACTATACAGGGAGGCTGTAATCTCCCCTTCCCCATGTTCCTGACGACAGCTCTCCCAGGCAGCTCCCCCCGGACAGGACAACACCGGACAGGCATCCTCTGGACCGGACACTACATGCTCCGGAATGCAGTCTGATGTCCGGTCCGGCATTCTGGGGTCTTGTCCGGGTCCGGTTTTTACCCATACCCTTTAACGAGCTCACAGAACCCACCATTCTATCCTACAATGATTACACAAGCAAACCAAATCTATCTATCACTGGATGTCAGATACAGATGACAGATTATAAACGGTAGGTCCACTAATCAGGCATGTCCAAACTGTGGCCCTCCAGCTGTTGTGAAACTACACATCCCAGCATGCCTTGCCATAGTTTTAGAATTACTTAATAGCAAATCTGTGGCAATGCATGACGGGACTTGTAGTTTCGCAACAGCTGGAGGGCCGCAGGTTGGACATGCCTGCACTAAATCTTCTAAATCAGACAAGTGGTGATGTTTCTCATTGCAGCCAATCAGATTCTGCCTATCATTTTCTAGAATACAAAGAAAAATGAGAACTAGAATCCTATTGGTTGCTTTTCATTTTTTAGAAAACTTTCATTTTTAGAAACCCAATTCAGACCTCGATGGTTACTCACCATCAAATGATTTTTCCTCTGTTTGTAAAGAAAAGTAAGCCGGGACTTACAGATGGGGCAGGTCCCATCCTGGCTGGCGGATCGCCAGAACGTCTGCGCTGGCGACCCGCCAGCAGCCGCGCCAGCGAATACACTGAGACGCGCGTGCGTCTCACGCGCACGCGCGTCTCAGTCAACGTCGCCAGCGCGACGGAAACCCTGTCCGTCTCTGCCTCAGGGAGATGGACAGGGTTAGGGGGGGTTAGGGGGGGATGCGGGCAGGCGGCAGGGACCCCGGGTTACCGCCGGCAAGCCGGCGGGGACCCGGGGGAACGGATGGAAGCGCCGTCGGAAGGTGACGCGCGCGCCTCTCGTGCGCGCGCGTCCCCTTCTCACCATTGCCATGGCGCTGGCGGGGGATGGCGGCTGGCGACCCCAGCGCCATCCCCTGCCAAGATGGGACCTGCCCCATCTGTACTTTTCATCTGAACGCTTTCCGACGAATCGGGGGTGGGTGCTGACATCATGTGACGGCAGATGCCTGCCCCCGGGGTACGCCTGCATTCCAATGGGCCCGTCTAGCGTTTCTATGGGGCGTGCACACCGTTGTATAGACTATAAAGCAAGCTCATAATTAGAACACACTACACAGGCGCCAAGTGTTATTTGTGGTTCATCGAAGCGTCAGTTAACCATTTTGAGTGCCAACGTTGCTGTGAGAGATCCTTAAAATATCTGCTAAAAATGCCAGCTCCGCTCACATTGGCTGTGCTTTTTTTGGGTGCAATATTTAACTACATTTCAACGAATTGACTTGGCCGTATTTGTATTTATTTACACCAAAAGAACAGTCGCTGTGACTTTGGCACTTAAGGTCTATACACACTGGGCGACTATGACCAACGTGTATGGACAGCGATGATGTCAATCACCGCTGCCGGGAAAGCCGCTCAGTGCATACACACTGATCGGCTTTCCCCCTTCCCGGCACCGACATAGGGAGAGGACGGCGATGCATAGCGCAGAGCTATGCAAAGCTGTCCTGAAAGCCGCTCATCTGCTGGTATAACCAGCAGATGAGTATAACCTGCTGGTAAAACCAGCAGATGAACGGCTTTCCCGGCGATGTTGCGGGAGCGCACAGCAGCGGTCACCGCTCATCGCCGGGGCATACACACTGGGCGGCTTTGAGCTTAAAGCCACTCAAACAGGCTGTTTTGAGCGGCTTTCAGCTCAAAGTCAGTGTGTATGGGCCTTTAAAGGGTGAAAGATAGACCGTCAATAGGTCAAACCCACATAGTCAAAATGTAGACAGGGTCAAAAGGTTGATATAAACATAGTCAAAACAAAAATGGTTAACAATTTTCATATCTGAACCAAATTAGAGGAAATGTTTACCATCGTCTCCTGGGTTTGTGTACAACGCTCAGGATAAAGTACTATTCCCAGTCATAGTCCACATGAATGGCATAATGTAAGATTATTTTCTTTAGACATTAATACCTAAAATTATCATAGGTCTGAGCGAAACATCAATGCTGTCATTATGTCCAATGTAACTTTTATAACGTCATAACTAAAGTACATTGCAATTTGTGTAGGATACAGTATAAAACAGAATAATAACGAACACAGGGGTTGATTCAGGTTGGTTTACCAAGCACATTTGGTTTGGACAAAACCATGTGCACTGCAGCTGGGGCAAATTATATTTGGGTGAGTTACAGTATTTACAGAGTTAGATTTGGGTAAGTTATTTTGTTTCTGTGTAGGGTAAATACTGGCTGCTTTATTTTTAAATGCAATATAGATATCACTTTGCAGTAAAAACCCCACCCAAATCTAACACTCTCTGCAGATGTTACATCTGCCCCACCTGCATACCTAACAACTTTCATTGGTGGCTCAGCGGGGCCTCAGGATGAGGGGGCGTGGCCTTCAAATTGCGTCACTCGTGCAAGGCTATGCCCCCTTTTTGCAGCTGCTGCGCCTTTACCTGTGGGGAATAGACGCTGACAAGCGGGTGGCAGTGGGTACACCCCACTGCCACCACACCCCCTGCCTCTGGACACTGCTGGCCCTGGGGAGGAGGCCAGGAACTTCCCCAAAAACTGGAACATTCCCCCGGAAAATGGGACAGTTGGGAGGTATGCACCTGCAGTGCACATGGTTTTGTGCATTAGCAAGCTACAAACCGACCCTATACCACGACCATGTTCCTTATTATTCTGTATTGTATTTATCCTATACAAATTGCCATGTACTGTACACCTGATGACATTATCAGTAACTTCATTTTCTGGGGCTGTCGATAATTATTGATTTCATTATTTTTCACTATAACATTTAAAGCTTCCAAAAAAACAAAAAACTTTTCTGTGCAGGGTAAATACTGGCTGCTTTATTTTTACACTGCAATTTCGATATCCGTTTCATCACACCCCACCCAAATCTAACTCTCTCTGCACCATCATAATATATCTGTGAATGATGTCGTTCCTAAATATATTGCTGGTACACACCCCACCCAAATCTAAAACTCTCTGTGCATATTTACACCTGCAGTGTAAATAGTTTTGACCATTTAGAGCGCAAATTTGTCCTGCGATCAAGTCTGTATGCTGGGTGCATTCCACACTAAGGGGGAAATTTACTAAGGTGGAAGTTTGATTTCACATGGGATGGGCAACCAATCAGAACCTACTTCTTATTTATTTAGAACCTTCTAGAAGATAATAGATAGTATCTGATTGGTTTCCCATAGCAACATCCCATCTGAAATAGATCTCCCATGTTTGTAAATTTCCCCCTAACTGTTGACCCAGAAGTCGTGAAATTCTAATTAATTCAATAATAATCTAAAATGAAAGCATAAGTGTAACTTATAAACAGGTCACTGGGTATAATTATACAATAAATATAAAAATACAAATAATGAAACATTAATATAAGACAATATCAAAACAAGAAAAGTGAGATATAGATTGAGAATGTCCAAGAGCAGACATAGGGCGGGATGTACTAAGCAAAAAAGGCGGTAAAACACCAGTTTTCGGGCGTTTTACAGCATTTTCAAAAGCACTAACACCCGGCCACCCCATTTTCGCCAGACAGGGTATCGCCACCTTTGTGTGGCGATACCCTATGGAAGCCTACGGGCTTCTATAGCTGCCCGTTGCAACCCGCTGCCTGCACAGAACCCCGCCACAGATACTGACCCCCCTCCCCCTGGCTTACCTTCCTCCAGGTCCTCTTGGACCCATAAGGTAAACTCCTCCTCCCCCTAGTAACACAGCCGGATGTCCTTCCAGCTGCAGGGGGGAGGAGGAGGCGCCGGGGACAGCTTCCCGGCGTGAGGGGAGGAGGAGGCCCATTAGGGAGGTTATGGTCCCCTGCACACCACATCACAGATATCGTGGGAGGCCTCCATAACTGCACTGCGTTGCTAGCCGCATATATTAATACATATGCGCTAGCATCGTTGCGGTCTGGCGGCGAGGGGCGGCGATGTATATTAATACATCCCACCCATAGAATACTGAACTCATATTCTATCATTATTTTTAAAGTAATGGCTATGTTCTATAATAAATTTCAAAAAGAAAATGTTTAAACTCAATTTCTTAGTTGAGTCCTTTGGGTACAATGGCGCCCAAACAATGATTCCAGTGCATTTCTGATGCTTATCTGAATCTCCAGTCTCCACTTCCTTTTGAATTTGTTCGATTTTCCAAAAATTCATCAGAACGCACTCCTTAGAGTAGACTGATGGTTTAAAGTGCGCAGATATAGTATGTGTGAGTAATGCTTTGCGGACGTTATAGATACTTTATGTTCACAAGCTTCTCTTTAAGTTGTCTTGAGGTCTTGCCTACATAGAATAGACCACATGGACATTCCAAGACATAAAAAATGTTCTTGAAAATGGCATGTGATAAATACCTTGATTGAATGACGTATTCTTCGCAGTGCATTCATTTTCTAGCCTTTGATTTGACTTTCTTACACATAAGGCTAGTGCCACAATGATAGAAGCTCTTGGTTCTATCACTTTGTTGTGTCTTATCTCCATACTGCTTCTTACCAGATAGTCTTTAACCCTTTGAGTGCCATTATCTTCGTTAGAGATGTGCAAAATATCAGCTACAAATCCCAGTGTTGCTCACATTTGTTATATAAATTCAAATGAAAAAGAGCCTGTCCCCCACCGCCCCGCAAATCCCCTCGGTAGCATGCAGGCCAACTAGGAGCATATTGAATTGAATTACAGTACCACTGCCTAATGCAGTTCTCCCATGACATCAAGAGAACTATCGTGTACTCTAGTACATGGGAATATTCCATCTGATTCTCTGTGTGGGCTGGATGTACCACAGTAAAATTTTCGGGGGGTTTTAACACATTTTCAAACGTATTAAGACCCAGTGTTTTCAACGGCCAAGGCATCTTGGCCGGTGAAGCCTATTGGCTTCTTAACGCCACCCTGTACCCGGAAGGTAAACTCCTCCTCACCCTTGCAATGCAGCCAGAGGTCCTTCCGGCTGCAATGGGCAGGAAGAGGTGCCGGAGACAGCCTGCTAAGGCTTCCAGCTATGGAGGGAGTGAGTAGAGCCTAGGGAGGTGACGGAGACCCCGTACAAACCACATCACAGGTATCGCAGGTGGCCTCCATCACCGCAGTGCGATGTTGATCCCATATGTTAGTACATATGCGATCAACATTATCGTGATGGGCGGCGGGGGGGGGGGGGGGGCGCAATGTATTTTAATGCTGCAATGTATTTTAATACATCCTGCCCTGTGTCACAAGGGTTTATTTTACATCATTACATGTTTCACTCCAGAGCACCCTGTAACTGCACATTCCATTTACTACATTGTTTCTGAGTATTCAGGATGTTACTCTTATTTGCACGGTTTTATGCCGCACCCAGATTTTTATTTTGCACGTATCTAAGTTTCTATTACTCATGATCAATACTGAGCGAGTACAGAGGCCATCTTGTTTTTACTGTGTAGAGTGGCAACATCCTCCTGCATAGCTCCTATAAGAGATCTGGTTATTACCTACTATTTTAAAGCTGTTCCAGCATCCTTGCCCTGCTAACCCTTTGCAGCATAAGATAACCAGCTTATGAGCTGTATGAAGCACCACTCTACTCAAGCTCCAATACATTACCAGTAACAATGAGTTTGGCTGTACCTGCTATCTATCAATTAACCAACACCCCTGGTTTAGTAAGTAGGCTGCATAGTGTACGACCACTACTGATCAGCGATGATCGGACAGTTGGGTTAGATAAATCTTTCAACATACCAGACTGATTTAGTCATTGGTCTAATGCACCTGGCAGTGTATGCACTATGGTACATCTGACCAATAATTTAGTCATTGGTCAGATGCACCATAGTGTAGACATTTAGCAGTTTTGATAACTTGCCAATGAACTATATATGTGTCTACTGTCTTTCTAAATTGGTCTCTTAAGCCCCATACACAATAGGTGACCCCACCGACACCAATTCTGGAGGCGGTGGGGACAAAACGGGGGGTGCTCAATGCTGGTTCCAAAAAGAGAGATGGAGGTGGTGGTGGTGGGAGGTTGGCGAGGGGAGTCATGGATGTACTGCCGCTCTAGCATGGCCATCGATAATGGTTAAAGTTAAACTGAAAAAAAAAAAATCTTTCAGAAAGGGCTTTCTGAAAGATATCTTTCACTTTATTTTCTATTGTGTATGGGGCTTTAGCCCTTTGAGTGGCAACATTGCTACGAAAGATCCTCCAACAACTGTATCTGCTAACAATGCCACTGTTATTTTTGGGTGCAATATTTAACTGAACTTTAAATAATTGACTTGGCTGCATTTGTATTTATTTATTTAAAAAAAACACAGTTGCTGTGAGCAATGCTGGCATTTTAAGCGGATATTTTGAGCATCTCTAACAGCAGTGTTAAACCCCATACACACTATCGCTCAGATTGGGTTTTCTGAGCGACATGGTTTACAATTTCACCTAGTGTGTGCACTCCATGTCATTAACGATGCTTGCTCCCATGCCTCGTTGTCACAGGCCACCGTGGAGGTGCGCAGCGGGGACTGTGCTCACCCATCTAATCCTGCCGTGGGCTAGCGTGTGTCTCCTTCCAGGGCTGGCGGGTGACAGCAGGGCTCAGTGGGGATGTGCGGCTGCAGGGGGAGACAGGGAGGCGCGGCGCTGGCTCTGTGTGATTGGCAGCGCTGGGAGACTAGCGCCGCCATCTTGGTTAAGGGCAGTAGGATGATTGGGCCAGGTTAGGGTTTTCTCCTCCCACACTGCCCTGTTAGCCAATGGCAGCTGCCCCCTAGGTATATAGGGGATCTACCTAGTGCAAAAAGTCTCTTGAGCTCAGTTCTTGGGAAAACTCCTGGCTATTCCTATTGCCCGTTGCTATCCTGTCCTGCCATCAGTTTCAGCTTGCGGCCTCTGACGCCGACCGCTGTAGTCTCTGTCTTGTCCAGTTGCCGGTCCCGCTCCACCGGGTTCATCGGTACCTATACCCTCCAGGTCCAGTTGTTGCTCGGCTCGGCTCCATTATCCACAGTCTTTCAGTTCTTCTATTCCCTGGATCCAGTTGCTTCATCCATCAAATTCACCTCTTTTGCTGGATACAAATAACCTTCATCATCACCTCCAAACATACCGCCTCCAGTCTCCATTAACTTGCTCGCCAGTTACCCACGTTAATCCCAAAAATTCTACTCAAAATCTTGCCCTTCACGTTTCTCAGTGACTGTTCTCAAAGAAGTATTTGAGTCTTTTTTTGTTTCCCCTATATGAAATCCTTTATTAAACCTGCTCGCTTTAACCCATCATCCTTTGGTCCATCTGCAATCCCTGAGCACCACACGACATCATCATACTCCAAAACTGACAGTCATTAACAACCCCCTCCCTTGTCCCAACATGTTCAGATGCGGGAGTCCTCGTTAAGTACGATCATGCTACAGCCGCAGCATGACCTTTGCTAACCCCGCCTTTGTCCCCCTCCTGCCGGACATCGGCAAGTGTGTATATGTATACCCCAGCCGGTTCACATTACCTGATCCGGCGGGGTATGGGGTTTTAATCTGGTCTGTGATCATCTTGTCTGCCTGTACCATAGCAATTTATGTTATCTGTTATATTCATTTCTTTTACAACATTTTTTTAGTCCAATTCTGTTAGGCTACATGTAACAAAAATAAGACTTTAAGAGCTTGTTTTGTAAAGTGTTCATTACCACTCCTGGGAGTTCTTCAGTTAAAAAAAGTGAAGAATGAATAGATTACAAATAAATTACATGCTCTTAATATTCATTAAACCTCTTATCCTGCTACAGCAAGTGGCAGTCTTTCTAATACACACAATACCAAGGGATAAAATGTGCATGCCATAAAGGTTGCCAAGTCAGGGGAGACAAATTTTAACATTGGTTAATTGTATGCTTTCCAACAGAGAAATGGCATATCCTCTCATCCTGCATTTTATGTCGCTTAAGTAGCCAAGAGCCGAGCAATCAATGAGATAATGGAACAAAAAAAGTGTCCTATAGAAACATTTAAGTTTAAAAAATAATAATTCTTCAACTCTGCTGGTTAATGAGATATTAATATGGTGCCGAAAGACACACCACATGGGAAAAAAACCATAGTTTTTCATAGTAGGCAATTATGTTACATTTATGCAAAATAGGCAACACTACAAGACTAAAAATGTAGTGTGATTTAGAAAACATGTCCTTTCATAGAAGTGGATTGTATAACAATGACCAAAAATTGGAAAAACTGTAGAGAATTTCACACATAAAACGCATAGAGCTATTGTCTACTAACAAAGTATTAATTTCAATGTTGGAATAATTCCCATTTTAGATAGTTAGAAGACCAGGTGGTTTTGGGAGGACAGACGTTTGGGTGAGATGTTGAGCATGAGTTTGTCCAGGAAGATTCGTCTTCTGGTCAAGGGGAAGCCAGAGTCACAATGAAAAAATCCAGGTACTTAAGAGGGGCATGATCAGTTGGGTATGGTATAAGTCCCCGACAGTTGGGATTCTGATGCTTGTTTCTCCGATTTTGGAATCCAAACTGTCAGGAGCCTGACAGAGGGGAGAGCACATTCAAGCCCCTTGCAAGCTCGCTGACCTCGCCACCTATTCTATATTCCCTCTATGTCAAGGGAGAATAGTCTGTGTAAATTGGGATTCTGACTGTAGGGCTCCTGACAGTTGAGCAGGGCCGGCGCTACCCTCTCAGAAGAGGATGCAGAGCAGGGAGGCGCCGGGCAGTAGAGGCGCTCTCCCTGCTCTACAGCCCCTGCTGTCCCCTGTGGCTGCCGGCTGCTGCTGCGACTGTCACACTGCATTACAGGTGGCCATGCCGCCAGTAAAAGGCTCCCTCCTGGCTCCTAATCCCCTGGTCAGCAGCACAGTCCACGGGACAAAAGGAGTGGGACCACATGGGTGAAGGGGGTGGAGTTACACAGGGCAAAGGGGGCAAAGCTACATGGGAACATGACTGATGAAAAAGCACCCAGAAGAGAATGAGCTGCCACCAGCTTGAACTAGGTGAGTAAAGTGCGAGCATTCTACTGTAAGCAACTGGTGTGGGTATATGTATAGGCAGTGTTACTACTGTTGGCAACTTTTGTGGGCATATGTATTGGCAGAGCTACTACTGTTGGCAACTAGTGTGGGCATTATGTATAGGCAGCGCTACTACTGTCAGTAACTGGTGTGGGCATTATGTATAGGCAGCGCTACTACTGTTGGCAACTGGTGTGGGCTTTATGGATAGGCATTGCTACTATTGTCAGTAACTGATGTGGGCTTTATGTATAGGCAGCACTACTACTGTCCGCAACTGGTGATGGGCATTACGTATAGGCAGTGATACTACTGTTAGCAACTGGTGTGAGCATTATGTATTGACAACTGGTGTGAGCGTTATGTATAGGCAGCGCTACTACTGTCGGCAACTGGTGTGAGCGTTACGTATAGGCAGCGCTGCTACTGTCAGCAACTGGTTAGAGCGTTATGTATAGGCAGCTCTACTACTGTTGGCAACTAGACACTTGCACACAGTTTATGAAGGAACATGGTAAGGAGGTTGTGCCAAACATCTTGGAGAAGTAACCACAAATCATCTGTGGAAGTAGGCTTGCTCAGATCTTCTGTCTTTTCAAGTAATCCCAGACAGACTCGATGGTATGGGATCCATATCATTACTTCCTGGACTCCTTGTTATTCTTCACGCTGAAGATACTTCTTAATGACGTTGGCTGTATGTTTGGGGCTGTTACTGCAGAAAAATATGGAGCTAGCTAAATGACTTTCTGCATGATGGATAAGTACCTGACTTTATTTCTCAGCATTAAGGACTCCATTAACCTGACCAAACTCCATTTGCTGAAATGCAGACCCAAACTTTAATGGAGCTTCCACAATGCTTCACTGTTACATTATACATTATTATTGTACTGCTTTTGAAATGCTGACCTTGTTGCCACATTGAAGTTTTGGCTCTTTAGCAACAATTCTTCCATGAAAACTTCCTCTGGACACTCATTCCAAACAAAAGATGTGTGTACCTCAGTCTCACTGGTTTCTGACACTTCTAAGCTGATGGCACTGCTAGACAAGTGTCTTTGGCTGACCACTGCATCTAAGGTCCTCAGTGTTTCCTGTTCTTAGTGTCTCTTCAAAAGAACTTGAAGAGTCTTCCTTTGAAGTCTTTGCCTGGGAGAGACCTTACTGATGCAGTATAACTGCCATGTGTCTTGTTGCTGTGTTTTGCACATGCGTAGTAGTAAAATCACTGTAAAAAAGGATGCAGTGCAATATTCCCGGAGATTTGCACATGTGTATTAGAGTGTGAACTCTTTAGAGCTCATATTTTACAACACTGCTGGCAGAAAAGAGGGGGATCGGACGAATGGGGCTGAAATGGGCCTTATCCACTTTTAAAATGCTCATTTGAACAGTACTGTATATATGTAGGCCAGCTTAAAAAGTGGATGACATATCCTGTCTTGATTATTTTATGCACTTATTAGAACTACATATAATTTTTTAACCAGAAGAGAAATGTCAAGAACTACAGCACATACCAAATGTCCACTTTATGACTATAATTGTCCTTGGAAAATTTCTGTACTATCAACTGACACATTACAAGAAAAGGTAACTGTCTACAAAAACTACTGTAAATTTAGTTTATAAGTTACCATGGAGACAGTGCAGATCTGTCATGAAAGATCTTGCAGAGAAATGCAATAAAGATAAGAAAACTCTGCCAATGATAGACTGAAAAACTAAAAGGAATATGGGATTTTAAAGATTTTTTGGTTTATATGTGAGATTCAATTCAGTAACACAGAGTGGATTAACCACCGGGCTCATTTAAAGATTAAGGAAGTCTGTGATCGATTTGATGCTTAGAATAAGACCGGTGGGAGGATTTGTGCAGAGATTAAACAGATTATTTGTGTATATATTAATATATATTGATAGAGGTTCTTTGTAGTATTTGTTTGAAACAAAGACTTTGATATAACAATATAGTTTTTGCAGAACCAGGTGCATTTTCCAATCCTGAGCTTAGCTGCAGAAATTTAAATTTCAGTTTACGGCCCTTTTATCCTTTTATTTATGTTACTGTTGTCATCTAGCGTGTACTATTATTCAAGTGACTGCATTCTTTTAGATCAATTTTTTTTTCTCAAAAGCTGCTCAGAAATTGTTTTGCTTTTTAAATCTAAGTTTAGAATTATTTTCCAAAATATTTTTGGAGTTCGGTTTAAAACCAATAAAATATTGATAAGCATTGGTAAAAATAAAATATATAAAAACAGCTAAAATCGTGTAGTTTTAATAATGCAAAAACAAATTTCAAATCTGAATTCCAAATTTTTGGGAGATCCAAATCAGGATTTTGTTTTGGTTTAGATCCCAAAAAATTCAGGTGGATTTGTTTTATTGAAAAAAAAACGAACCACACATCTCTGAATAAAAATGTGAAATGTTTGTCTATGTCCATTCTCTGTTAACCTTTTGCTTTTTTTTGACCTTTTTGTCCTCGACCAAAACTATGTCAACCTTTTTCAATTGTCAACCTATTGCCTGTTGACCAATAGTGGTCATCTTATTGACTTTGGACTTTGGACCTAATGACCGCATACTATACAATCCCATAAAAAAACATTTTCTTTTTTTTTTTAAATATTAAAACATAAATGAATAACTATTTATCACTGCCAGTATCATTTGTGTTTTATTAACATATGATGAAGGAATAGTTTTTGCCTTGTCAAGTTAGTATTTATTTGTTTGCTTAAAGTGGTTGTCTGATTACGTCCAGAAGTAATTAAAAAGCATTGCTTCACTGAAGACATCTAATAATGAATGTTAAATTAATGTAAACCAGCTCTGTTTTGTTGGCATTTTTATTCATTTACAGACATACTGTACTGTATATCAGTCGCATGTCATCACATCATTTGAACAATCCTCACTCTGTTTTTATACCATTTAATTAAGGGTAAACTTGGCTGTGCAACAAATATGATGTCAGAAATGTTTATTAATCCATAGAAAAGTTATGCAAAGAATTCAATGAAATACATGTGAGTACTGTAGATTTAAACAACATTTAAAATTGATTAGCTAAAATAACCGCAGTGTGCTTACTGGAGAAATGGCCCGATTCAGACCTGCACACTCGACGGTGAATACGCAAACTGTCCGTATTTTGGGGATGGTCCCTGTGACTATTTGGGGAGGGAAACCTGAATTTTCTACACTACACCATGCACTAGTTGTAACTATACCACCCCATATAGAACCCATACAGACATACTGTATATACAGTGGCAGATGCTCAATTAGTTTGGTAATACCACTCAGGTGCATGAAAGGAAGGGTAATACTGGGTAAGAGAAAAACACACTGTTCCCTTCAGCTCATTGAATGGTATTAGTAACCAGTCTCGAATACTACATGAGAATAGAGTTAAGAGAAATTGGTTACATATACTGTATTTGTGTAAATGTATGACTTCAAGCCTCCTAGCCGTTGTCAAGGTTTCTCTGTATATTGGGGGTCCCTATTGCTATATCTAGGTGCCGGGTGCAGCACCCTAACAATCAGCATATGCCAGAAAGCCCATAGCAGCACACCCTGGGGAAAAAAAATGAAGAAAAGTGTTAATAAATATAAGTGATAGGATGCCAGAGCTATATACAAAAGTGATTTTAAAAATAAAGAATGTAATTATACAAAACAACAGGAGTCATCTGTTTTCTTTGTGATGTGGCCATAGGGGCCACCTGTTAGCCACCTTCTTTGTTGCCCTGCCCATAGTAGCGGTCTCATTCCCCTTCTGTATCCCGCACAAGCAACCTTTGCTAGTTCACAGTAGAGTAGCCAATGTTGCAAATACTCATCTAAGGTGGGCGCCTATCTATCTATTTATGACATATGTTAAAGGGACAGGATTGGGTGCTATATGGGTGTGTATAAATTTCTGGGGTGTGGGTAGATTTGTAATATCTGGGGGATTATGGTAATAAGTTTTTTTTTGTTTTTTTGGCTTGATGGAGTTTTTAGGATTTTTGTGACATAAGCTAAAAGACTGCACCATTATTTTGGTGTTCCACCATGGGGTGTTTATAATAGAACTGTAGGAACTTCCATCTTTCATTAGATAGGAGACCTTCACTAAGATCCTGCACTTGCGTACCGCCCTACGTCTTTCCCTCTTAGTACAATAAAAGGCAGCGGCCCTCTCCTGTAGATTTGGTATAAGCAGGGTGTGGCAGATTACCCACCAGACCCAGAAGGACATGATGGTGCAGTTGTACTCCACACACCACTTCATGAGGGATAAATTATTTCACCCACATATGCATTATAGGGGACCCCCAGAGGTCATCCCCATCCAGTTGCACATGAGGATCTCCTTTCATGGACCATCTTTGAGTTGACTAGTTTCCTAATATCAGAGAACCTTTTTAAACAGTGCAATATAGCATTTACAGTAATATTGCCAAGGCAATTATCTGCATCTACAGCCTCCAGCCACATTATACTTTTGGATCTAGAAGAAGTCTGCTGGACCCTCCAAATAATTCCTTGTAATGTGTCAATAAATAATTTACAGGGCTCAATTTTCTTTAGAACTGAAGAACACCTTATAACCAGATTTAGCTTTTCCAGGCTGTTGCTCCTCACAGGATTGTTCGGACTCCGTCTACTGGATCTCTCACTCCACAAAAGCAGCTCTACTTGCTATAAAGCCACTCCCCGACACTAACTCACTACTCTTCTCAGCTGCCATCTCCAAAAATACAGAAAAATACGGACAATTTCTCAATCTCTGTGCTAAGCAGAGAACTCCCCACTTTCAGTTTTCTAGAGTGTCTTCAGTATAATTTCTTGATGATTATTGTGCGTGTGAAAAAATTTAACCAATAGGAAGGAATGAGGTAGTTGTGTTCAAATTTGGATTCGATTTTACAGATGATGTGATGTTCAATTTTGGAAAGAACTTATAACAAACCAAACACAAAACCATTAGTAAAAAAAAACGTCCAAGATCGAATTTGATCTAAAAATCAAATGAAAAATCAAATAATAGTAAATGAGGGATTTGACAATTTATTATGAATTTCGATTTGATTATTTCAATTGTTTTAAATCGACCATAAAATCAGATTCTAAATCAAACTTTACTACATTTAGCCCTAAATCACTAGGAATATATATATAGACACAATGAATTGTCATATGTTCACATTATTATGTGGTCCAGTACTGTAATACTGTATTTATATTCCCTTATATTTCCTTTTTTGTAAAGTGCAACGATATGCTGGCACTCTATAAATAAATGTAATTAAATAAATACAGTAAAACATATTTTTTGGGCTGGCCAAGCCAGGTGCTACTAAAATTCATTGTGATATTTGAATGAGCAAATGGATTATCACAGTTCATTGAAATTAATTAATATCACATGCATATTTAGTTTGCTATTAAATGCTAATCTGCATAAATTATATTTTCTCATTAAATGTAATATGCGTGAAAGTTATGCTCCAAACCCACACAATTATTGTGTTATTTTATGCTATGAAATGTGATCATTTTGAGAAAAAAAATGTTGTTCGATATTAAAGTTTAACGATCTTTTCAAAATGTTTTAGACATTATTATCATTTCCCCTCATCCTTCAGTAGAGAGGCTTGAGCCAAAGCAACAGGCATAACCCACAGAGGGGGGAATTTACTAAGATGTGTATTCTACTTCACATGTGACGTTGCTATGGGTAACCAGAATCCGACACTACTTCTTATTTATTTAGCACCCTCTAGAAGATAGAAGACAGGATCTGATGATGTGAGAGATCCTCAAAAATGCCAACGTTGCTCAGAGCGACTGTACTTTTAGTGTAAATTAACACAAATACAGCCAAGTCCATTTATTGAAGTTTCGTTAAATATTGCACCAAAAAACAACAGTCGCTGTGAGCAGCGCTGGCATTATTAACTGATATTTTGAGGATCTCTCACAGCACCGATGACACTCAATGGGTTAAGCCTGTTGCTAAAAGGCTCAAGCCTTTCATATATTCTTCCATTCTTGCTGCCATATTTCTGCCTGTCTGCTGTTTCTGTCACAATCTCTTGGTATATTTCCTTTTCTCATTTCCTGCCCCCATGCTAGTTATCTTTTGTTTCCCTTTTTCATTTGCCCCTTTCCTCTCTTTTTTAAACCAATCCATGTGTCCTCTTGCCCGGTTGTGGCATAGGTTGGCCCAGTCAGCAGCCTCTGGCAGGGGAAAAAATTCCCCCAAAACAGACCCATTTTTTAGCGAAAATGGGGATATTTCTGACGAAAACACACGTTTCACTGACCCTGTGTGTTTCTGTGAGAACATGTATATTTTTCCTGCCATCCTAATACAATAACCTGTAAACTATTGCATTTATGCTACAAATGTTTCAAGGGACCTTGTAAATATTTCAATTATTTTATTACTGATCCCCAGTATTTTATTACTGATCCCCCACTCTGTTTTTTCTTGACACCACTATTTTAGCACAAGTGAATTAAAAGTTATGTTTTAAAGGTACTTGTTTCCTAGCACGGCGCCCATCGCATTGTATACCATAAGACAAAATATGGTATGGTATGCGATGCGATGTTGTACAATAAAAAATTGTATGGCATTGCATACAATGCGATGGTATACGATTTCTTATTGTACGACCACCCAGATGGGTCCTTACAATGTTAAATGCCCCCCCCCCCACTATCAACGCGAACCCGAAGCGTGGCGAGCGCAGCGAGCCGCGAGGGGCGGCGTTATGCGTCCTGCTGACCTATTCATACCCCCACTATCCACGTCGCTGTGGAGTCGACTTTATATAGTGTGGCGAGCCACCGAGCCCGAACGTGGCAAGCGCAGCGAGCCCCGCGAGGGGATGCGGAATACATGTAAAGTAATATATGTCCGCTCGCCACGCTTCGGGGTCGGTGGCTCGCTGCACTTGCCACACTATCTAAAATAAACTCCACGCCGACGTGGAAAGTGGGGGTATGAAAAGGTCGGAGGACGCGTACCGCTGCCGCTCGCCACGCTTTGGGTTCGCGTTGATAGTGGGGGTGGCGTGGGGGTGCATTTAACATTTTAAGCACCCATTAGGGTGCTTATACAATAAAAAAATCGTATTGCATTGCATCGCATGCATCGTATGTGGCTATATGGCATGCGATGCGATGGCATAAGATGCCATAATATGAAAGAATTGGGCGCCGCGCTAGGAAACAAGTACCTTTTTTTAAAACTATTCTCATCATATCAATCTGTTAAGTGTGCCGCCACCAAGAAATGTTTGTTTGGCTGCTGCTGCAGTCTAACCTTTCTATCAGTAAAATTTTAACCTTTCTATCAGTAAAATAACTTAATTTTAATAACACACACTTAAAAAACTCCACTTATTTTGTAAAAAAATTCACTCATTAAAAAAAGTTGCCACAGGGCCCTTGCAGGATTATGGACCCTGAAACTTTAGCTTCATTAGTATCATAAAGTAGAGGATCCACCCCTATAATAGTGTGGAGTATCAGCATCAGTAGTTAATAATTGAAGCATGTGAGGGAAGATTTCAGTCAACACTATTAATAACTATTGAGCCTTTTAAATAATACTATTTCCATGTCCAAAATTCAAAAAATATGGGAGCCACACTAACTGCCAGTGAGTCAGTTTGAAAAGCAGTTGGTGGCAGTGGGTGTGACTCATCTACTTAAATTCGGAGCTGTGCCACCACTGCACATTTGCATACAAAATTTAAATTATTTATTCTTTTTTTTATTTTTCTAACCTAATACAAAGTGGATCGGAGCCTCGCCAGCCTTACATGCTTCTAGCTTTCTCCTTTTTGCCAATCTTTACATCCACATTTTTTTCCAACTTCTATTTATTTTTCTGACTTGCAGTTCTATCTAATTTCCATCTTAAGAACATTTCTTCTCTGAATCTAATATATGCTTTTACTCAGCCTCTACATTCAGAAATAACCGTTCTCATTTCCGTTAAACATCTTTCCTGAACTATTGTCAAATTAAAGTTCTGAAATCTTTTATTTTAGAAATGTTTGCCTTTCTGAATCCTCGGCTGGGAACATTGATTACATTGTGCCTACCTGGAAATACAAATTTTCTGTTATTCTACTTTATTCCTTGTAATATTTCTTTACACATACAGTATTTCTGCAGTCAAGCTAACTATATAGAAAACATAGACACATATACGGTCTTCTTCTGCTGTTTGCAGCATTCACGCTGCAAGACCAAAACAACAAAAAAATCTGTCATAGAGTGTCATTTAAAATGTGTTTAATTGAAAAATGCAGGAGCATGGCCACACCTCCTCCTATAGACCACACCATTGGCACTGCCGGAACCCCTGTCCATAGATCTACAGTACCCTAATGCCTAATGTTAGTTGTTCTTGCCTATAGACTGTAAATTTGTATGTAGTTACGGAAGAGTTGTCATCAGTCCTGTGGGCTTCTCTATTCATTTTTGGGTGGCAGTTTCAATTGCTGATATCTGCGGTTGCATTGCAGAGAATTACTGCATTAGCGCACTTCTGTGAATTAGGGCACTTTTTTACTTCTTTGTAGACCTACTCGCTAAGCTGTATATAATCACTGCTTAGTGAGCAGTTAAACGCCACCCCTACGCCGAATGCACGCCCCATGCTGCCTGAAACCCCACACTATGCTCGTAGCATCGAATGATTTTTCCTCTGTTTGTTGTGAAAAGTTAGCTGGGACTTACTTTTCACCTGAATCTCCAATGAATTGGAGACTCCTTGCAATGTACTGTGGGTGGTAAAGTTCTTAAGGTGACTGCCAGATGGGCAGTATGACTGGCGAGTCCCTGAGCGCCCATACACGTGTGTTTAGCAGCATGACAAGGAGATACATGTGTATTAGCCTAGAGCACCTGGAACCTTTAATCTAGCACTGGCTATCAGATTTACTAAGCCATGGCAGCTAATGCCATTGTAAGATGGCCTTAGGTACTGTAGCCTATAGTCTGCACTTTGTAGAAATGACTGCCAAAGTTTTCTGCATGAGCAATTCCTGGCGATCAATTTAATTCTAACAAATTGCGCAAAACCTATATCATTTATGATTGCCACAAATAGCGGCAAAAAGCAATTATCAGATCAGACACCCCATAATTAATAAATATGCCCCCATAGTCATTATTAAAAAATCGCCCCTATAGTATGTCCCTACTGAAAACATAATGACATTTCAACATCAGTGGTGTTGTTGCCTAGGATATTCCCAATCACTTTCTGTTAATTAGTTTTCGAAAGTCTTAATAGGAGACAATTTACTCATTACCCACTATACGACCCCCAGGGCAGGTTAACATTATTAGAGTACATTTGATCCACTGGTAGAGGAAGTCTCCACCTGTGGGTGGAGGTGGTGGTTATACAAAACTCTACATGTACTCAAGTGATTAGGATTGTATCACCTACTCCAAAATGTTGAGTTCTTTACTCCAGACTAGTGTATGGGTGTACATCTCCTGGGTACCGCAAGATTATGAGGTTCGGTAGCTGATGTGGAGGGCACCTACTCTACACTATGTAAGGCTGTGGGCCCTGAGTGCTGGTGAAGCCACTTTCCACTTATCGCTGAAATTAGTGTTCATTCTAGCACCCGCTATGTTTGAAAACCCATGCAGTTCCTCTTCCCTGCCTGGGGTGTCGCTGTCTGCTGTAGATGTTCTAGCACATTGTGGTCTGTATATCAGTACTAATATGCAAACCAGACCTGTGCTAGAAACACCACAGCAGACAGCGACACCCCAGGAAGGGAAGAGGAACTGCATGGGTTTTCAAATATGGCGGGTGCTAGAATGAACACTATGAAATGTAGGGAAGTTGCAGGATGAAATTATATTTAAAAAAATGACATTGAGCACAGGGTTGTGAAGTTCTGTGGATGAATGACACTTTGGCCTCCACCCAGTGAATACCCTGAATAGTGAATGGCTCCACAATGTGTCTCCACCATCATGGTTGGCCCTGCTGACATTGATTTTGCCCGGGACTGTGTGATGCACCTAACCAATCTAGAGAGCATGGGGACGAGATAAGTTTAAATCCAACTGGGGTTGGGGTGTGTATGTAGAAGGCTGTGGGTATTGGAGGTACAACAACTCTGACTCTATAAAACCGTTAAAGCATCATAAAGCTGGGTCCGACTCGGGATTTTGATTCCAGGTTCGTACCTTTTACACTAGACCCAAGTCACCCAATATACACAAGGTGACCCAGGTTTAATCCTTTTCGTAACCAAGGTCGACCCAGGTAATTAGACACGATACAGTCATTATGTCAACCCAGACTTAGGTCGACACCTGAAATAGGTCCACATGGCTAAGGCTGACAGGGTTGGAAGGTCAACACAAGCATTAGGTCGACAATGGCAAGGTTGATAGTGAAAAGGTCGACATGACTTTTCACTTTTGTTTTGAGCTGACATGTGCCGACATGCAGTGGGAGAATAAAATAGTGTGCCAAGCTCAGCAAGGCATGCGAGGGGACATGGTACACTTTGACGGCGTCCATGTTGACTATGTTGATATTTGGGATAAAAAAAACATAAAACACATGTCGACATTTTGACTTTGTTGACCTTCCAACCCTGTCGAGCTTGGCCATGTCGACCTTTTTGTGGTTTTATCCTAAGGCGTGTCGACCTTCAGTGGTGGACCCAATGCATGAAGACCTAAGTTGAGTCAACCCAATGACCCATACTCTTTACCACTGCTAAAGCTGGAGCCGTCACCCTCAGAATGATTATCCCTTTGCAGTCCAAATTTTTGGTTTAAATGTTTAAATTAATTGTAATTTTTATTATTATTTTTTTTATTAAAAATGGTCTAAATGTTGAATGATGTTAATGTTCTTATTTTAAAGACCATTGGCCCTGCTATTAGCGCTAGGGCTGTTATGCCTGACTAGACGTTGGACCTATAAGGGTTAAATATCTGATGCAAATTATTTATTATGTTTTTTTATTATTCTTTTCTGCTTAGAATGCTACATTTGTTATATGAAGTCTTCTGCCATTTCTTGCCAAGTTCCTTTACTATATACAGTTTAGAAGGTAAGAAGATACTTGAAAGAGAAACATGTTATTAATCAATGTAAATGCTTCCATACATTTCCTTCGAGAAGGACGTCCCCCCCTGAATTCCTATACGGAGAACACTTGAACACTGTATTACTGCAGGTAAAGTTGATCTAAGTTGAGCTAATGAATGGGGATTTAGGGAACAATTATTTCTCCTCTTTTTTATTTTGTTTTGCTATTAAAATATATATTGCACCCACAATCTAGATACATGAAGCAGCACCATATAAATAACAATTGTACGGTTGTTCTATATACCGAAACCATTGGTAAAGACCATTCTACACGTTCTTTATTACTTTTCAATACAGTTTCAGTAAACACTATTTATATATGAGAAGCATAGCTAGATCCCATAAGCACTGGGGTAGTTTATTACATTGCTCTCTCCTCATTCGCTGATTTTTCGATACTTTTATTTCCTAACAAACTTTTGCAAGAGCAGCCAATATTTTTCTGCTGTTGCTGGTTACACTTACTATATGCAATGTAAAAAGCATCTAAATGTAATTTGATGAGTCAGGTATTATCAGACTACTTTTTCATCAACTGTATTGATATTAATAATCCATCCACTGGGTTCAGCTGCAAGAGGTGCAATTATTTTGCTGGGAGACTAAGGGAATGATTCAGTAAGGTTTGCTAAGCATCAGTCGTTCACTGCTTAGCAAGCCCATAGACATCGCCTGACCAAACACCCCCCCCCCCCCAATGCCAAAACCCCCACGGGGTGCCAGGAGATGTACACAAACACATCCTCTCGAATGCAGTCGAAAGGGAGAGAAATCATTAGATGGTCCCCGCCGACAATTATTTCTCTCCCTGTTTGAACTGACTTTTATTTCCTTAGTTGTCCGCCGAAGAGGCATCGGGCCACCCGCATTCCCCGGGAAACCCCCAGTGTTTTCATGGCGACACCTAACAAAGGCTGTGCATTCCCATGGTCCAGTCCCTGCCCGCCACCCCCCCTCATTTTCCTGTGCAAACACCTCAGTGACTGTTATAGTCACTGAAGACGTTCGTACAGTAGACCTGCACATTGGTCACCGAAGCGAATATGCTGGGGAACGATTGATCCTGAATCAGACCCCAAGTTTGATAGTATTGCAGTAGTCTAGGTGTGATGAATGTACTGTATGTACAGTATGACTTCAGATAGATCTAAATTAATTAAGTGCTTGATTCTGACTGTGTTCCTCAGATAAAACAAAGAGAATTTGATTGTGGCTGATACCTGATGTTTAAGAGTCAAGCCACTATCCAGGACAATACCACGATTCTGCAAATGATCAGCGTTTTCTCATTTTGAACCCCCCAAGCATAAGTCCTGTTGATTGGCTATGCGGCGGTCTTGTCCTTTTGACCTATGAAAGGAACCTCTATTTTAGTAAAATTCCGTTACAGTGAACCGGTACTCATCCACTCCTGGAGCTCAGATAAACAGCAATTTTGGGTTATTGGGTTCTTGCTACCTGGAAATTTTTTTATAATTTACACAGTAGTGGTAGACCAGTCCATGATATCTGAGGATTTCACCTTGTAGCATTTATACTGCACTTGTAGCCATGAGTACAAATGAATCTCTTTCTGACCCTGCTGGTAAGAAATCGTTTGACCCAGCTAAGGACCATGCTATGTAGTCCACAAAACCTTTTCAGGTGAAAATTTAGAAACCCAGGGTCCATGGTATCAAATGATGCCGAGGGGTAAAGACTGAACATCTGTCACTTGCCATAAAAAGGTTCTCCTGATCACTGACTGGACTCGTGGGTTGACAGACGTGATTTTAGTTGCATTTCAACCACATTCTCAATAACCTTTCCTAAGAAAGGAAGATTTGAAACAGGTATGTAGCTGGTCATACAGTCGGGGTCTAAATTAGTCTTCTTTTAAAAGTGGTCTAACAATTTTCTTTAGTAGTTCAGGAAACATTGCCTGTCTGCAAAGGGCATTGAATTATTTTTGCAAACACTGAGCCAATTATGTCCATATTCCCTCTTAGAACCATGGTAGAGGTAAGAGTTGACTAAGTCAAGTTTCTTATATTTATTTTTTCTATCAGTCTCGATAAAAATAGTAAGTAGAACTCTCTGTCAGTATGGATCTCAAGAGGTGCCTTTAATGTTTAGTCTCTCCAGAGTAATGTGCAAGACCTTCGATTCTGACGTTTTGGGTCATTAACAGCTCTTTAATCTTTTGCTCCAGCAAGTAAATCTATTAGTACCTGTCTATCTTCATTAACTATTTACCATTTTGCGAAGCTTGGTCACTACATCATTAGTTTACTAGCCTACTTCATCGATCTGTTTAGTGTATGCTTTAATAGGATGTGATTGTTTTTTTGCCTTTTGTCTTAAACTGAGTCTACTCATTATATGTAGTTGGTACAGTGGATATAGCCTTCGTTGTCATTATCAAAATATTTCTCTATATTGTGAACTTAATTCTGATAAATGTTAACATATTTAATTGACTTTCATTTGTCCTATCAAGTAGGAAAAAAATCATAGCTAATAGTAATTGACTATCCAGTATTGAACGGAACTGATGCATCCGTAATAAATGCAACCTTTTAATAAAACTGACTGCAAATCAGTGAAATGTCGCTTGGTTACCGTACTTGAGCCCCGTAAAAACATCATTTGATAAACAAATATTTCTGCCCTACTTATTGGCCATACAAATAAGTGATGTGAGAAATTCCAGAGATTTTACTTACTATTAAAGACTTTTGAGCTAGATTTACAAAATATCTTTTTGAGAAACCCTCTAGTGTTCGGAGTTTAGTTTTGTTTTGGCAGCTTTCAAACCGCATTATCGACTTAAGGTCAAAACCTCTAAAAACTGTCACAATACACATGATGATTCCAATTTTTACCAGCATAGAAAACTCACTGGAAAATCTGTTGGATAAAAGAGTTGATTTTGACTGTTTCTGTAGCTGAACTGAAGAAGTTTTGAGCATTACAAAATATACTCTATTACACAGGCTCTCAAACTCGGTCCGCAGGACCCCACCCTTACATGTTTTGCAGGTCTCCTCACAGAGGCCCTTATTCTGATCGGTGCGGTAATATCCGCGTGCGTTCGTGCCGCCGATGTTTTGTGTCTGCGCATGTGCAGAGGCGTCTCTGCGCATGTGCGAGCGGGGCGTACGGCCAAATCCCGCATGAAATGTGAACACTCCGAACAGGGGGTGGAGAGGGGCGTGAAGGGCTATTTGGGCTCATTACCATATGAGCAAACGCTGGGCGTACGTATGGTAATGCGGCCGTGACGCACGTGTAGGGGGCGGACATATGACATCGCCGGATGTCAGCTGCCTGCCCAGATCCCTGCTTTTGCACGGAAAAATGTCTGTGTGGTCTGAGGTTGCGGGTGCTGGTTCAGCACTCGGTCCTGCATTCGATGGTCTGCGACCATCGAATGATGGGGGAGGTTCCCTGAGATGGAGGAGGCGTATTCCGTGAAAAATACACGTGAGGTCCGTTCGGCCAGCTTCTTACCGCGTACGGACGGAGTTGGCGATCCATATGGAAGGCGGGGTTTTGCACACACGGTCATGGCCGCATATTCGGATCCGGCCGCAACGATCAGAATAAGGCCCAGAATCACAAGTGAAATAATTAGCTCCACCTGTGGATCTTTGAAAATGTGTGAATGGGTAATGAATGCACCTGTGCACCTGCTGGGTGACCGGGAAAATGTAAACTGTGTGGGGTCCTGAGGACCGAGTTTGAGGACCCTGTACTGTATCTCTCATCTTATATTAAGACATATATACTGCTATTTACTAATGTAACACTTTTTTTATCACTTAAGCTGTGAACACACTGTGTGATTATGGCTATCGGTTTTGACTATATAGTAAAAATCAAATAGCCAGTTAGTCTGAAGGTGCGTACACATGTACAGATGTTTCTGTCCAATCTATCTGGTGGGAACAAAAATCTGGAAATGTATGGGAGCTTATGACAATCAAAAATTTCCACCCAAATGCCGGAAAACAGAAAAAAAATATATGCTTTGATAAATTTGTTATATCAGAATGATTTAAACAATTTGTCTTGTCTGGCTGTCTGTTTTCAAGCGTTTGAGAACAATTTTTTCATTGTCATTTGCTCCAATACATTTCCAGGTTTTTGTTCCCACCCAGGGCCGAAGCCACCACTAGGCAAATCTAGGCATTTGCCTAGGGCGCCGGCCACTGGAGGGCGGCATTTTGCCCCCCGTGCCGCGGGGGTACGTGTCCTGCGGCGCTGTGTATTTAAAGCTGGTGGCGGAGGCAGCGAGGGGTCCCTGCAGTCAATAAATAACGAGCGCTATCCGCCGGGCTATGCGGAAGCGCTTCTGTTGTGAAAACACTGTCCGCACGCTGATTGGCTGAGATTCAGCCAATCAGTGTGCGCCGTGCGGCCAGTGTTTTCACAACAGAAGCGCTTCCGCATACCCCGGCGGATAGCGCTCATTGACTGCAGGGACCCCTCTCTGCCACCGCCGCCAGCTTTAAATACACAGCGCCGCAGGACAGGTACCCCCCCCCTCCCTCGGCACCGGGGCGCCCCCACCCCGACTCGACTGGGGCGCTCCGGTGCCTTGCACCGGCCCTGTTCCCACCAGATAGATCGGACAGATAAATCTGTACTTGTATACGCACCTTAAAACGCACAGTATTCCGCCGTATTGGATGTGTGAAAGTAACTATATATTACATTTGTGGGCTACATGCAAAAGCAGCCAGTATTTACCCTGCATGCAAAGATAATAAAAATATTTTCTTACCTTCCATTGCACCATGGTTTGCCCAGCTGCTTTTTTGCTTTACTTCCACATCCGAATCAGCCCAAGAGAGTATAAACATCAATTGTCTACTGTACATAAAACAGTATTGTAGTACAGTAAATAAACTGTACTGTATAATAAACAAGTATTACACATCTGCTTATATCGCAGTCCAAAGCTTATAACATTGATATATAATGCTCACAAACATAGGGTAGTATGCTTTTCATTTTTAGTTATCTGAATTTTATTAGCAGCAGGTGTATAATCATTACAATAAAATGAAAACTTTCAGTTCAATTATCCACGAGGGGTGTAAATTGCAATGTCATTAAAACATACTTGCCTACCTGACCCTCTCCATGCGGGAGATAATGCTCTGTTCCTGGACTTCCCTGGTAATGTATGATTGCCATCACCTGTGGGGAGCTAGGTAAAGGTGTTTCACCACAGGTGATGGCAATCATACATTACCAGGGAAGCACAGGAACAGAGCATTTTCTCCCGCATGGAGAGGGTCAGATAGGCAAGTATGCATTAAAATGAGACCAAAGGCTCTGCAACACACCAATCTCATCCCAGACTCATGGTTTGTGTACACAGCCCCCATGCAAACCAAAATCTGCATGTCCGGAGGTGCAGGTGTGGCTATAATAACACCACATGGGGACAGGTAACTGAATTGAACCCTCATACCCCTTTCATACTGCAGCACTTAAGTGGTAAATTGCCATTTTTTTAGCCTTTTAAAATGGGTAGAGCTGCAGTGTGAATTCTCCAGGGTGCTTTAACCGTTTAACAAATACCGGTATTTGTTAAACGGTTAAAAAGCAGTTTTACACGTTTCAGAGCCGTTTTATTGAGTAGTGAGAAAGGGTCTATTTCTATGGCTTAAAACGTGTTCCTTGGGGGTTAAATGGGTTGAATGTGTGAATGGTATTACATGCTACTGTATTTAAAACGGTTTTCACCTGCAATGTGAAAGGGGTTTACTGGCTCAGACCCGTTTTAAATACCATTTTGAAATACAGGGTCTTAAATTTGTAGGCAATGTGAAAGCAGCATCAGTTTGAATCAATGTATACAGTATGAGACTTTTAAGAGGAAATTCAATGTTATTTCTTCTTTATGGTGTTATGAATCTCTGTCAAACATTCCGATAGAGCAACTAAACTTTTTAGTATTCCACTGATAACATGAAAGCTACAGTAGATGTTTTTACTTTAGGCAGAAGAAGAGAAAGATTGTCAACTACTGTATGCGGTGCACCTATATGGTCTCTGACAAATACAATAAAATATAACCTTTATTTGTACGGGTAAAAACTGATGAAATATATAAAACACACATAAAACAACTTGACAGTGTAGTGAATACAAAGAAAGAATAAAGTGTGTTAAAATTTGGCGAATAACTGACTATGCACTCAATCTTATGATTAGTGATGTGCGGCGGCCACTTTTTCGGGTTTTGGTTTTGGATCTGGATATCCCTTTGTGTTTTGGATCTGGATTGGTTTTGGCAAAACCACCCTTGCGGGTTTTGGATCTGGATTTTTATGAAAAAAAATGCTAAAAATGGCTAAAATAACAGAATTTGGGCCTGTTTTTGCCCCTAAAGTATTATTAACCTCAATAACATTAGTTTCCACTCATTTCTAGTCAATTTTGATCACTTCACAGCTCACAAAATTGTTTTCATTTACTGTAGTTGGGCCAAAAGGTTATACCGAGGTAGCTGGATGACTGAGTTAAGCGACAGCAGTGGGCATCACATACATGTGGACCTTACACTTCCAACCTGGCACATCTTGGAAGCAGAGTGGCACTGCAGGGGCAGACAGGGTGGCAGTTTAATAAATGACCCCAAAAAAAGATGCTCCAAAGAGCAAAAAGTACAAAGAGGTATCGGCCTTGTCATGACTAGTGGTAGCAGCTTCAGCACATCTATCAGGTTGCTGATCTCCCACTATTTCCTCCTCTATCATCCTCCAAAAATGTGTTTTTATAATATTTATTACTTTTATTTATTTTTCTTACTTTACACTGGACACAGCCTGTCACATTGGACACAGCCCCTGGACACTGGACACAGCCCGTCAGCCTGGACACAGCCCCTGGACAATGGACACCACCTCTGGACACCGCCCCTGGACACAGCTCCTGTACACTGGACACAGCCGTTCACACTGGACACAGCCCCTGGACACTGCCCCTGGACACTGGACACAGCCCGTCACCCTGGACACAGCCCCCGGATACAGCCCCTGGACAATGGACACAGCCTCTGGACACCGCCCCTGGACACAGCTCCTGTACACTGGACACAGCCGTCACACTGGACACTGCCCTTGGACACTGGACACAGCCCGTAACCCTGGACACAGCCCCTGGACAATGGACACAGCCTCTGGACACGGCTCCTGTACACTGGACACAGCCGTCACACTGGACACTGCCCCTGGACAATGGACACAGCCCGTCACCCTGGACACAGCCTCTGGACACCGCCCCTGGACACAGCTCCTGTACACAGCTCCTGTACACTGGACACAGCCGTCACACTGGACACTAGATATAGCCCATCACACTGGACACTGGATATAGGCCATCACACTGGACACTGGATATAGTCCATCACACTGGACACTGGATATAGTCCGTCACACTGGACACTAGATATATACCGTCACACTGGACACAGCCCGTTACACTGGACACTGGATACAGCCCGTCACCCTGGACACAGTCCCTGGACAATGGACAAAGCCCCTGGACAATGGACACAGCCCCTGGACACTGGACACAGCCCCTGGACACAGCCCCTGGACAGTGGACACAGCCCCTGGACAGTGGACACAGCCCCTGTACACTGGACGCAGCCCCTGTAAACAGCCACTGTACACTGGACACAGCCCCTGACACACTGGACACAGCCCCTTGTATTATGGACACTGCAGTCCCTGTACACTGAGTGTACAGTCAGCAGCACTGCAGCCCCTGCGTGTGAGCACTGCAGCACCTAGTTTACAACAAAATAAAAAATCACACAAAATAAATCACAGCACAGGGCACATGGCACGGAGCACAGATCCCAACCACCCTCTTCCCTCTCCTATAATGGAGTGAAGATGGCGGGGCGCGCGTGTATCTTATATAACATTCCAATCCCGCGAGAATCCGACAGCGCGACGATGACGTTTTGCCTCGTTTTCGGTCCAGAATTCAGGCGGGAACTCCCGAGCCGGCTCGGATCCTGACTCGGATCGCGATGATCCGGACCCGCTCATCTCTACTTATGATTAGTCTATATCTGTGTGATGGATGGGTTTCTCACATAGACACTTACAGTACAGGTATGTATTAAACGTTATGTCTTCATTGTGTATTGCCTGTTTTATTGGGGTAAAATGTGCTGCTCAAATTTTGAAGTAGTCAAGAACATGTAATAACATGATTAACATCACACTTATAAATTAATAGAACCAGTGGGTGACATTTAATAGGATGAGAGATTCAGAAAGTGAGAGATTTGGTAAGAAATCTCCAGGTTTTTTAAAGCGGCAATCATTTGCACTGCAAAATCAAACTGGCATTAGGCTGAATGAAGGGGTCCTGATACATAACTTCCAGGGTGGTAGAGGATGTTTAATATGTAGAGGAGGGGTGTATAGTGGAGTGGCTTATTATTCATAATTTTATGGTGGGAGGACAGCTTGCTTGACTGCAGATATCTCCAGTTCCCGGAAATAGATTTCTTAGATTTTAATGGAATTAAAAACTAGAGAATCCCACCTACCAAATGGTAGATTGGGGAGTGGGGGATGGTAGATTGGGAATCAGAGTTCAGGAGGCAGAGCAATCTGCCAAAGAGTATAGAAAATGACATACCTGGAAGGCTGACATCTCTGGTTCTGGGCAGAGCCGGCCCTAGCCTAACTGATGCCCTAGGCAAGATTTTGGCTGGTGCCCCCTAGCACCGCCACTAGTTCCACCTCTGACCCTGCTCCCCTTTCCCAGCACCATCAATCCTCATCATAGCAGTCATCATTTTGGTGCTCCTACCCACAATATTTTAAATAGAAACAGTGCACACATTCGGTGCGCAGCCCAAACAGGGGTGTGTTCTTGCTGGGAAGGGGCATGGCCACACAATAGTACCCCCAATTCAAATTATGCCACACAGTAGTGCAACTTTATTCACATTATATCATGCGATGGTGTCCCTTATTCACGTTACATCACACAGTAGTACCACTTTACCTTATATACATTACTCGTCACATTATTCACATTATACCCTTAGGGGAGGAGGCCTGAGGCCCCCACTGGGCCCTTCCATCAGACTTTGGCCTGGGTAATTTGTACCCCCTACCCCTTTCTCTCGGCACCCCTGATAATACCACACAGTAATGCCCCTTACACATGACACACATTATTAATGTCCATATAAAAATAATGCCCTTACACATTATGCCAAACTTTATTAATGCCCTTCATACACATAATGACACACATAATGCCCCTTACACATATGCTGCACATTATTAATGCCCTTATACACATGACACACATAATGCCTGTTACAAATGTCGCACATTATTAACGCATTTATACATGACACACATAATGCCCCTTACACATATGCCGAACACTATTGCATAACCAACCCACCCGCAGACAGCACTCGCACAGCCGCTAACACTGTGACCTCTGCTTGGATACAGATGTTTCCTCATACATCTTGCCTCAATAGGCCATGCAGCTCCTGGCCAGTTATGCTAACGTTGGGTGCCTTTTTTGCTAAAAATTTGTCTTATTTGCATTATTATGACCAGCACACACAAGGAGCTTCCAATGATTAAAATAATATGTGGCATGCCTATATTCTGTGAGCGACTGTGGCTGTACCTGCATACAGAATGCTATGTTACAGTGATTTCCATGAATACACTATTTCATATGCAGATACAGCCTCACTCACACACAGAATATAGGCATGCTGCATATCATTTTAATCAGCAGAAGCTGCTGCTGCCCCCAGGCATTCCAAATGCCCTAGGCAATTGCCTAGTTGGCCTATGCCTAAGGCCGGCTCTGGTTCTGGGAATAGTGGAGACAAGCTACTAGTGTCCCTCAAAGAGGGAAAGTCCCAGCTTTAGGAATATACCTTCAGAAAAACTCTAAGTCAGACAGAACCTGAAATATCTGACTGGGAACAGCAATTAACAGGCTTGGATGGGGACCACTGCTTTGAAGTCAGATATCTCTGGTTACCCAGGGCCGATTTTTAAAATTCTTGTACCCATGGAAAGAGGGGACTCTCAGCTTTCAGAGTAGGGTCCTTAGATTCCCGGGGGAGGGGGGTTCTGGGTATTCAGAACCCCCCCCCTGTGTGCGCTACTGTCATCCTATTAAATTCCCCCAAATATGTGTTCACCAGCTTGTAATATATTTACCCCATGACTTTCTTTGTCCCAAGGGATAGATTCTCAATTTATTGGCTTTTTATTTTAAATAGATCACTGATATAGACTAATCATAAGACGCGTAGTCAGTAAGCTAGTGAATTTTACCACACAGTGGGGCAGATGTATTAAGCCTTAACAAGAGATAAATGCAAGGGCGACAAGGAGAGATAAATGTCCAGCCAATCAGCTCCTTACTGAATTTTTCAAACAGCCTGTAACATGGCAGTTAGGAGCTGATTGGCTGGACTTTTATCTCTCCTTATCACACTTAGATTTATCTCTTGTTAAAGCTTAATACATCTGCCCCTTTATTCTTTCTTTGTATTCACTACACTGTCATGTTGTTTTATGTGTGTTTTATATATTTCGCCAGTTTTTAACCATACAAATAAAGGTTATAATTTATTGTATTTGTCGGAGACGTATAGGTGCACCACATAGTTGACAAACTTTCTCTTTTTCTGCCTAAAGTAATTCAATTTCTTGTAATTCCCATTCCCATTGCTTTTACTAATTTTTTTTTTTTTTGGGGGGGGGGGGTTCCTTTTTTTTCAAGTATGATGAGGATTCTGTGCGAGTAACAATCTCCTTGCCTCTAGATGTTTTTACCAGTAAAGACAAGCTCACCAGCCATCCCAAAGACATGGTCAACGTCATGTTTCCAGCCAGTGGAATGTTGAAAAACACCTCCATTGCTTTATTTAATGGAACATCCTATTTTGCATTGGTCCTGTTAATCTATTAGGGAGAAAATCCTCCTCTTAGGATTGCCTTTACAAATGTAAAGTATTTTGGGGCATCTCCTGTTACCCCTGACTGGTGAAATAATGTATAGTAAAACCCTTGTGCTTGGATAATATACTGTAGCTAAAAACATGCTAGAACAGCATGTGATGTGTCAATGAATAATACAATTATAAAGGGAATCAGCTATTTATTTATTATTTATTAGCAGTTATTTATATAGCGCACACATATTCTGCAGCGCTTTACAGAGAATATTTGAACACTCACATCAGTCCCTGCCCCAGTGGAGCTTACAATCTAGATTCCCTACCACATGTACACGCACACAGAGACATTATAGGGTTAATTTTGTTGGGAGCCAATTAGCCTACCAGTATATTTGTGGATTGTGGGAGGAAACCGGAGTACCCGGAGGAAACCCACGCAAGTACGAGGAAAATATACAAACTCAACCAAGTGACTTCTGTAGCTTTCAATGAGCCAGATGCACCAAGTTTCAAAAAGTGGAGAGTGATCAACAATCAGTCAATCAGCTCATAAATGTGATTTTTCAAACCCAGTTTGTAACATGACAGTTAGAAGCTAATTGGCTGGGGCGTTACCACTCTCCACTTTTTTACTTTTTGAAGCTTGGTGCATCTGGCTCAATGAGATTTATGCACCTATCACCAGGCAGTTTGGGCCACACTTCCTTAGCAAACTCCTCCCGCTGTCTTTTTGATGGGTGAGTTTTCATCAGTGCATGTTTCAGCTCTTTCCATAAGTGCTCCATAGGATTCTGAGCAGGGCACCTAGAGACTACTCCAGAACAGTCCAATGTTCTCTTCTTATTATATTGGATGCTTTTAGTTGTGTGTGTAGGGATCCATGTCATGTTGGAGGACCCAAGGTGGAGTTGAGCAGGGGGGGGCGGCGGACATCGAGGTAGCGGGCGGGGGACGCTGCAATGAGGCTGGCGGGGGAAGCTTCGAGTATGGCAGAGGAAGCAGGCAGGGTACGCTGTGAGGGGGGCAGGGACGGCGGACTCTGCAAGGTGGCTGGTGGGGGACACTGCGAGGAGGGCAGGAGCAGGGACACAGAGGCGGCTGACGCTGGTGAGGGTAATGGAGAGCCGGGCACGGGGAGCCGGAGCAAGGAGCTGTCAGTGCTGCAAGGGGGAAAAAAAGCCCAATACAAATGAATGGGAAGTCAGTGATTGGCTGAGCTCTCTCTTAGCCAGTCAGCAATTGGCTGAGAAAGCGCTCAGCCAATCACAGGCTGCCCATTCATTGGTATGGGCTTTTTTCTTTCTTGCAGCACTATGACAGCTCCCTGCTCCGGCTTCCCCTGACAGGCTCCCCGTTACACTCGCCGGCGTCCACCGCCTCTGTGTCCCCGCTCCTGCCCTCCTCGCAGTGTCCCCCGTCAGCCACCGTACCTGGCTGCCTTGCAGCGTCCCTTGCCCAGCTTCACATAAGATTTAGCAAATCTTATGTGCAGCAGGTCCGACCTCCCGACTCCGATCCGACCTCCCGACTCCGATCCGATGTACACGGGACCGAGCATCGGCTCGGACTGGGTATCTAGGCATGCAATGTGGCCCGATTTCACTGCCCGCTCCATCTGAATCGGGTGAAATCGGAACCAAATCGCATAGTGTATGGGGGCCTTTAGACTACTTGTTACTTTAAAATCTAATGCCTACAGTATCTCAACGGAATCAGACCATCTCCTGCAAATTACAGGTTAATACGTTTGTCCCCAAGTGTCATATAATTTAACAGGAACAGGAGTACATATTTTTTCTTTCTCTTTACTTTAAAAGGAAACACTATTTCATTATTCCATTATACGTTTTTCAGAGCTACATTAACATAATATAGTGTTGACCCATTTTTTTTTATACGTGAACAAATATCGCTTTTGTATAACAGAAACTAGATTTGGCACCTTGCTGCTTTCATAATTACCTCTACTTTCTATGTTGTAGCCTATTTTTCATAACTACTGTAATTATATGACCTCATAAATCCTTTTCCTCAGTCACAATTACCTTACTTACCAATATATTTAAAAAGTCAAATTTTTCCCTTTCTTTTTCTCTTTACCATATGTCAATGTTATGAATAAGAATTGATATGGGTAGATTTAGGGTTTTTTTAGGGCTAGATGTACTAAGAGATAAAATGGAGAGTGATAAACCACCAGCCAATCAGATCATAACTGATATGTCACAGGCTCTGTTTGAAAAATGACAGGTAGGAGCTGATTGGCTAGTGGGTTTTAACTCTCCATTATATCACTTCAAGGCTTACTTCGTACATCTCGCTGTTAGTGTGATAAAGGTTTTTCTACTCAGGACAGAAAAGATGAATGTATTTATTTTATGTTCTACCAAACGTGATGTGTTACCATAAGGGATGCCGGCAGTCAGAATATCAACACTGGCATCCCAACTAGCAGATAAAGGGATGGTGACAGAATCCTGAAATTGATGAGGATACCAATGCCAGAATTGCTGGCACCATGATCATCAGCATGTGGTGCGGGTAAGTGGTAGGTTGAAGTGGGGGGGGGGTTGGGTTTAGGCACTAGGGGGGACTTAGTGTTGGGCTGCATCGGAATTCCGGCAAAGTATTCTGTCAGCCAACTTCCCCTCTGCCATCGCTATCTCCTCCATCCCTATGTATTCCCCACTGTAAAGTGCCTCATATACTATTTATCTTTAAAAAAAACTTAAATATCCCATCTCTATGGATAGATATTTTTTTATATATTATTTGACATAGTGGTCATAATGAAATTTTCCTTATTCGGTAGCCTGATCTAACACTCAGAATTTAACCAAATTTAGTAGGGAGACAAATTCTGACATAGGGCCTTATTCAGATCTGATCGTAGTACACATTTGTTTGGAAAATGGGCCAAACCATGTGCACTGCAGGTGGAGCAGATGTAACCTGCATTTGGGTGGGGTGTGCTGAAACTAAAATCTAAATTGCAGTTTAAAAATAATGCAGCCAGTATTTACCCTGCACAGAAACAAAATAACTCACACAAATCTAACTCTCTCTATACATGTTACATCTGCCCCTCCTGCAGTGCACATGGTTTTGCCCATTTTCCGAACAAATTTGTACTGAGCTCAGATCTGAATAAGGCCCTAACCGTAGGAAGCAGAATTCTGCAAAAAAATATAGACAGAGCAAAATGTCACCAATATGGTTAATTTGGCACTGTAAAATACAGAAACGGATTGAAAATCCTCATTTGGCGTTCTAGTGCAATCTTGCTTCATGTGCACACAGAGCCGTTGATTGAACTGAAATACTTTGTGCAGTTAGCATTATAATAATCTGGTTTGCTACAGATTGTACCGGCCTCACTCCACTTCTTGCTCATCCCTGTGTTATTTTACAGGATGGACAAACAGAATTACTGTAACTTATGAATCCATCAATGACACTTCTATAGTAATCAAAAACACGGCCAGTATTGTTGTCTCTCTAAAGGTGCATACACACTGTATGATTTTTTGACTTGAGCTCTTCTGAACAATATTGGCCATAATATTGTTCAGTGTGTATGCTACGAATGATGAACGATGATGCCGGTACCTGCAGGTCGTTCATCGAGGTTGTTCATTGTCTGTGCAGGCAGGTCAATTTCGGATATCTCTCAGAAAATGCTATAGAGTCTAGCTCGATCGTTCATCATTCCTTACATCGTTCAGCCTTACCCTTGTGCACCCTTGTGCACTTCTTGCACCTAGTCCATAGCACAAAGCGAAGTCCAACTCTTCCATACACTTCCAAAAAGGATAAAATTTCTACCTTTGATCACAAAGAACTACCGGTATTCCTGTACATATAGGATATCTTCATAGAGCTGGGTTTGTGATGTCATAATATACCATTATGCAACTGCCTAGGGCAATTGGATGGGGGGGGGGCACCACTGAGTCTGCTTAGCTTGACAACTAGGAATGTCTGTAAGGAAGACATCCTTGTTGTACTTAATACTAATGGCGGCTGTGGAATGTCTAAGATGCCACCTACACACTTTCACTTGAGGGGCTGGAAAGTAGGTGTTGGTGGCAGTGTGGGGTAAATGGAGGCAGTAGATTGACATTTTCCTTAGGGGTGCAGAGGTGTATTTAAACCTCATGGGGCCCTAGGCAAAATTCTGATTTGGGCCTCCTCCCTCACACAATCCATATCCCTCTATTTTTTCTGTTGATTGCAGGAAGCATTGATAGAGCACCTTGGCGCGGGCACAGTTTACCGATAAATGATCAGCTGCCTGAACATCGGCATTGTGTACAAATTTTAATCAGGCTCTAGCTATTTTGGAATAATGCTATATAATATCTGAGTCACCTTTTAAAGTAAACTGACTGCCCACATACAGAGGAAGAACCAAAGAAAGAGACTTTGGGAGTGTGGGCGGATCCATGTGATGTCATGACATCATGTGGTAGTCGCACAGTGCTCCTCTGGGAACCCTTTTCGATGGCCAGGATATTGCTATGGCATCTAGGTTGCCTTATGGAATATTCGCCTCTGCTAGGCTGCAAAGTAGCCTTATGGGCCCCATACATCAGCAATCACAATTTATGGTTTTCCAGATCCAGGGATTTTTTGGCCAGATAAATGGTTTCTACAATCTATCTGACTTGCCCACACATTACAGATTTTGTTTCAGTGATCGGCAGATTTTTCCCATCTAAAGATTGCATCTTCATATCTGGAATGTGCCCATACTGTACATCACCTCAATCGATTGTCATTTCAGATGTTCCTTCTTTTCATAATGTAAATAGAAGAAGAAGACGAAACGGGAATGCCCACACATATAAAAAAGAACCACAGAAAATACCAGATTATTAAAAATGTTTAAAAATCTGATTCAGCAATCGATTGGCCACGCCGATCAATTTTTGATTGGGATCGACAAAAGGGGGAGCCCACACATTAAAGATTCATTGTGACAATCATCTCCAGATCTGAGGATTGTCACAATTAATTGCTGATATATGGGGCCCATAACACTGACCCTGGTCATAATATATCTTGTACTATTCTTGTTCTGCAGGTTTGCTTAACAATATCCCCATATTCTCACATTAGATACAGAGTTACTGTACGTCCTTTGTTTCAAATCGAGTTACGGATATAAGAGGCCATGCATTTGCGCCAAAGTCTAGATGAGCCAATGTTTAGATTAGTAGCGATTCCAGCTCAACCCAACATCAGTTATAATCCATGAGAACGGTTTAACGACACTGTTTTTGTTAACCGAAGTCGCATTAAAATATTATAGAACCATAATGAAGTGGGGTTTTAAGCAGATTATTAAATGTATTTAATGAGCTCTTTCACTCTCTTAGTAGGTTAAATGTGCTTCTGCTTATTATGCATAGAAAGTTAAAATCTTGGTTAAATGGATATGATTGCATTTGCCACATCAGTATTTCAATCTAAAGTTCAATTGCAGCCTAATTTACATTTCTGAACAATCTAAAACTATTTTCTAACAAATGAGGGTCAGTAACATTTTACTCACAGTTGGAAAAACTGTTCTGAAACATACAGACTGATTGCTTTCATTAAGTTTAATTAGATTCTATCTCACTTGTGTAGAGAAATGCAGTGGCGTTTAATCTGTAGCAGTCTTGGGCCCTGAACTGACAAGCATTTGTAAACAGGAAAACAATATTGATGTAGATATTACATTGTCTATCAATTTGTCGGAGAGTCTTATCTCTAAAAATAACCATCAGGATAAAAGGCGTAAAATGTTCTACAATATTAGATTAAATTATCCAAACATTCATTTTGGCTGTGTATTTTGATTGGAACTTTCATATAGGTCAGTAGGGGGTGATGTTCCGTCTTGGAATAGAACGGGCGTATTATCAAATTGTTGCGTGAATCATGTATTCAAGTTTATTTACAATGCATTATCAAATGTAATTAAATTGGAAACTCAATTACTCCTCTTGCTTATACACAAAAAAAGGCTTTTGTATAGCTAATCTTCATGGGAATACAGCCTTTTAAATATATAGATACTAGTCACATACAATTTAATATTTTAATGCTTTGCGGTTAAGCGATTATTGTTGAAGTAATTTTTTTAGTAAGTAGTGCCAGTAAGTATATCTGTATCTCAATTTTTTTATATTGTATTAATAAACTGCATTCATAGTCTTTAAAAATTGTTCAATTATCGATTTACATCAATCAACCAATCCCCAAAGAGTTCAGTTAGGGTCACAGTTAATTGAAAATCATTTATTGCATGGTTTTAATTAACACCAGATTGTTATTATTATTATTATTATTATTATTGGGGGGGGGGGTTCCTTTCTTATTCTTGATTATTTTTTTTTACTTTATGGTTATTAAAATTGTCTTACAAAAATTTGGGTAAAATTGTAAACCTTTCTTTCAATATTTAAAGTCTTTAAAATGTTTTCATTAAAATGACAGTTAATATTGGACTTCAATTGTGATCGATTCTTCTTATTCCTTTTATTTAAAGGATTATTTTAGCTGTTTTTTCGAGTATCTGTATTTTTAAATAGTGTTTTCAATGCCAAAGTTTTAAAGTGGTTTAATCTTTTTATTAGAAATTGTTATTTCAGTACTGAATCTTATCTTATGAAATGGTCAGAAAGGTATTATGTGTTATTATTTCTAAAGGACATACAGTAACATTGTTTCTCTTAATTTTTTCTTAGGTGAATGTCATGCTATTAATTGTATCTTTGTCTTTGAGTGAGCTTTATGAATGCTCTATATTTAGTTTAGATTTATTACCCCTAAACAGAGATAGTGTCAGGAACAGCACTAGATTTGTCTGTCCTTTATACCCTCTGTGAAGGCTTCCAAGGATGAGGTCTAAGACAAGACGATCTCCAGAAACAATTTCTGTGTCACTCGTTAGCTCGATTTATACAACAATTTCAGAGCATTTAATATTGTTTTAACATTACAAATTATTTGGCCAATTTTAACTTCAAAGATAGATTAATATTTAAAACTGAAATATCCAATTATTTGCATCGGCCGGTATAATGGTTATATTGACTGCCTCACAGCAATGAGGTCTTGGGTTCAATTCCCACCATGGCCCTGGCTGTGCAGAGTTTGTATATTCTCCCTGTGCTTGTGTGGGTTTTCACTGGGTACTCTAGATTCCTCCCACAATCCAAAAATATACTGGTAAATTAATTGGCTCCCAACAAATTAACCCTAGAATATCTGTGTGTGTGTACATATGGTAGGGACAAATATTCTCTGCAAAGCGCTGCAGAATATGTGTGCTATATACAGTAAATAACTGGTAATAAATAATAAATAAATAAAATATTTTATTAAATGATTAATTTTCCTTATTCAGGTTAGCATGTAAAGGGTTTAATACTATATACCAAAAGCCTGTAGTGATTACAAATTAAAAGCCACTCCTAGAATACAGTATGGATGCCTTTTATTAACACAATAAAAAACATTTTTTTTTGATAAAGATATTCTTACAAATAACTATAGTATAAGTACAAAAACAAAGTAACTATTTTCTGGATCTGTAGAGCTTTCTAAATTGTATTACAAAATGATTGTCTTATTAGTAAATGTAAAGGCCCATGCACACTATCCAATCTGGCTGGTTGGATGAAAATCTGGACATTTTTGGGAACCATTTGCTCCCAAAAGAAGGAAAATGGACAAAAGTAGTCATCTGCATAAATTAATTTAACCAATTTGTGAGCATTTTTGTCTATTTTCCAGGTTTAGGAGCAAATGGTTAATTGTCATTTTCTCCTAAAAATTTACAGATTTTCATTCCAACCAGCCAGATTGCAAAAATAATCTTATAGTGTGCATGGGGCTTTATAATTAATTTATGTATTATTTATTTATTTATTTATTAACAGTTTCTTATATAGCGCGCACAGATTCTGCAGCGCTTTACAGAGAATATTTGACCATTCACATCAGTCCCTGCCCCAGTGGAGTTTACAATCTATATTCCCTACCACATGTACACGCACACACAGACATTCTAGGGTTAATTTGTTGGGAGCCAATTAGCCTACCACTATATTTTTGGATTGTGGGAGGAAACCGGAGTACCCGGAGGAAACCCACGCAAGTACGGGGAGAATATACAAACTCTGCACAAGTACAGTATTATTTTGTTATTTAGTTATATCATATAATCTGTTTGCTCTATGAGCTCTTGTTAATTTGACTGTAATATGTCTATTCCATAATATGTGTAATATGTCTATTCTATATTATAAAAAAAACAAAACTTTTTCAACTGGGATATTGGCCTTAATTCAGACTGAATCAATAAATTATTTTTTTCTTTAATGGATACATCCGTATTGCAATGCATGTGGGGAAAATGTAACTGGGGTGCCAAACCTGGGCCATTTTTTAATCCTGGGATTCAGGATTAAAAAATGCTCAATCCCGGGAATACCTTGGATCCCGACATTGGCCTCCCTATTAATAAAAAAAAAATATCCAAATGTAATAAGTGAAGAGAGAACTAGATTTGCATGAGGTGTGTTCAAACAAATCTAAATCGCAGTGTAATAATAAAGCAGCCAGTATTTACTCTGTACACAAACTCACTCAAATCTGCACATTCAGTGCAACATGGTTTTGTTGATTAAAGAAAAAAAATGTGCTGAATTAGGCCCATAATTACCAAGTACAATAATCTACATTTGTGTTTGATCTGTGAAGGGAAGCACTGATTGGTTAATGTTTGAGAACTGCCACACAATGACCAATCAGCTTGGACCCATTCATTCCTTGGTAGAGTGTCCCTTTCATTCACAGTCTCACTCCCATATGAGCAGTTACTGTGATCTCCTGGTTTACTACAGTATATGGGCCAAAAAGGATGTGATCTCCTACATTTGTGTAAGTAATGAACAGGTAACTGATGATTGTGTTGGGGTATATTTATTTCATAAAATATTACAATCTCAGGTGTATGTACTGACCTTTTTTTATGGTGGAGTACACGTTTCAGCAGACTCTTGGGGTGAGATTTAATAGGATGAGAGTTTCAGAAAGTGAGAGATTTGGGAAGAAATCTCCAGTTTTGTTAAAGCGGCAATCATTTACACTTCAAAATCAAACAGGTTTTGCAGTGTAAATGATTGCCGCTTTAAAAAAACTGGAGATTTCTTACCAAATCTCTGACTTTCTGAATCTCTTATCCTATTAAATACCCCCCTTGATGTCTGGTGATTCTGGCACTTGTGGTACAAAAAATGCCATCATGCCCGGATATATTTGCTAAGACCTGCAGTCCACCTGTAAATAACAATTGGGCAGATGTGGTAAGCCTGGCAAAGTGATAAAGGCAGGTATTCAATGCTTTCTATGGGGAGCTGCAGCGAATCCTGTGTAGGATTCGCTGCACTTTCTCCCCAATTCTCCCTGTAGGGAGATTCGCCGGGCAGCCGCCCGTTCTCCCTATTCAACGCCTCAGGGCTCTCTGCCCCTGGCGGCGAATTTTAACCCCCGCCGGGGAGCTGGGGGACGGCTGCAGGCAGGGAGATGGAAGCCTCCCTGCCTGCGCCGGACACTGCGGGGGTGAAGGAGGGCTGTGGGGGACAGAGGGAGAGCCCCCAGAGCTGGCAGGGGGCTGTGTTAGGGAGCCGCTACACACTGGTCCCGATCGTGCATGTGTAATGATCGGGACGAGTGTTCAGTGAATATATGAAAAAAAAAAAAAGAAAATATATTCATGTGCTGCAAGCACATGAATAAAAATAGCATGCCCCTTCACAGAAAAAAAAATCTGATTTTTTGACACCAAAATAAAAATAAAAAACGCTTTATTTTCAAAGATCACATTCCAGTTCTCCAGCAAAAGATGAGGAATGTAAAATGGAGAATCCGGGGAAAATCACTGGAGAAAGCAGTTCTCCACTTCAGCATTGAATACACTCTCGGCGAATTCCACTAAAAACCCCATTGAAAACCACTGGCAAATCGCGGAGAATTACAAACAGAGAATCGCCAGACATTCGCTCTTCATTTGCAGAGAATTGTGTTCATTGAATAGGGCGAATTGTTTTTCCAGTGAGAAAATTCCCTGTAAACCCGGGGAATTGACTGATTTCCCAGAAAATATGGAGAATCAGAGGCATTGAATACTGGCCAAAGTGGTGATAAAGTGGAAGTCGATAACGCAGCAGCCAGTCAGCACCTAACTGTCAAGTTATAGGCTGGGTTTGAAAAATGGCAGTTACGGGTTGATTGGCTGCACTTGTATCACCTTCCACTTTATCACCAATTTGTCACTTTACCACACATGATACATCTGCCCTATTGTCCTTTACAGGTCTTAATACAGATCTTAACATAGCTTCCAAGGCATGATGGCAATTGCTGAACCACAGCTCTTGGCTTTTTAATAGAGGACTGGTTACTGTTATAGTAGGGGGGTGGGGGAAGGGGCGCACGCTGTGTTTTCACCTGGTATACAACGTCTGCACAGATCATAGTTATTTGGTACAGTAGGGGGTTGAAATCCAATAGATATTGATGGGAAATGAAAAAAAAAACAGTCATCAATGATGCATACAATAGTACACACTGTGTTTTCGACTACAATTCATAATCAATACCTGTCAGTTACAATTGGACAGCAAATCTGACATTTTGTATATGTAACCGTTTGGTCTTTATTTATCTTTCACTCACTATAACATTCATTTAGGACCTTGCGCTCACATTGACTGCCATCATTTTTCTTGTACTACCTAAATTCTGCTCTTTCAGTCTGCCTGAAATGCTGCAATTCTAGTATTATGTATATATATATATATATAGATCTATATCTATATATATATATATATATATATATATATATATATATATATATACAGTCCAAGAGAACTGGCACTCCCGGGCTTAGGTGGAGCCTGGCGTAGCTTGCCCCGGTGCCTGCAGTTAGGAACCTTGCAGTCCCAATATACAAATACAGGAAAGAGGGCACTCGGGGACTCCAATTTGGTGAAAGCAGTGGACTGATTTATTAAACAGTCATAAGTGTCGTCAACGTTTCGGGGTCGCCCCCGTCGTCAGGACAGTAACAGTGAATGACCATACAGCATGTGAGCAAACAATTTATAAGCTAAAGACATACTTACCCCCTCCTGCAGCAAACCCTCACAGTGCGACCGCCAGGCTTGGTTTCCGGGTGCGATCGCTTGCTGGTGACGTCACCGCTGCACACGGAGTAGTCAAACCTGGGCATCACAGCGGCTCCGTCCTGGGGTCACGTGGGGCAGGCTGCTGGAAGAGGCAGACAAGTGATAAGTGCCATGGTAACGGAAGTACACAAACATAATATCAATACTACAAGCGAGTCACTGTGCATGAAAACAGCATCCATAGAAACAACATACTAAATCAGAGGACGCTAAACACATTGTGAAGCAAAACAATATAAACAGTGAGAGGGATGTGAGCGTGACATCAGGTGAATAATAAAATACATACAAATAGAATGTAAAAAATATAAAAACATGGATAACGGGAAAAGAGGGTAGTGTGGATACAAATACCCTATGCATCTGAGCAAAGTAAGAGAACCAGCTCAAACTTGGTGTGCTAACTATAGCAATCGTGGCACTGATCAAAGGTGTGCCATTACATATATGCTGTGCACCGCCTGGCCGGTAGCCAGAGCGGAAAAGCAACTACAGCCGTCATGTCAACATTAAGCAGATGTCGACCAAAAAAAGGCAAACAGATACAGAGGTCAATGGTAACTATATGCGCTGGGCAATGACCATGCTGGAACGGGGACAGGGGTTATAAGAAAGCATGTAAACCTAAGCTCTCATTTAACCCCTTAGGCGCCAATGTGCCCAATCTAAAAATCCATTGGGCTTCGAGCTGTAACAATTTTTTGGACCTATCCCCTCCGCGAATAGAGGGGGGGACATGGTCAACGATTTTGTATCGAAGTCTGGCCAGGCTGTGTTTAGCCGTGGCGAAGTGTCGGGCTACCGGTTGCTGGCTTTTGCCTGACACCAAGGCTGCTCGGATGGCGCTGCGATGCTGCGCCATACGTACTTTAAAGGCGCAGTCGGTCTTGCCGACATAGTAGAGCCCGCAGGGGCATACAATGACATAAACAACGTATTCCGTGGAACAAGATAAGGGCCATTTGATTTGAAATTTTTTGCCGGTGTAGGGATGTGAGATGTCTTTACATGCAACTAAATAGCTGCATGTGGTACATCCTAGGCATTTGTAGCAACCAACTCGGCTACTGCGGCTGGACCGTACTTGATTGTCAAAGTGGGTGATCTCAGTTTTGACCAATAAATCTTTAAGATTGGGCCCACGGGTGTAGCTCGGCATTAGTTTGGTATTCTTAAATACCGGTAGATCGGGATCTGTTTTGACAATGTCCCACCATTGTTTGGCTTTACGGGTGGTATTTTGACTAGTGGTACAAAATTCGTTGACCCAAGGGATACTGGGTTGTTTGGGGCTACTGATTTTGTTACTAATGAGGTCATTGCGGCTCTGAGCCATGGCTTTGGATTTAGCCTGTAAAAGATCTTTCAAAGGATAACCTCTTTGGACAAATTTGTCTATCATAATGTTGATCTGGCAATCTGCCTCTGTATCAAGATCAGCTATTCTGCGGGCTCGGAGAAATTGGGAGTATGGGAGGCTATTAACGGTATTTCGTGGATGGTGACTATCATGCCTCAGCACAGTATTGCGGTCAGTGGGTTTGACGTATAGTGAAGTGTGTAACCTGTCATCACTGATGCGATGCTGCGCCATACGTACTTTAAAGGCGCAGTCGGTCTTGCCGACATAGTAGAGCCCGCAGGGGCATACAATGACATAAACAACGTATTCCGTGGAACAAGATAAGGGCCATTTGATTTTAAATTTTTTGCCGGTGTAGGGATGTGAGATGTCTTTACATGCAACTAAATAGCTGCATGTGGTACATCCTAGGCATTTGTAGCAACCAACTCGGCTACTGCGGCTGGACCGTACTTGATTGTCAAAGTGGGTGATCTCAGTTTTGACCAATAAATCTTTAAGATTGGGCCCACGGGTGTAGCTCGGCATTAGTTTGGTATTCTTAAATACCGGTAGATCGGGATCTGTTTTGACAATGTCCCACCATTGTTTGGCTTTACGGGTGGTATTTTGACTAGTGGTACAAAATTCGTTGACCCAAGGGATACTGGGTTGTTTGGGGCTACTGATTTTGTTACTAATGAGGTCATTGCGGCTCTGAGCCATGGCTTTGGATTTAGCCTGTAAAAGATCTTTCAAAGGATAACCTCTTTGGACAAATTTGTCTATCATAATGTTGATCTGGCAATCTGCCTCTGTATCAAGATCAGCTATTCTGCGGGCTCGGAGAAATTGGGAGTATGGGAGGCTATTAACGGTATTTCGTGGATGGTGACTATCATGCCTCAGCACAGTATTGCGGTCAGTGGGTTTGACGTATAGTGAAGTGTGTAACCTGTCATCACTGATGGAAATTGCCAGATCAAGAAACGGAATTAGAGTGGTGCTAGTGGACAACGTAAGTTTAACAGGATGGTCTGAGCTGTTCTGGTTGGCTACAAACTCCTCCAAGGGCTATCCTGGTTTGCAGTGGAATAAGCATCCATATTCGCCTACTGCGGATTCTATTATATTTGATTTTATTTGCTGAGTGTAAGAAAGGAAGCCCTTTCCCTCTAGTCTGTGGGTTAAACCCACACCTTGGATCCCACCCCCTTGGTTATATACACCTTCTTGTCCTCTGAAAGAGTTATATTTGGATTTTTATCCTTGGCGTAAAGCTTCCATACCCACCCACACCGATTTTAACTGTACGTGTAAAGGAACACTGTCCATTTTTGCCTTTGTCTGGATTTCTGGCTATATTTGGCCTTGCCTTTGCCCCTGATGAAGTCGTGTAGACGAAACGCGTTGGGCTTCCAATAAAGAACTGCTTTTCATATTCGAAGTCTTCGGTATTATTTTGAAGTCTACGAACACTCCGTCTGAATATAAGTGACTGCAGGATCACACCAATTTGGGACTATTTACCCTTTCTGGCTAGGTGGTACCATTAGAGCGCACTCTGGACAACCCCCCTTTTTTTTGCATATATATATATATATATATATATATATATATATATATATATATATATATAGATATATAGATATATATGCGGGTTTCGGTCGGCACTCTTGCCTGCTGTGACAAAGTTTCGTGGTGCCTTCCAAGTTTTGTAGATAGACACAGAATAAGGCGGCGGCACTCACTGGCTTAAAGTGAAAAACGTTGTATTAAAACACAAACAAACAATGGTCACATCAGTTGCCCGACGTTTTGAGGCCAGAAACCCCTTCACACCTTGAAGAAGGGGCTTCTGGCCTCGAAACGTCGGGCAACTGATGTGACCATTGTTTGTGTTTTAATACAACGTTTTTCACTTTAACCCCGTGAGTGCCGCCGCCTTATTCTGCGTCTATATATATACAGTATATATATATATTATATTCTTAATATATGTGTATGCATGCTCTTCTGATAGCTCTGTTTACAATACCTTTCTAATAATCCCAACATAAGCTATAAACACTACATATTGTTATAGTTTATCCACTGATGAAACCGTCATGTGGAACGCAGATGGAATGCATGCTGGAAGCTGGAAGTCTGAAACAAGCTTGTAACCCAGAAGCCGAGGCAAAGTGGCAAATTAAAGATCCTTTCACTGGAAGCGCAGCCAAACAAGAGTAGAGTAGGGGTGGCCATTGGCCATCTATGATTCGAAATCATTGATGGTTTATGGACGATAAAGAATAGATTTGCCATCGATGGGGGACAACCATATGAATAGTTTTGTTTTTCTTTCTTCCCCAAGGGGCCGTTACATGGAGCATAGCTCTGCCCCTGACACCCATGAAGCCCTGGCCCCGTGTTTTGATTGGCCCATGGCTAATTAGTGATAGAAAATGGATGAACATTGATAGGTAAAAACATCAATGGTCATCCTTAGCATAGTATGACAATGGCCAGTTATTGCCATTGCCATGGATGGAAACTATCGATGGAAACAATTGATTGCAATGGCAATGATGGCCATCCCCTGTACTGTACCTTGCAGTGCAGTCAGCCATATCTGTGCAGCTCTCGTAGCCTATCCTAACAGCGCAAATAAGCCTTATGGGACCTGTGCAGGTATATATAACAGTGCTCCGTTCACCCAATATGAATGCCGATGATCTACACTGGTTATCTACGTTAACGTGGCGCTAAGCAGGTGCCAGTCTTACATTATATTGCTGCTATTCACTAACAGAATTGAAGGGGGACCTATTACTGGTAATTCAGGGCCTCCCTATACAATACAGTTTGTGACTGTGCTGCATTTAACCTAACAATATACAGATCAATTGCTTTGCTACTAATCAATTTACAATCTGCTTTTCGCAGACTTGTTCCAGTGACTTTATCAAGGTTCCTCCTGATATATAATTATACAGTTGGATTTAAGATATAGGATTTAAAGCTATAGAGAATTGCTTTAATATATATATATATATATATATATTAGTGTGTGGCAGGGACAGCATACTCCCACATGAAGATAATGTGTAGGATCCTGTCCAGGTTTTAGAGCTGCAGCAGGAAATCTGATGTGATCAGGGTTGGGCTGATTAACAGCACCTGTGCTTTCCTGATATACGTGTTTCCAGGGCAGAGGCTCTGGGCTCCTGATGGTGGAACAGCTACCAGGTGATAGGCCGGGGGTTTGGGCTACCGTAGGTACCACTGGAACATACTGAGAAGTGTGCACTATGCTGTGACATCTGTATGTTGCAATGCTGTAACCATCATTTCCTACAGATGGAGTCGCTCTCATTGTAGGCGCGACTATCACCATGTGCCAGGCCCCATTCTTGGCAATGGGATGTGCGAGCATGTGAGACATTCGCATGTCCCCATCTCAGCCAACCCCCAGCTTTTCCGATATGGCAAGCTGGCAGACTGACAGAGTCTGGCCCCATCTGTATGGGGCCAAACTTAATTGTATCGAGTGAATGTGATTCCTTGTCACAATCTATATACTGTATGTGTGTATATATATATATATATATATATATATATATATATATATATATATATAACCTGGAAGATGGCCGGCACTCCAAGGCTCAGGATAGTGTTAGTGGCACCAGGTGCCTTCCCTTGGAAGACAGGATAAGTTTCCGATATGTATCATGGTCATTTGTCTCTGTTATGAAATATATATATATATATAATTTTAATAAATTAGTTTTATGAAATAAAACATAATTTCTTTTTAGTTTGTAAGTAATGGAGTCTGATGGGGCGCGACCAGCCATTTGCGCTGATATTATTGTTATGTTGTTCCCGTTCCTGTTGACGAGTGGATATTTTTACAGTGTGCCCATTTTGTTATCAACAAACCCTCTCTGCTCTGATTAATTGAATTACATAGGTCTCACACACGAGTTTTTTATGCTGCAGAAATCCAGCTATGGAAGATAACCTTCAGAGATTTTCCTGCTGGAACTGAAAATGTTACATAAAAATCTCTGCAGTGCTGGTTATTGTTTCCTGTTTCTCAGAAGCTCAGCAGTTCCTCAGCAATATTTCTATTGTTCGTGTGCTAGATATAAATGTATACTTACAGTACAGTATATGCATTACATGAGCTGTAAAGGCTCAACATCTGATTTGTTGGCGCACTTTAGGCAAACCCTCTTCATAACAGCACACCGAAGCATCTTTTAAGAAAAAATGATGGAGAAAGAAAATACAATACCGTACTAGACGCCCTCCAAGTAGTCAACATGCAAAAGGTCGACAGGTTCAAAAGGTCAATAATGTCAAAAGGTCATCATGGAAAAGGTTGACAGTGTCAAAAGGTCGACATGCTTTATGGGGGTGTGGGGAAGGTGCCTCACTCTACTGCTGCAGCACAGGTTACTATTCCCAATTGTTGTCCACATGGATGATGAATGATGATGAAGTTGAAAACTTTTTTAAATCAACAATATGTGTGTTGACCATTGTCTTGTTGACCATTGGAACCTGTCAAAGTTTTTGAACCTGTGAGCCTTACGCGCTACAGTATCTTGTACTTGGTGAAACTGAGATCACCTCCACTGACCAAACGCGCTGCCTCGGTGTCATCATTGACTCCTCCCTCTCTTTCACCCCCCACATTCATGCTCTCTCACAGTCTTGCCGCTTTCACCTACGCAACATCTCACACATCAGACCATTCCTCTCCACTGACGCGACCAAAATTCTCATTCATTCTCTTGTCATCTCCCGCCTTGACTACTGCAACATCCTTCTCTCTGGGCTACCTCTCACCTGCCTCGCACCTCTCCAATCCATTCTTAACGCTGCTGCTAGGCTCATCTTCCTCTCCCGCCGCTCTACCTCCGCTCTTCACTGGCTCCCCATTCCTTTCCGAGTTCTCTTTAAACTCCTCACCACCACCTCCAAGGCTCTCTCCTCCTCCACCGCTCCTTACCTCTCTTCACTGATCTTTATCCACACTCCCTCCCGTCCTCTTCGCTCCATCGCTGACCGCCAACTGACCTCTCACCTAATCACCTCCTCCCACTCCCATGTCCAAGACTTCTCTCGCGCTGCCCCCTGCACTGGAACAACCTCCCGCCACCCATCAGGCTTTCTGATTCCCTTACCTCCTTCAAGCGCTCCCTCAAAACCCACTTTTTTCGACTAGCCTATCCCTCTTCCTAACCTCTTTTGATCCTCCTATCCTGCCTCCATTCCCCTCCGTTCCTACTTATCCTATTGTTTTTCGTTCGTCCACCCACCTATTTTTAGTATGTTAACTCTTATGAGTAGGGTCCTCCTTCCTCACGTACTCACCCTACCTCTTTACCTCACCTGTGCTCCTGTCCTGTTCTTCCCTTCCTCTACTTTATCTTCAGTCTCCTCGACAATTTTGACACCTACTTCTGAACTGATGCTGATTTTAGTTCTACCAGCTATACCCCTATTCATACCGTATTTTTCAACACACCCTGTACGTTACCTTGTAATTTGTTTTTTGTTTGCTATGTACGGCGCTGCAGACACTTTGCGGCGCCTTATAAATAAACGTACTACTACTTGTTGGCCAATAACCCTGTTTGTCCCTACCTTTTACCTGTTGGCTTTTGACCCTATAGACCACTTGTCCCTACCGTTTACCTGTTGGCCAATGACCCGGTAGACCATTTGTCTCTACCTTTAACCTGTTGGCCTTTGACCCTGTAGAATGTTTGTCCCTGTTGACAGAGGTTGACCTATTGACTATCTTTTTACAGTAGATCTATCAACCGGATACCATGACACCCATCTTAGGACTATAATGTATATTTGTTTTTCATTTATTTTTCTTTGATTTAATTTTCTTTTTTGTAACTGAGGTCCCTGTTACCCAATACTTTACCTTTGATGCTTTGCTGCTTGTTGGATACCTTCTGCCTTGAGAATGGTCCTGTAGGACCAAAACGTCGGCAGGCTCCCCATATGGTTTATTAAAACTGGGACATCTTGTTCCTGAGATCTACTGGTGATTGAAGTCTGGTGAGTGCTGTTTGAGTTACTGTATTTACATAGCACTGCTTGCACTCAGGCATGGCTATTTATACGGCACCCTACCGGCTACCTCGACACAGGGGTGAGAGTGCAGGTCTTGTTTGTGTGTGTATATATATATATATACAGATCTACAAGAGAAAAGGCACACGGACACCAGTCAACAGTTTCAAATAGATGTATAGGGCATAGCACTATCTAGCGCTTTCGGGGACACCACCCCGTCTTCAGGATAACAGCCCTTTACAAACAAGTGACCAAACAGTGTTCCCCATCCCCCCACACAATAAATAGCATAACACTAATTACTCACCTGTCCAGACGCGGGAGCGCGGACCTCGCAGCACAGGGATCCCTAAGACACCGTCCAGTACTTCCTGTGACATACCGGAAGTTGCAGGTTGGAACGCAACTTGCGCTCCACAGCCCACTTCCGCCTTACACCACCTTTCCTGATGCGTGTCTGGGCTTCTCCAATGCGCCGGATCAACCACAAATCCTACACTGGGCAGATAAGGAAAAACATGTAAAAAACACCATAAATAAACAGTGAAAGCATGCAGACATGATAGCAGTACACTTAAATACCAGACATTAGAAAAACTAAAATATCATAATGTTAGTCGACATGACATGTCGACACAAATCATAATATAAGGCATCAGGGAATATAACTATGTCAGGCTATTCCAGTTGACCTTGTCATTGAGGCCACCAGGTCTGGTGGTCCCCAACCGCAAGATCCACTGAGTCTCCTTAATAAGAAGCTTCTTGGCCCTGTCGCCTCCGCGGGGGCTACAAGGAACTTCATCGATGATAAAATATTTTAAAGATTCCAAAGAGTGCCCGGCTTGTTTGAAGTGCCTGGACACAGGCTGATCGATGTCCTTCCCTTTTAAAGTTAAGAAAATCGCCGACCGATGTGCGGCCATTCTTTCTTTAAATTTGCGGGTGGTCTGACCCACATACCTCAATCCGCACGGTCACAAAATAATGTATACCACATAGGATGAAGAACAGCTCAAGACCGACCTGATGTCATAGGTCTTAGGGCAATGGGGGTGTGCAAATTTTTTACAAGTAACCATAAATTTACAAGTAGCACACATGCCACAGCTGTAGCAACCAGGTGGTTTAGTATACACATTAGGTAGAATCTTCGGCTGATAATCAGAAATGTCAGCATGAACCAGCCGGTCGCGAAGATTACGACCCCTGGTATAAGCTAACAAGGGTTTATGATCTTTCAAACCTACCAGTTCAGGATCGGTAGCCACAATTGGCCATAAGGCTCTAGAGGCCCTCTGGACAATCGGGCTAGATACTGAGAATTCATTGATCCAGGGTATACGCTTCCCTTTTTGTTTGGGTTTAGGAACCCACAGGGACTGAGGGTCCATATCCAGGACCTGTTGTTTCTGAGAGAGCAAAAGATCAAAATCGTATCCCCTCTCAACAAATTTTTGGACCATGACGTCCAGCTCGTTGGGAAGCTTCTCCCTATTGCTTGTTAAACGAGCCACCCTAAGCATTTGGGATAACGGTAAACCCCGCTTAAGGGAGGGGGGATGATGACTGGATGCTCTTAACAGCGTATTCCTGTCCGTGCTTTTACAGTATCTACTGGTGGAAATTACCCCGTTTTCAACTTGGATGGCCACATCCAAGAAATTTGCTTGACATTGGCTAAAGCTATATGTGAACCTAATGTGCTGGCTAGTGGCATTAATGTTCTCCATGAGGGCAATAAATCGCTCCTCTCCGCCAGTCCAAATGAGGAACACGTCATCGATGTATCGAAGATACAGCATGACGTGCCCCCAAATGTCCTGGTCGGAGAAGAAGAGATCACCCTCCTGGGCAAACATATATACATTGGCATAAGAGGGGGCCACGGAAGATCCCATGGCACACCCTCTCAGCTGAATGTAATATGACCCATCAAACATGAAATAGTTGCGGCTGAGGGTAAGTTCCAAAAGGGATAGAAACAGCTTATGATCAAAAACAGATGGATCAACATATTTGTCAAGGAAATTTTTCATAGCACTGAGACCCCCCTCATGGGGGATAGATGTGTATAAGCTGCAGACATCTAGACAGCACAACAAAGCACCATCAGGAATGGTACCAATATCTTGCAGTCTCAACAAAAAGGTATTAGTGTCCTTGAGGAATGTCTCTTCTTGAAGCAAAAGAGGCTGGAGTATAGTATCCAGGAGCTGAGCCACTGGTTGCATCAAAGACCCCCGAGCCGATATAATCGGACGTCCGGGGGGCTTTAAAGGGTTCTTGTGGAGCTTAGGAAGCGTGTAGATCACCGGCACCACTGGATGATCCACACTCAAAGTCTTGACAACTTTCTCGGGTAATAACTTTGCAGACAGAGCTGTGTCCAATACTGAATGCAGCTCTTTCTTGAAACCCATGGTTGGGTCCCTAGGTAACAACCTATAAACATCTGGATCTGCAAGTTGACTCATGATCTCCGATTTGTAATCTTCCAAGTCCATGATGACAGTTGCTCCCCCTTTGTCCGCAGGGCGGATAACTATCGATCTATCTCTCTCCAGTGTTTTTAATGCTTCAATCTCCATCTTAGACAAATTGGGGCGGATCTTGTAAGGAGTAGCTAAAAACCGGTTCATAGAGGCATCTAGTAGTCGAGTGAAGGTTTTTAAAGAACCATTCTGCGAAGGTGGATCAAATTGAGAACGGGACGCCATAGCCAGAAAAGGATCAAACACCGATGTCACCGATGTGACTGGTTTATTTTGGAAAAACTCCTTACGGCGCAATTGCCGTGAAAATTTGTGTAAGTTGAGTTTCCAGTTAAAGTCATTGTGTATATTTGTGGGTACAAAGCTTAGTCCACGATCTAAAACTTGTAATTCCACAGGAGACAGGCTTCGGTTTGACAAATTGAAAATCAAACTTTGAGTTTGGTGGCTGCTATTGATGCCGCTTTCCTTATTTCTCTTGTTCTGCTTACCCCTGCGGGTGGCAGCACGTGTGCGGGGTCTCTGGGTGCCCTGCCCCGCGCCCCTAAAGGGACATCTGTTCTTTCTGTAGGCTCCTCCAGGTCAGAAACAAGAAAGTCACTGTCACTACTGGACTTATTGCGGACATCTTTTTGATTTTTACGCTGCCACGGCCTGCGCCTTCTCTGTGGACGTGGTTGTTCAAAGGCTTGTTTGTCACCACCAAAAAGCCAGGGATAAACCCTGTTTTCCTCGTAGTCAAGATCCACAGCAAATTTCTTGCTACGTTTAAATTTTAACAGTTCTGTTCTATATGCTTCACATTGGGACTCCAATTTAGCCAACCAGGTGTTATTGGATTCAGACTCCAGAGTAGATTTAAATTCATCATGAAGTTTTGTAATCCTTTGTCGCGTGCTATTTAACTCACGATTAGCCTCCTCCACCACCATAATCATTAAATCAAATGCACATTTGTTGAGCACTGCAACCCATCTGCGCACGAACTCAGGGTTGTGCCTGCCAATTGTAGGAACATTGCGGACACGGAATCCTCTTGGGATTTTATGTTCCTTATAATAATTTGCCAAAGAGGAACTATGCAATAGAAAATCAATCTCACGCCTCCGCAATTTAAGCAGTCTATGGTATATATCCTCGATGCTTTCAGTGTCTGTCAGAACCTCTGCAGATTCCTGAGCCAAAATAACATCAATCTGGTCTTGTGTGTAACTGAACACATCGCCCAATGGGGTTGCTGCAGAACCAGGCAGACTCAATCCTCCAATCTGGCTTTGTTCCATAACTGCAAATCACTATGTGCATGCAACACCAGTGAACATACACACTGCTTTCCAGGTGAGACGGATAGGTACACTTGTAGGTCAATAAAACATCCAATAAAATAGAATCGGGTGCCTTGCAACGTGATGGCTTTTCAGACATCCAAAGATACACTCCTTATATGCCGGCACTCCCAGACAGCTTGATCCGGTGCACTCTCCAAAATTTCAATACAGATCCACAAGAGAAAAGGCACACGGACACCAGTCAACAGTTTCAAATAGATGTATAGGGCATAGCACTATCTAGCGCTTTCGGGGACACCACCCCGTCTTCAGGATAACAGCCCTTTACAAACAAGTGACCAAACAGTGTTCCCCATCCCCCCACACAATAAATAGCATAACACTAATTACTCACCTGTCCAGACGCGGGAGCGCGGACCTCGCAGCACAGGGATCCCTAAGACACCGTCCAGTACTTCCTGTGACATACCGGAAGTTGCAGGTTGGAACGCAACTTGCGCTCCACAGCCCACTTCCGCCTTACACCACCTTTCCTGATGCGTGTCTGGGCTTCTCCAATGCGCCGGATCAACCACAAATCCTACACTGGGCAGATAAGGAAAAACATGTAAAAAACACCATAAATAAACAGTGAAAGCAGACATTAGAAAAACTAAAATATCATAATGTTCTGACAGACACTGAAAGCATCGAGGATATATACCATAGACTGCTTAAATTGCGGAGGCGTGAGATTGATTTTCTATTGCATAGTTCCTCTTTGGCAAATTATTATAAGGAACATAAAATCCCAAGAGGATTCCGTGTCCGCAATGTTCCTACAATTGGCAGGCACAACCCTGAGTTCGTGCGCAGATGGGTTGCAGTGCTCAACAAATGTGCATTTGATTTAATGATTATGGTGGTGGAGGAGGCTAATCGTGAGTTAAATAGCACGCGACAAAGGATTACAAAACTTCATGATGAATTTAAATCTACTCTGGAGTCTGAATCCAATAACACCTGGTTGGCTAAATTGGAGTCCCAATGTGAAGCATATAGAACAGAACTGTTAAAATTTAAACGTAGCAAGAAATTTGCTGTGGATCTTGACTACGAGGAAAACAGGGTGTATCCCTGGCTTTTTGGTGGTGACAAACAAGCCTTTGAACAACCACGTCCACAGAGAAGGCGCAGGCCGTGGCAGCGTAAAAATCAAAAAGATGTCCGCAATAAGTCCAGTAGTGACAGTGACTTTCTTGTTTCTGACCTGGAGGAGCCTACAGAAAGAACAGATGTCCCTTTAGGGGCGCGGGGCAGGGCACCCAGAGACCCCGCACACGTGCTGCCACCCGCAGGGGTAAGCAGAACAAGAGAAATAAGGAAAGCGGCATCAATAGCAGCCACCAAACTCAAAGTTTGATTTTCAATTTGTCAAACCGAAGCCTGTCTCCTGTGGAATTACAAGTTTTAGATCGTGGACTAAGCTTTGTACCCACAAATGGCCACAATGACTTTAACTGGAAACTCAACTTACACAAATTTTCACGGCAATTGCGCCGTAAGGAGTTTTTCCAAAATAAACCAGTCACATCGGTGACATCGGTGTTTGATCCTTTTCTGGCTATGGCGTCCCGTTCTCAATTTGATCCACCTTCGCAGAATGGTTCTTTAAAAACCTTCACTCGACTACTAGATGCCTCTATGAACCGGTTTTTAGCTACTCCTTACAAGATCCGCCCCAATTTGTCTAAGATGGAGATTGAAGCATTAAAAACACTGGAGAGAGATAGATCGATAGTTATCCGCCCTGCGGACAAAGGGGGAGCAACTGTCATCATGGACTTGGAAGATTACAAATCGGAGATCATGAGTCAACTTGCAGATCCAGATGTTTATAGGTTGTTACCTAGGGACCCAACCATGGGTTTCAAGAAAGAGCTGCATTCAGTATTGGACACAGCTCTGTCTGCAAAGTTATTACCCGAGAAAGTTGTCAAGACTTTGAGTGTGGATCATCCAGTGGTGCCGGTGATCTACACGCTTCCTAAGCTCCACAAGAACCCTTTAAAGCCCCCCGGACGTCCGATTATATCGGCTCGGGGGTCTTTGATGCAACCAGTGGCTCAGCTCCTGGATACTATACTCCAGCCTCTTTTGCTTCAAGAAGAGACATTCCTCAAGGACACTAATACCTTTTTGTTGAGACTGCAAGATATTGGTACCATTCCTGATGGTGCTTTGTTGTGCTGTCTAGATGTCTGCAGCTTATACACATCTATCCCCCATGAGGGGGGTCTCAGTGCTATGAAAAATTTCCTTGACAAATATGTTGATCCATCTGTTTTTGATCATAAGCTGTTTCTATCCCTTTTGGAACTTACCCTCAGCCGCAACTATTTCATGTTTGATGGGTCATATTACATTCAGCTGAGAGGGTGTGCCATGGGATCTTCCGTGGCCCCCTCTTATGCCAATGTATTTATGTTTGCCCAGGAGGGTGATCTCTTCTTCTCCGACCAGGACATTTGGGGGCACGTCATGCTGTATCTTCGATACATCGATGACGTGTTCCTCATTTGGACTGGCGGAGAGGAGCGATTTATTGCCCTCATGGAGAACATTAATGCCACTAGCCAGCACATTAGGTTCACATATAGCTTTAGCCAATGTCAAGCAAATTTCTTGGATGTGGCCATCCAAGTTGAAAACGGGGTAATTTCCACCAGTAGATACTGTAAAAGCACGGACAGGAATACGCTGTTAAGAGCATCCAGTCATCATCCCCCCTCCCTTAAGCGGGGTTTACCGTTATCCCAAATGCTTAGGGTGGCTCGTTTAACAAGCAATAGGGAGAAGCTTCCCAACGAGCTGGACGTCATGGTCCAAAAATTTGTTGAGAGGGGATACGATTTTGATCTTTTGCTCTCTCAGAAACAACAGGTCCTGGATATGGACCCTCAGTCCCTGTGGGTTCCTAAACCCAAACAAAAAGGGAAGCGTATACCCTGGATCAATGAATTCTCAGTATCTAGCCCGATTGTCCAGAGGGCCTCTAGAGCCTTATGGCCAATTGTGGCTACCGATCCTGAACTGGTAGGTTTGAAAGATCATAAACCCTTGTTAGCTTATACCAGGGGTCGTAATCTTCGCGACCGGCTGGTTCATGCTGACATTTCTGATTATCAGCCGAAGATTCTACCTAATGTGTATACTAAACCACCTGGTTGCTACAGCTGTGGCATGTGTGCTACTTGTAAATTTATGGTTACTTGTAAAAAATTTGCACACCCCCATTGCCCTAAGACCTATGACATCAGGTCGGTCTTGAGCTGTTCTTCATCCTATGTGGTATACATTATTTTGTGTCCGTGCGGATTGAGGTATGTGGGTCAGACCACCCGCAAATTTAAAGAAAGAATGGCCGCACATCGGTCGGCGATTTTCTTAACTTTAAAAGGGAAGGACATCGATCAGCCTGTGTCCAGGCACTTCAAACAAGCCGGGCACTCTTTGGAATCTTTAAAATATTTTATCATCGATGAAGTTCCTTGTAGCCCCCGCGGAGGCGACAGGGCCAAGAAGCTTCTTATTAAGGAGACTCAGTGGATCTTGCGGTTGGGGACCACCAGACCTGGTGGCCTCAATGACAAGGTCAACTGGAATAGCCTGACATAGTTATATTCCCTGATGCCTTATATTATGATTTGTGTCGACATGTCATGTCGACTAACATTATGATATTTTAGTTTTTCTAATGTCTGGTATTTAAGTGTACTGCTATCATGTCTGCATGCTTTCACTGTTTATTTATGGTGTTTTTTTACATGTTTTTCCTTATCTGCCCAGTGTAGGATTTGTGGTTGATCCGGCGCATTGGAGAAGCCCAGACACGCATCAGGAAAGGTGGTGTAAGGCGGAAGTGGGCTGTGGAGCGCAAGTTGCGTTCCAACCTGCAACTTCCGGTATGTCACAGGAAGTACTAGACGGTGTCTTAGGGATCCCTGTGCTGCGAGGTCCGCGCTCCCGCGTCTGGACAGGTGAGTAATTAGTGTTATGCTATTTATTGTGTGGGGGGATGGGGAACACTGTTTGGTCACTTGTTTGTAAAGGGCTGTTATCCTGAAGACGGGGTGGTGTCCCCGAAAGCGCTAGATAGTGCTATGCCCTATACATCTATTTGAAACTGTTGACTGGTGTCCGTGTGCCTTTTCTCTTGTGGATCTGTATTGAAATTTTGGAGAGTGCACCGGATCAAGCTGTCTGGGAGTGCCGGCATATAAGGAGTGTATATATATATATATATATATATATATATATATATATAGTAGTCGACTGGAACAGAGGCGGCACTCAGCGGACTTGGTAAAGGAAAAAACTTTTATTCACAGCAAAGTGTGTCCAACGTTTCGGAGCAAACGTGCTCCTTTTTCAAGGTATATATATATATATTCTAGTTGAATGAAAACGTCTTAAGGAAGGAAACAGTACAATTATAAATGTAATGTATTTAAAGTTGTGCTTATAATACCTGTGACTAGCAAGTTGTAATTGCCCCAGGTCCACCAGCACAAAGGCACAATGATTGCAGCCCAATAAAGAATGCTTATAAAACATTATTTGAAAGATTAACCACATTTAATAACAGTAATAACTAGATTAGGTTTTTGGATACAAGCTACAGTTTAACATTATATCCAAATAATCTGTATAAAATATATTGTTCACTAGGGTTGTATGAAATTCTGGGGTCAACCAGATTTTGACAATTAAATTGTTTTTTTTCAGTTCAAATTGTAGTTTGTGTCAATTTTCTCAAATTTGTTAGATTCATGCTCAAAATCAAGGTGTCCACTCCTATCAGAAGACTTCAGCCAGTCCCGGAGCAGCAAGCAGCATGGTATAGAAGGCAAAGCTTATGGCAGGGGTGGCCAAACCAGTCCTCGAGATCTACCAACGGTCTGCATTTTCAAAATCACCTAGCTGGTGCACAGCTGTAGTCATTACTAACTGTCACATTCCCCAGATCCCCTAGCTCAGGGGTGCTCAAACTATTTTGCTCTTGGACCCCGTCAGACAATAAAAAATATTACAGGACCCCAGAAAGCTACTACTGAATGGCCGCCACATGTGTGGTCAGTGAATTGAAGTGACCGCTATTGTGACAGGGAGGCAGTGGGTAATGGGGGGGATGGAAAATAGTGACAGAGGGATGGAAGAGGGAAGCAGTGGGTGTTTACTTAATGAGTTCTACCCTGTCAGCCCTCCACAGGCACATTTGCCTGATGGTCAGCAACATAGAGTCGTTATCCCATGCTGAGTTGGTCGGGACCCACTTTGGGGTCAGGACCCACAGTTTGAGAACCGCTGCCCTTGCTGGTGCAAAGCTGTAGTCATTACTAACTGTCACATTCCCCACACCACCTAGCTGGTGCACAGCTGTAGTCATTACTAACTGTCACATTCCCCAAATCCCCTATCTGGTGCACAGCTGTAGTCATTACTAACTGTCACATTCCCCAGACCACCTAGCTGGTGCACAGCTGTAGTCATAACTAAATGTCACATTTTCAAACCTGCTGCATTCATTCCTACTATAGATCCACAGGTTAATTGAGACACATAAACTGTTGGTAGATCTTGAGGACAGGTTTGGCCACCTGGCTTAGGGGATTCCTAAACTTGTATTTTCTGTGCAAGGTATGTATAGGCTCATGGAGTTCTTCTGGGTGCCTTAGTTACTTCCCATTGTAATGGTCCTTACACATTATGCGCCACACATATACATTAATGCCATTTACACATTATGCCACACACCGTAATGCTCACAACACATTGTGCCACACACCGTAATGCAAATGACATATTAAGCCACATACCAAAATGCCACTTACATATTATGCCACAAACAGTAATGTTCCTTATAACATTAAGTGTCCCTTACACAATATTATACCATACACAATAATGTCCTTTGCACCATATCATGCCTCACATAGTTAAGCTTATTGCACCATATTACACCCCACACAATAATGTCCTTTATACCATATTATACCCAACATTTATTCCTCTGTCACCGTATTATAAGTCACCCAGTAATTAATGTCCCTGACACCATCATATGCCCCAACAGTTATACCCCTGTCACTGTGGCCCTTATTCTGATTGGTGCGGATATATCCGCGTGCGTTCGGCCCGCCGATGTTTTGTGTCTGCGCATGTGCAGAGGAGTCTCTGCGCATGTGCGAGCGGGGCGTACGGCCAAATTCCGCATGATATGTGAACACTCCGAATAGGGGGTGGAGAGGGGCGTGAAAGGCTATTTGGGCTCATTACCATATGCATACGCCCCGCTTTTCATGGGAGTTCCCATGAAAACGCTGGGCGTACGTATGGTAATGCGGCCGTGACGCACGTGTAGGGGGCGGACATATGACATCGCCGGATGTCAGCTGCCCGCCCAGATCCCTGCTTTTGCACAGAAAAATGTCCGTGTGGTCTGAGGTTGCGGGTGCTGGTGGAGCATACGATCCTGCATTCGATGGTCTGTGACCATCGAATGATGGGGGAGGTTCCCTTAGATGGAGGAGGCGTATTCCGTGTAAAATACACGTGCGGTCCGTTCGGCCAGCTTCTTACCGCATACGGACGGAGTTGGCGATCCGTATGGAAGGCGGGGTTGCGCACGCACGGTCCTGGCCGCATAATCGGCTCCGGCCGCACCGATCAGAATAAGGGCCTGTATTCTGTCCCAGACAGTAAAGTCCCAGTAATCATATTATGCCACACACAGTATAGTATTCTTAAAAATTATGCCACATCACCAGCTTGTTCTCTTGCCCCCACCTCCAATAACTCTTCCTTGAATACCCCCCTCCCCCCCCCCCCTCTCTCAGGGTCGGTGGTCCTGGCACTTCTGGTGACTGCTGTTCATTTTTGTCAATTTTATGAGAATCTGGACTGGCCTTTTATTTATTAAAATCTGTAAAAATTGCGCAGTTGACCATTTTTCAAGTCCTTTACACTTTAAAGACAATTACAGTACTTGCCATTTATTATCCCAGAAAATACAGATGGTGGACAATAGTGCGCTGTCAGGGAACAACTTAGTACTCAGTTTCCTCGCCCCTTTTGGTCCAGGCCTCAATCCAATATTTGATACCGAAAACAATAGGGACAAAAACACAGGTATTAAACACTTCAATTGAACAGTTCTGTCTTCAAGGTAGCACGTGGCTGTCCTCTACTGACCTGAATGACAGGCCCTATGTTCATATAAAGGTTTCTTTCCTTTCAATAAGCATCAGACATTCCCATGGAGTACAAGCTCACCTTGGCACTGGGCCCTATTTTCATATAAAGGTTTCTTTTTATCTCCCAGGGGTTTCTGGATAGCCAAAATGGAATTCCACACCAGCAATACAGGTGAAAAAACAGGGTTCTTTTATTCCAAAGTCCAATGAATACAGGTTAAAAAATTTAAAAAATGGAGGTTTCCACGTGCCACTTTTCCCCTACTCCTTCACCAAACCAATCTCTCCCGGGTATGAGGTAGGTACTTGCCCAATGATGGTATGAGGCTCTAGGTTCAGAAGATAGGGTTGGCAGCACTGGAACCATCCACAAACTCCACAGCACCGACGCGTTTCGGACCTACAAGGTCCTTTTTCAAGGTGTGGAGTGACATAATGACTGCACAGGTATTTATACCTCTGCAGACTGACTTAATTGAATTTAACAATTAAAAAACATGGAATCGGATCCCACCGGCAAACACACTGCATTTTAACACAATGATAAAAAACACAATAAAAATGCTGCAAACAAAATATATGTAAATATAATGTTACATGATGGATACTAACAAATGAGAAATCTTCATGTCAATAAGAGGAAAACAATATAAAAGATTCAGTCCGGAGCCACAAATTAGTATTAGCCGGTTCATACGGCGCCAAACATCCTGTAGTGCGATCTTCCGCATTCCTGCCGGAAGTGACGTCCGTATCCGGTCTTTGGAACGCATCGTCTATGACGTTTGCGGTTCAGCGCCGTCTCCAATAGATCTATGTTGGACGGAAAGCGGGCATCCGGTCTTTGACACGCAAATACTGCTTCCTGTGGTTACCATGATGTTTTTTCATCACATGCAGCTTTGTGAATCGCATCTTTGGAACGCAAACCAGGAAGTAGATAGTAACTCTCTGTATTCGCTCGCGTGACATGTAAGAAAAATACCAAATATTAACGGTGGGAATAATTAAAACATACACCGGCTAAAATACATTTTAAAACATATCATAAAAAACATTTAAGCTCGAAATCCAAATTGAGCCCCAAGGGTGATAACGTTTTTAAAGTATAGATAGTCTCCATCTCAGTGCGTGCTAATTTTACATCACCGTCATTTACCCTCCAGTGTGATTTTATCACCTTGATTCCACAAAATGATACAAGATGTTTTATGTCACATTGGTGTGTTTTTTTGAAATGCTCGGCTACATTATTCGAATCTACGCCTTTTTTGATATTGCGGACATGCTCCGCCCATCTAATTTTGAGAGTTCTGGAGGTTCTCCCAACATACTGCTTCTTACAAATACATTCAAGTACATATATGCAGTTTTTCGTATCACACGTTATGAAGTCATTAATTGCAAAAACTTTCCCAGTATGAGCAGATTTGTACTCCTGTACACATTTTACAGAGCCTTTGCAGGAGCGGCACATACTGCACATCCCGCACCTGTAGAACCCTTTAGATTTTATTCGTAACAAAGGTGATGGTACATTTATAGCACTGTTAACAACAGTGTCTTTGATGTTCCGGGCTCTTCTGTACACAAACTTGGGGTCAGAACTGATGTGGCCCGTCAATAACGGGTCATTTGTCAGGACCCCCCAATGCTTTTTAATAATTTGCTCTAATTGTTTGTGCTGACTGGTGTATTTAGTAACAAACATTACCTCAGGCATTATGGATTTCGGCTTAACAATCATATTCAAATCATTAGTACCCCTGTTCAAAATAATTTTTCTACCTTTTTCTTTGGCATCCTCTAGAGTATTTTTTTGATAACCCTTACTAAGAAATTGTTTCTCCAAATTTATTGCCTGTGTTTCGTATGTATCCAGGTCTGAACAATTCCTGCCAACCCGTTGGAATTGGCTGCCTGGTACGCCTCTCAACCAACACCGATGGTGATTACTCTCCGCACCGATGAAGGAATTGCAATCAGTTTTTTTGATATAATTTCTGGTTTTTAACGAACCATTCTCGATATATATAGTTAAGTCGAGGAAATTAACTGATTCAACACTTTTATCAAACGTTAGCTTTATGTTTAAGCTGTTAGAATTCAAATGTTCACAGAAAGAAGTAAGGTCTCTCTCTTCTCCCTTCCAAATACACACAATATCGTCGATATATCGACGCCATAGCACCAGGCTGGCACCAAAGGGATGGCCCCCCCAAACAGCTTGGGCCTCCCACCACGCCATGAACAAATTGGCGTAGCTTGGTGCCAGCCTGGTGCCCATTGCCGTACCAGTCAGTTGTAGGTAGTATTCCCCTTTAAACCAAAAATAATTATTGGTAAGTATGAGGAGAACACCTTCCAAAATGAAGTTCTTTCTATCCTCATCCATTACTTCTTGATCAAGAAAGAATTTTATGGCCTGTAAACCTTTATTATGCTCAATGATTGTGTAGAGGGATGTCACATCTGATGTTATTAGTGTGCATCCCTCCTCCCATGTGATGGTTTCCAGGATGTTTAAAGTGGCAATAGTGTCTTTTAAATAGGACCTACTTTTTTGTACAAGAGGCTGCAGCAAACTATCTAAGAAATGAGATAGATTAGAGAGAATAGAATTTGTCCCCGCCACTATAGGGCGTCCGGGGGGTTTACTTTCATTCTTATGAATTTTAGGCAGTATATATACTACCGGAATGGAGGGTCTCTCTATCATAATATATTCACTTTCTGAGGATGAAATGACGCCTTTTTTGGTATACAGTTTAAGAAAAGTGGACAGTTTGTTACTTATATTTTCAGTTGGATTACTCCTAAGTTTTTTATATGTGGTGGAATCAGACAACTGTCTGATAATCTCACCATTGTAGTCTTCCACATCTAAGATAACAATACTACCGCCTTTGTCCGCGGGTTTTATAACGATCTGATCGTTATCTCGCAGACTCTTTATTGCCTCGCGTTCTTTTTTAGTAATATTAAAATTTTTGTCTGGTTTGAACTTGAACCTATCTAGGTCATTACATACTAAATGTTCGAAACTTTCAATGAAGCAACCCTTCTTATGTTTAGGGTAAAAACTAGATTTTTTCTTAAATACAGAGAAACTTGCGGACTCCGTTTCCACATTGGCACTAGTGTTGCTTTTATTCTCTTCAAAGAAGCGTTTTAACGTGAGCTTCCTAATAAACTTTTGAAAGTCTATATAGGTTTCAAACTCATTTGTTTTATTCGACGGAGCGAATTTGAGGCCTCGTTCTAAAACTTTTATTTCATCCTTATTAGGTAAGTATTTGCTTAAATTAAAAATTTTATTTTTGCCTATCTCTTTCAATTCCTCATTGACCTTCTCAATAGGGGCCACAGTGCTTCTTTTTTTAAGTTTTTTCGATTTTTGGTTTAGTTTTGCCCCTTCAGACTTCCCCAAACCTCTTTTACCTCTTTTCCTTTTAATGGGCTCGTTTAAGGGTACTAATGAATTGTTCTTTGATGTCGTTCCTGTCCCAAAAAATGATGTTGATTATCCTCCCTCTCCCTTAAGGGTTCAAATCTGTTTTGGGGCCTCCAATTTCTATTGGGTACTTCTAGTGTATTTTGTGCCCTTCTCTTAGGAGTGGAGAATTTTTCTTTACGACTAGATTCATTATAAGTGTTTTTAAAATGGGTACTTTTATATGTAGGTTTTTTGTACCTCCCATATTGTCCGACAGTCTCCCTATTTTGAGAGTATGGGACCTGATCGTAACTTTGTTTACTCTCCTGGTTCTCTCTCCATTGGGGTCTCAGGTTAATTTTAGGTTTCCTACTAAACCGGGGTGTTTGTTTAGGTGTTCCTAAAATTTGTTCTTTTAATGGTACTTTAGATTTATCTTTATAATTATATTGGGAGCCTGACTTATAGTCTTCTTTATCTCTGAAGTATTTCTTCTTCTTTTTTAATCTTAATTCTTTCTCATTCTTTTCTATTTTATGAGTGATGATCTCCTCATGTTCTTTAAATTCTTTAGTGGTAGAATGAGGATCTACCAGTGTTTTATATACAGTTACCACTTCACTGTTTTTCTTAAGTTCTTCCTTTTTATGCTCAATAATCAATTCCATTAATTTAAAGGAACACTGGTCAAGGATTTTAAACCAATCATTTTTGAAAACTTCAGATTCACTGTTGAAAGAGGGGGTTTTTTCTATCCTCAGACCCCTAGGGATAATTTTTTCTGAGTTATATTTTTCTAGTGAGAAAATTTCCCACCATAAACGTCCCTCCTTCAACAGTGCTTTTTCCAATTTGAACATTGCTTCATCAAGATTTTCATCTATTACTTCGCAATGTTCATCACTACCAAAAATATCTTTGGCCAATACATCTCTACGGCCCCTATGGGCAAACATTTCGGCTGCACGTAACTTTCACAAATGGTAAGACACAAATGCACAGAAAAAAAGTTATGCGAAAGTAGCTGCGCCAAACCTGGCTGCTGCACCTTGTACCACCCTGGGTTACCACCCCAGATCCAAACAAGCACAGAAAATACAGATGGTGGACAATAGTGCGCTGTCAGGGAACAACTTAGTACTCAGTTTCCTCGCCCCTTTTGGTCCAGGCCTCAATCCAATATTTGATACCGAAAACAATAGGGACAAAAACACAGGTATTAAACACTTCAATTGAACAGTTCTGTCTTCAAGGTAGCACGTGGCTGTCCTCTACTGACCTGAATGACAGGCCCTATGTTCATATAAAGGTTTCTTTCCTTTCAATAAGCATCAGACATTCCCATGGAGTACAAGCTCACCTTGGCACTGGGCCCTATTTTCATATAAAGGTTTCTTTTTATCTCCCAGGGGTTTCTGGATAGCCAAAATGGAATTCCACACCAGCAATACAGGTGAAAAAACAGGGTTCTTTTATTCCAAAGTCCAATGAATACAGGTTAAAAAATTTAAAAAATGGAGGTTTCCACGTGCCACTTTTCCCCTACTCCTTCACCAAACCAATCTCTCCCGGGTATGAGGTAGGTACTTGCCCAATGATGGTATGAGGCTCTAGGTTCAGAAGATAGGGTTGGCAGCACTGGAACCATCCACAAACTCCACAGCACCGACGCGTTTCGGACCTACAAGGTCCTTTTTCAAGGTGTGGAGTGACATAATGACTGCACAGGTATTTATACCTCTGCAGACTGACTTAATTGAATTTAACAATTAAAAAACATGGAACCGGATCCCACCGGCAAACACACTGCATTTTAACACAATGATAAAAAACACAATAAAAATGCTGCAAACAAAATATATATAAATATAATGTTACATGATGGATACTAACAAATGAGAAATCTTCATGTCAATAAGAGGAAAACAATATAAAAGATTCAGTCCGGAGCCACAAATTAGTATTAGCCGGTTCATACGGCGCCAAACATCCTGTAGTGCGATCTTCCGCATTCCTGCCGGAAGTGACGTCCGTATCCGGTCTTTGGAACGCATCGTCTATGACGTTTGCGGTTCAGCGCCGTCTCCAATAGATCTATGTTGGACGGAAAGCGGGCATCCGGTCTTTGACACGCAAATACTGCTTCCTGTGGTTACCATGATGTTTTTTCATCACATGCAGCTTTGTGAATCGCATCTTTGGAACGCAAACCAGGAAGTAGATAGTAACTCTCTGTATTCGCTCGCGTGACATGTAAGAAAAATACCAAATATTAACGGTGGGAATAATTAAAACATACACCGGCTAAAATACATTTTAAAACATATCATAAAAAACATTTAAGCTCGAAATCCAAATTGAGCCCCAAGGGTGATAACGTTTTTAAAGTATAGATAGTCTCCATCTCAGTGCGTGCTAATTTTACATCACCGTCATTTACCCTCCAGTGTGATTTTATCACCTTGATTCCACAAAATGATACAAGATGTTTTATGTCACATTGGTGTGTTTTTTTGAAATGCTCGGCTACATTATTCGAATCTACGCCTTTTTTGATATTGCGGACATGCTCCGCCCATCTAATTTTGAGAGTTCTGGAGGTTCTCCCAACATACTGCTTCTTACAAATACATTCAAGTACATATATGCAGTTTTTCGTATCACACGTTATGAAGTCATCAATTGCAAAAACTTTCCCAGTATGAGCAGATTTGTACTCCTGTACACATTTTACAGAGCCTTTGCAGGAGCGGCACATACTGCACATCCCGCACCTGTAGAACCCTTTAGATTTTATTCGTAACAAAGGTGATGGTACATTTATAGCACTGTTAACAACAGTGTCTTTGATGTTCCGGGCTCTTCTGTACACAAACTTGGGGTCAGAACTGATGTGGCCCGTCAATAACGGGTCATTTGTCAGGACCCCCCAATGCTTTTTAATAATTTGCTCTAATTGTTTGTGCTGACTGGTGTATTTAGTAACAAACATTACCTCAGGCATTATGGATTTCGGCTTAACAATCATATTCAAATCATTAGTACCCCTGTTCAAAATAATTTTTCTACCTTTTTCTTTGGCATCCTCTAGAGTATTTTTTTGATAACCCTTACTAAGAAATTGTTTCTCCAAATTTATTGCCTGTGTTTCGTATGTATCCAGGTCTGAACAATTCCTACCAACCCGTTGGAATTGGCTGCCTGGTACGCCTCTCAACCAACACCGATGGTGATTACTCTCCGCACCGATGAAGGAATTGCAATCAGTTTTTTTGATATAATTTCTGGTTTTTAACGAACCATTCTCGATATATATAGTTAAGTCGAGGAAATTAACTGATTCAACACTTTTATCAAACGTTAGCTTTATGTTTAAGCTGTTAGAATTCAAATGTTCACAGAAAGAAGTAAGGTCTCTCTCTTCTCCCTTCCAAATACACACAATATCGTCGATATATCGACGCCATAGCACCAGGCTGGCACCAAAGGGATGGCCCCCCCAAACAGCTTGGGCCTCCCACCACGCCATGAACAAATTGGCGTAGCTTGGTGCCAGCCTGGTGCCCATTGCCGTACCAGTCAGTTGTAGGTAGTATTCCCCTTTAAACCAAAAATAATTATTGGTAAGTATGAGGAGAACACCTTCCAAAATGAAGTTCTTTCTATCCTCATCCATTACTTCTTGATCATCCTGGAAACCATCACATGGGAGGAGGGATGCACACTAATAACATCAGATGTGACATCCCTCTACACAATCATTGAGCATAATAAAGGTTTACAGGCCATAAAATTCTTTCTTGATCAAGAAGTAATGGATGAGGATAGAAAGAACTTCATTTTGGAAGGTGTTCTCCTCATACTTACCAATAATTATTTTTGGTTTAAAGGGGAATACTACCTACAACTGACTGGTACGGCAATGGGCACCAGGCTGGCACCAAGCTACGCCAATTTGTTCATGGCGTGGTGGGAGGCCCAAGCTGTTTGGGGGGGCCATCCCTTTGGTGCCAGCCTGGTGCTATGGCGTCGATATATCGACGATATTGTGTGTATTTGGAAGGGAGAAGAGAGAGACCTTACTTCTTTCTGTGAACATTTGAATTCTAACAGCTTAAACATAAAGCTAACGTTTGATAAAAGTGTTGAATCAGTTAATTTCCTCGACTTAACTATATATATCGAGAATGGTTCGTTAAAAACCAGAAATTATATCAAAAAAACAGATTGCAATTCCTTCATCGGTGCGGAGAGTAATCACCATCGGTGTTGGTTGAGAGGCGTACCAGGCAGCCAATTCCAACGGGTTGGCAGGAATTGTTCAGACCTGGATACATACGAAACACAGGCAATAAATTTGGAGAAACAATTTCTTAGTAAGGGTTATCAAAAAAATACTCTAGAGGATGCCAAAGAAAAAGGTAGAAAAATTATTTTGAACAGGGGTACTAATGATTTGAATATGATTGTTAAGCCGAAATCCATAATGCCTGAGGTAATGTTTGTTACTAAATACACCAGTCAGCACAAACAATTAGAGCAAATTATTAAAAAGCATTGGGGGGTCCTGACAAATGACCCGTTATTGACGGGCCACATCAGTTCTGACCCCAAGTTTGTGTACAGAAGAGCCCGGAACATCAAAGACACTGTTGTTAACAGTGCTATAAATGTACCATCACCTTTGTTACGAATAAAATCTAAAGGGTTCTACAGGTGCGGGATGTGCAGTATGTGCCGCTCCTGCAAAGGCTCTGTAAAATGTGTACAGGAGTACAAATCTGCTCATACTGGGAAAGTTTTTGCAATTGATGACTTCATAACGTGTGATACGAAAAACTGCATATATGTACTTGAATGTATTTGTAAGAAGCAGTATGTTGGGAGAACCTCCAGAACTCTCAAAATTAGATGGGCGGAGCATGTCCGCAATATCAAAAAAGGCGTAGATTCGAATAATGTAGCCGAGCATTTCAAAAAAACACACCAATGTGACATAAAACATCTTGTATCATTTTGTGGAATCAAGGTGATAAAATCACACTGGATGGTAAATGACGGTGATGTAAAATTAGCACGCACTGAGATGGAGACTATCTATACTTTAAAAACGTTATCACCCTTGGGGCTCAATTTGGATTTCGAGCTTAAATGTTTTTTATGATATGTTTTAAAATGTATTTTAGCCGGTGTATGTTTTAATTATTCCCACCGTTAATATTTGGTATTTTTCTTACATGTCACGCGAGCGAATACAGAGAGTTACTATCTACTTCCTGGTTTGCGTTCCAAAGATGCGATTCACAAAGCTGCATGTGATGAAAAAACATCATGGTAACCACAGGAAGCAGTATTTGCGTGTCAAAGACCGGATGCCCGCTTTCCGTCCAACATAGATCTATTGGAGACGGCGCTGAACCGCAAACGTCATAGACGATGCGTTCCAAAGACCGGATACGGACGTCACTTCCGGCAGGAATGCGGAAGATCGCACTACAGGATGTTTGGCGCCGTATGAACCGGCTAATACTAATTTGTGGTTTCGGACTGAATCTTTTATATTGTTTTCCTCTTATTGACATGAAGATTTCTCATTTGTTAGTATCCATCATGTAACATTATATTTATATATATTTTGTTTGCAGCATTTTTATTGTGTTTTTTATCATTGTGTTAAAATGCAGTGTGTTTGCCGGTGGGATCCGGTTCCATGTTTTTTAATTGTTAAATTCAATTAAGTCAGTCTGCAGAGGTATAAATACCTGTGCAGTCATTATGTCACTCCACACCTTGAAAAAGGACCTTGTAGGTCCGAAACGCGTCGGTGCTGTGGAGTTTGTGGATGGTTCCAGTGCTGCCAACCCTATCTTCTGAACCTAGAGCCTCATACCATCATTGGGCAAGTACCTACCTCATACCCGGGAGAGATTGGTTTGGTGAAGGAGTAGGGGAAAAGTGGCACGTGGAAACCTCCATTTTTTAAATTTTTTAACCTGTATTCATTGGACTTTGGAATAAAAGAACCCTGTTTTTTCACCTGTATTGCTGGTGTGGAATTCCATTTTGGCTATCCAGAAACCCCTGGGAGATAAAAAGAAACCTTTATATGAAAATAGGGCCCAGTGCCAAGGTGAGCTTGTACTCCATGGGAATGTCTGATGCTTATTGAAAGGAAATAAACCTTTATATGAACATAGGGCCTGTCATTCAGGTCAGTAGAGGACAGCCACGTGCTACCTTGAAGACAGAACTGTTCAATTGAAGTGTTTAATACCTGTGTTTTTGTCCCTATTGTTTTCGGTATCAAATATTGGATTGAGGCCTGGACCAAAAGGGGCGAGGAAACTGAGTACTAAGTTGTTCCCTGACAGCGCACTATTGTCCACCATCTGTATTTTCTGTGCTTGTTTGGATCTGGGGTGGTAACCCAGGGTGGTACAAGGTGCAGCAGCCAGGTTTGGCGCAGCTACTTTCGCATAACTTTTTTTCTGTGCATTTATTATCCCAACCTAAGAATTTCTGAACTTATAAATGAAACTAAATAAAGAGCAATACAACATTTATAGGAGTCAGCGGGGATAACGTTATTGCTACAATTTGCGTTAGGAAACGAGACAATGTCCTTTGTATACAAAAGGGTCTGTGATATTAATACTTTATTTCCATTCTTATGTGTGAATATAAAGTATTTAGTACAGAAAACAACATTTTTATGTCTTTAGCAACTAAGTACCAATTTAATCTTTAATGATCTGGATATAAAAAACCTGCGGGATGTTTATAGCAACTTCTAAAATGAAATGTTAACGTTTTATTATTTGATGAGAGATGGGTAATACTTCTATTTTTTTTTATTTTAAAAGCTAATCTTAGACTCAGCACAATATAATACTGAATTCAAAATCGACAAAAAAAGATAATGTAATACAGATATGAGAAATAGAAAACAATCTGAGACAACGTAATTCTCCATGTTTAGGTTATATGGGCAGTAATAGATATGCTGCAAACTGTAGGTAATTTCCCTCCCTGGGATAAATAAATGTGGATCATTTGTGGATCAACAGTCTACAGGTTGAGTACATATGGTCAACATGCACTGGGTCAATAGGTTGACATGTAAAAGGTAGACAAATGAAAAGGTCGACATGGGCAAAAAGGTGAACAGAGGTTTTTTTTGGTGCCTTTTACCATTGTAAACCACACGTGACCCTAATTAGTGTAGCCCTATGCATTCCATGCTCCGGGCAAGGTGTCTTGCTCCACTACCACTGCGCTTGGCTCGGGTTAAAATTCCCAATCGTAGTCCATGTGGATTGAAAACTATGTATTGGCGAATACATATGGTGGCGAAGCAGTGGGGAAAATCTGTTGACCGAGTGCATGTTGACCATATGGGACAATCTATTGATTGTTGACATATCAGCCGGATCCTGTTTTTCAAAATGCAGCCTGTAACATGGCAGAAGGGAGCTGATTGGCTAGTACTTTATCACCATCTACTTTATCTCTTGTCATGCCTAGTACATACTGTAGACCCCACATACTTCCTTAAAATACAGTACATTTGGAAAAACACAGGAAGTTCTTGAGAACGGAATCTTAATTTTTATTCAGAACTCATATATGAGTATCCTCAGTTGATATTTACAAAAAAAAAAAAAAGAAAATAAAAATGTTACATCTTCTTAATTCTAACTGTGTATTATTAAAGAGTAAGGCGTTAACTACCAGAGGAGCTTGGTGGGTTGGGTGCTGTGGAGTATGTGGCAAAAGATCAGAATCAGAATCATCTTTATTGGCCAGGTATACTTGCGTATGCTTGGAATTTTTTGTGGTAACAGTGCAACATCAATCAGGGAACACAAAGGGGGTGGGAAGAGAGGCATAAACATACATCACATACAGTACATTTCACATGTATCTAGAAAAGTTCGAGTTAGTATTTAGTATTTGGTATGTTTAATACGGTTTAGTTGGTGGACAGCTATTGGGAAGAAGCCTTTTTGTAGTTCTTGTCGTCTTTGCTGGGATGGACCTAAAACGTCTGCCTGACGGAAGGGGTTCAAACAGGTTGTGGCCAGGGTGTATCTTGTCCGCCAAGATCTTTCCTGCACGCTTATTGACCCTGGCTAGGTATAGTTCTTGGACAGTGGGGAGCTCCGCCCCAATTATCTTTTCTGCCATCCTCACCACTCTTTGCAACCTTCGTCTGTCATTCTCGTTTGCTCCTCCGAACCAGATTGTGATCGAGGAGCAAAGGACAGACTCTACTATGGCAGTGTAGAAGATGAGCAGCAGCTCCTGCGGGATGTTGAATTTCTTGAGTTGCCTCAGGAAGAACAACCGCTGCTGAGCCTTCTTGACAGTTGTAATGATGTTGGGCATGACAACAGCATAGAAGGGATGGCTATGCCTTTCTGCATTCCTAGCCCCATACATAGACCCCTTCTGCCTCTTGCTTCAGTTCATACTGTCTCCGTTCAATACACCAACAATACACTATTGCATATTGTAGTTGACAATATACTCAATATCTTATTGCATGCAAAGATGGAGCGCCTCCCAGCCAGCTCAGGGATTTGCCAGATTCCCTGAGCTGGCGCAGGCTGGCGGAGTGGTGCTCCATCTGACAGGGCCATGCGAGCTTGTCCCCTTCACACGGTGGCGGGAAGTGGATTTCCTGCCAGTCTCCGCTTCAGGAAGATGGGCAGGGTTAGTGGAGGGTGCGGGCAGCTACGGGGGAGGACGGGGGAGCAGTGGGGAGGCAGCAGGCTCTGTCAGAACAGGGAGCGTGCGTGCCCCTTTCTGGTGGCTGGCGAATGGCGGCGGAGCAGCTCTAATGAACCATCAGATGAGTGATGGGGTGGACAGCTTTTCATAATGTGCTGCTATGGCAAAATTGGTGAGATAGACGAAAATCGCTCAGTGTGAATGAACTGTGCGATTTTTAGCCCAGCAATTTTCCCCCTCATCACTGTCCATACATGCTGAGCAAAAAACGCCCAGTGTGTTTCCACCTAAAGTGTGCCATTCATAAACCTTTGAGTGCCAATTACATTTGTTAAAATAGATATAAAAACATTGCAAAGCAAACATTTGTATTCATCATAATGACCTGTAATGTTACCTTATATAGGAAATATAATCTTTTTGTTACACAACATTTTTTATTTGAATTTATATTACAAATATGAGCGACGCTGGCATTTTTAGCAGATATTTTGTACATCTCTCACAGAAATGTTGGTATTCAAAGGGTTAATATATAACCTGTACTGATAAACAACTATTCCCTTTGCTTTTACCCTGGATTTCCTACAGATGGTTGCTCCCAGTAACAAACATACTGTATAGCAATTTAAATTTATATCATACACTGTAACCAGTGAGGCAGTGACTTTACTGTAGATTTAAAAACACTCCCAATCAAATGAGTTCAGGCTGTCAACGAAATCCAAATGAAAACCAGGTGAATGACTATAAAAATGTACATTTTTAAGATGAAGAATTGGAATTCTATTTCTTTTGAACAGCTATTGTACTAAATGGTCATTAATATTAAGAACAATATTTATTTGATAATGTCTAAATACATTTTTATAGCATAAAAATAAAATGAAACTGGGATTGGCCCACCCCACAAACACTGCTGAATATTAATGTACGGCTCTGACTCTTTGTATATCTTCAGTCACTGTTGCAACTGTGTTAAAACAAGATACCAAACGCAAGAAAAAGGGTCTCCAGGCTATAGTATTTCTTGACTTTTTATAGGTTTTACAGTATAAATAAAATAATTTGATTAAAGACAGCAGTAGGTCTGGTCACCAAAACTTGAGCAGGTCCTGCCATTGTATGGTCACAGCTATACTCTTATACCCTTTTCACACCAGAAGCAAATTACCGGGTTAAAGCTTTTCAACCTGGGAATTTGCTGAAAAACCCGGGTTGTTTTTCTTTTGGTGTGAAAGGATCAACACGGGTCTTAAATCCCGGCACTCCGACCCTGCTCTTGACCAGGGTCGGAGTGCCGGGATGTAAGACATGTGTTGAACCTTTCACACAAAAAAACCCCAAAAAACTGTTTTTTCAGCAAATGAGCTAAAGACAGGGAAAAGTCTGTCACTTATGTGGTGCGCCAGAATGGAAATAAACGGAGACTTAAAATATACCTTTTATTTAGGTTATATATTAAAAGGCTGCGAAATATAACAAACTACATGAAACATAAAACCAAGACAAGGTGATTATAGTGCATGTTAAAAAATACACATGCGGTGTCCCTTAGCACTTATTCCTTAGATTATAGGTTGCGGTGTGTCGATCCCTTTAATATTGGCTATTGTAGCTCGTAAATAGTGCGGGAGACACAGTATGTATTCACATTTAATTGTAATATGTAAACACAAATAAATCTTCAAGACAAATCCCTAGAGTCTGTGTGCAATTGGTGAAGGTCTTAAATCTCATTAATGTCAGTTGGTGGTGGAGCTATTACTGGTTAATGCTTCTGGTCCCAGTCACAGCTTAGATATAATGAGCAGTATCTGTTCAGATTAAAGGTCTTTTTATAGACAGACACTGTTTAGTATTAGGTATTGTATCAGCTTATAAATTTAATATACTAAACGTTATTGCAATATATGGTAAAGACACATGTGTTGCAATGTGCTGCAGTATCCACTATTCGGGGAGATCGAATACACTTTTGCGTAATGACAGTCAGGGCCGGCGCCACCACTAGGCAACCTTAGGGATTTGCTTAGGGCGCCGGCCACTGGAGGGCGGAAGTTGGAGCAGCTGTTCCTCCATCCACCCGTGTCACCGCCGCATCACCCATCGTCGACCACCCGTGGAGTGACTCACCAGGCTGGGGTGAGTCCGCAAGCAGAGCACCCCCCTCCCCCCGCTACTGTGAAGCACAGTAGCCAGGTCCAGTGCACGCCCGACACCCCCTCCCCCTCGTTGTAGCAGCCGCCCGACACCCCCCCTCCCCCGGCTACTGTTTAGCACAGTAGCCGAGCAGCCACATGCCCGCACCCCCCTTTTCCTTTACTGGGTGAGGGCTGAGGCACCCCTCCCCTCGCTTGGGGTGCTCCGGTGCTTTGCACCCGCCCTGATGACATTACAATCAGAATCACTGTTGTATACACTGTTTTTCCACTATTTTTCACTGTTTGTCATGTACGTATATTGGAGATTCATCTCCTATTACCATGTATATTATACCCCTTTTACACCGCCGAAAAATCCGGGTCAGCAGCGGGTCAGACCCGGATCTTCGGCGGTGTAAATCCCTTACGCCGTGTCCCTTTACACGGGACTTCTACCCAGGTCCTGACCTGGGTAGAACACGGCTAGGACCTGGGTAGAGGGCGGTGTAAATGGGAACGCTGGGTCGGATGACCCGGCTCCCATTTACATGAATGGGGAACGTCCAACCTGCGGACCGCAGCGTCCGCAGGTTGGACGGATTGTCAGTCTGACACTGACAGCCAGCGCTGCTGTCTGCTATACTATGCAGACAGCAGCGGCGGCGGGGGAGGGAGGTGAATGGATGCCTGTGTGCGGCATCCATTCACCTCCTGTCCAATGGCTGGGGTGCGCGCAGGGATTGGGGGCAGCCTAGCAGCTTACCTTAGTGTTGGGCTGCTCCCAGCAGCGTTCCGGGTACGGCGGCATCGATCAGCGCTTGAAGATGACATTGCGCTGTCATCTTCAAGCGCCGGGAAGGGGCGGGAGGGGGGTGCGGCGTTTAAGCCCGTCCGGTGTAAATGCCCCTAAACGCCGGGTCGCACCCGGCTTCAACCAGGGTCCAAAAAGCCGGGTGCGACCCGGCGTTTTGGTCTAAAAGGGGTATTATTAGCAAATGTGTCCTTATGTCAAACAGGTACAGTAATTCACAAACATATATTGTAACTGATACGGGCAAGCAAATATCACCCAGTGTGTATGGTGCTGGTTGGGTGAGCTGCTGATATTACAGTTCACCACACATCAGCACACTAAGGCGTGTAATTGGCAGCTCATTTAATATAACATACGGTGCCTTATGGGGGCAAATTCCCATGATGCGGCTGTCATAGATCATAAGTGGACACAATTATTCATGAGAGTCCTTAAAAGGACTGATAGATAAACACAACGCAGCACACAGATATTGCCTGGTCTGTATTGAGCTATCGGGTGAGCTGCCTGTGTAGCAGTTCCCCTCATACTAGCACACTGGGACGGGTGGTATTATATTAACTCAATGCATATTGCGGTGCCCAACAAGGATGTTAAACTTCGGTTTACTGACAGAGATAAGGTATTGCACAATAAAAAACCATTAGAGTCCTTAAAAGGACTAGTATTCAGACATAGGTATAGGACGGCTATAGGGAGCGACCGCACGGCTGGAAAGGCCGGCGCACGCTTCGCAGTTCTTCTTCAGGGCCCCCTGCATACCTATTGTATCATCTGCCACCATATCCAGCAGGGGGCCTTATTTCTTTATAATATCAATTACTATTGTGGTCTTGTGCGACTGACCCCACAAACCTCTCTTGCTTTTTCAGCAAATTCCCAGGTTAAAAAGCTTTAACCCGGTAATTTACGAGTGGTGTGAATTGGGGTTAGGCTGCACCCGGCAAAATGACCCAGCACTCAAAAATGCTGGGTAATTGCCGAGTGACCGGTGGGAAAGGGGTATTATGGTCCACTGGTTACAGCTTGCAGGCTACATTGCTGTTATTTCTGTTATACAACTGTCTACAGAGAGCAGTTTTGTGTAATATCCATGGTCAACAAAACATATAATGCTACTATAAATATACAGTATGAATAAAAAATACACAAACTGTGTTTTCATTGAAAGCTGTAAAGGACATATAGAAATTAAAGTAAGGACATCCACCAAATGTTATTGATCTGACTACTGTACATAAATCACTGATAACCCCTCTAATGAGTCACCTCCTTGTAACCATACCTATTAACGTCAGCGCCCACCCTGAATTCGCCCATCTCTGGCCAGTAAAAATGTCAGTTTAGACTAACTTTTATCTGCGAAGGGGAAAAAAAATCATTCGACGGTGAGCGACCATCTACCACACCAATGTTATTGTTGTACAAAAGATTGCATTCATTTCATTATTGCGAATAATTACTCCAGAGGTTGACATTTAGGGGGAAATTTACTAAAGGAAATTTGTAAAAAATAGGTGTATTTGTATCCAGAAATACACTTATTTTTGACATTTACTATCCCGAAAATACGGCAATTCGTATTCGTATTGATAGCACATCAATACGAATACGAATTGCCGTATTTTCGGGATAGTAAATGTCAAAAATAAGTGTATTTCTGGATACAAATACACCTATTTTTTTTACAAATTTCCTTTAGTAAATTTCCCCCTTTAACACCTAACCCTTTTTCTATTATATAACAGTTTCAAATAAGTCTTATTTTTCAATTGGTAACACTTTGAAAGTATAATTTGCCGGTGTAACCAATTTTCCGTTTTTGAAACTTGTCTGAACGACAATATTTAATGAGAGCTGTATAAAACAGAAAGCGAAATTGATTGTTTATACAGATAAATCTTCAGCAACCACCTATCAGTCAATAGTTGACACTATATGCATAAGATTGAGGATATCGTTACTTACAAAAAGGAGGTCACCGAGACATCTTCAACTTTTCATTGATTAAAAGTTTCTGAAAGATTTTGATTTATGATTTTGTTCCCTGGCTTTTATACTGTATGTCAAAAAGATCATTTTGAAAGAAGTGATGTACTCTTTTATATTTAATATAATTGAAAAAGCACATTTGAAACTAAAATATGCTAAATATTACATAAGAAAATAAGGCGACCGTCTTGAATGCTTAACAAGAACAGTCTTTGTACAATCATTTCACACGCGATAAAAGTAAGATGCAACATTTTTATACAGGTTAAGGGATTGAAAAATTTTCTGTTCACAGTTTGTAAAATCCTACAGATTATTCTACCAGAGCTGGAATCGTATTGTTCTAGCAAAGGGGTGTGAGAAAAACATGTGAAAATCTGATGGTTGTAAATTGGGAAAAAAACAATCATAGGAGTCAGAAAATAACAAGTTATAGATCCCCAAAAATAAAATGGTTCACAACAATAAGCAGAAAATAAAATGTAATACATTGTTTCATATTTTTCAAATAGACATTTATGTTTCATTATCAAACGCACAGTAGTTATAAATAATGGTCAAGATGAAGTTAAAATGTTGACAATAGCACTATCAACAGATATGTCAACGTTGTTAAAATTTAAACAGGCAACATGTTGACGTCAGAATGTCTACACTAGGATTAGAATGCTGGTGAGATTATTAGGGTTAGGCACTGGGGAGAGAGTAGGGTTTGGCTGGGGTGGAGGTTAGGCACTATAGGGGGTGTTAGGGTTAGGGACTAGCGGAGAAATACTTTCCTGAATGTCAGAGATCAGAGGAATGACCCAGAGGTCAGCTAATTGGAGAAGGTAAGTCATCACTGGACCACCAGGACAAAATATTGTTATTTCATCACTGACTACTTGATGAATGTTGACATGCCCAACATTGATATTAGGACTATGCCAACATTCTTAAACTTACATGATAAATGCTGACATTATGGGGTAAATTTATGAAGATGGGAATTCTTTTGACAGCAAACAAAGAAGTGGATTGTTGGATGAATAAAGAACCAATGTATTTATTAACAACAATTACATTAAACAAAAAAAACACATATATAAAATACATATTAGTAAAATTAAAAGCTGCATTTCCCAAGCAGCGAAACGCATCAGTACTTTCAGGATTCTCTTGGACCAGACCCTTATGCCATATTTGCCATTTATAATGACTTGGGGACATCTTCAAAATACTGCTACCGGTCAGGGCTGGTTCAAGCCACCTGAGCGCCCCAGGTGGGAGGTGGGAGGGCGTCCCGGCGCTCATGCTCCATGGGGAGGGGGGTTAGGTGATGCAGCCGCTGCCCAGCACGGGGGGCAGTGGGAGACATGGGGCTCCAGGCGGGTCGGGGCATCAAGGGGGGATTGCCGCTTCTTACTAGCCAGCTGGTGTGGAGTGAATACTTACCGCTTTGATTTGCCTTGGATTACAAACATCAAGATTCTGAGGAGGACTGCTGCAATGCTATCCAAAGGGATTGACAGCCTCTAGTGGCGCTGGGTAAATATAAATCCAGTGGGCAATACAAATGTTATTAACTGTTTCTCCCACCGTACATCTCTAAACAGATTATTAGCCAAAGACGGGACATACTGTATCTCTCCTCTTCCTCGGCAAAACCATGGTCCAGGTCCTATATACACAGTGTTTTACTCATTGTACACATTTATTCATTTCCTTTTTTAATTTTACTAATATGTGTTTTATATATGTGTTTTTTGTTTAATGTAATTATTGTTAATAAATACATCGGTTCTTTATTCATCCAACAAGCGCCACTTCTTTGTTTGCTTTTGGTTCTTCTGTGGGACTGACAATCCTACTATTAAGTGGCTGCTATTGACAAAGCACCTCTGGTAGCGCCCACTCACGCTACCTCGGAAGCACCTTTTTTTCGGGAATTCTATTGAAGCTAGGATGTTCCCCATACAACCAATCAGATTCTATCAATTATTTTTTAGAAGGTGCTAAATGAATTAGAAGTAGAATCTGATTGGTTGGCACGGGCAACATCCCTTCTTTAACCCCTTCCCGACATTTGACGTACATTTACGTCATGGTCGGGATGTACTTCCCGACACATGGCATAAATGTACGTCATGAGTTCAAACTGTCACCGCGTCTATAGACGCGGTGACAGAGGGACGATGTCTGCTGTCCCTGACAGCAGACATCTTCCCTCATTGCCCAGGGGGGGCAGCGATGCCCCCCGCCATTGGCGATCGCTGTGATTGGCTGTTCAATGTGAACAGCCAATTACAGCGTTTTCTGTGTACCGGCGAATAACGTTCGCCGGTGACACAGGGATCGTTGGTGATTGGTGCTGTTAAGTACAGCACCAATCACCACCGGGTGTAAGGGTGACACTGGTGTCACCCCACCTCACCCCACCTGCCCCCAAAAGGATGTGATTGGTCCGTCGGAACGACGGACCAATCACAGCCATTACACCACATAGAAAATACCAGAGACAGCTCTGCAGCCGCCATTCCGGTCAGGAACAGCGTGCAGAGCGGTCTCCGTGCCCATCTGTGCCCTATACTTACCTGATCAGCGTTGGTGGCATCCGTGCCAGCTCCTGTGACTTCCTGGTGCTTGTGTAGCTGCTGCTGCTGCTGCAGCAGCGTCATTGTGTCAGAAATTGTGTGATATCATTTTGTATCTGCTGCCCCCTGCTGCCCCCCTTTTGTGCTGATCAGTATAAACTAACTGATCAGCACCTTTTTTGGGGTGCAGGGTTTTTTTTTTTTTTTATATATACCCTGTCAGGTTGCACCCACAGTTGTGTGCCTGCTGCCCCTCACTGCTAATCAGTTGCATCACTGATCAGCAGTTTTTTTTTTTTGGGGGGGGGGTGTTGTGGGGTTTTTTTTAAAAAATTTTTTACACCCACTGTGATTTTTGGCACAGGGTTGATCTATTTTTTTTTTTTTTATCAAATTACTGTTGCCTTTGACTCATCAGCATTTTTTTTTTATTTTTTTTTTTTTGGACGGTGCTGTGGAGTCTTTTTTTTTAAATTTTTTTACACCCACGGTGCTTTTGTGGGTGTCCTGTGCCCGCTGAGCGCTGATCAGTGACGTACATCACTGATCAGCATTTTTGATCTAATTTTTTTTTTTGGGGGTCAAATTCCTGTTGTCTTTGACTCATCAGAAGTTTTTTTTAATGTTTTTTTTTTGGAGGGTGCTGTGGAGTCTTTTTTTTTAATTTTTTTTTACACCCACAGTGCTTTTGTGGGTGTCCTGTGCCCGCTGAGTGCTGATCAGTGACGGACGTTACTGACCAACATCTGTGCTCAATTTTTGGCGCAGGAGTTTTTTTTTTCTTTTAACTTACACGTGTTAAAGCACTACATACACACTACATACCCCCCGTGTTGAAATAAAGTTTTTACCCCCCCCTACACTATACACGTGTTGAAACACTACACTTAAAAATAATAAAAATGTCCCAATCATCGCAAAGACTGTTTTCAGCGGAGGAGGCATATGCCCTTCTTGCCTCTGACACTGACACAGCCAGTGAAGTAAGCGATGAATTGGCATTTGTCTTAAGCTCCTCTTCCTCCTCTAGTGATGAGGGACCCCCTCAAAGACGCCCCCGTAGAGCAGCTGAGACCCCCCCCAATGATTGATCTCGTATGGACCCCACCACCAGACAATTTTGAGCCCCAGGTTCCTGAGTTTTTGGCCAACCCAGGAATCCAATTTGATAGTACAGGCCTCAAAGAAATTGACTTTTTCAAAGTCTTTTTCTCTGATGATTTTATAAATTTAATGGTGGACCAAAGTAATTTATATGCCCAGCAGTTTATTGCCCAAAACCCCACGTCATCATTTGCTAGGTGGACCCCTGTAGATGCAGTAGAGATGATGACGTTTTGGGGTCTGGTGTTACATATGGGCATAGTTAAAAAGCCAGAAATTAGGCAATATTGGAGTACAGATGTTCTGTACAGCACCCCACTTCCTCGTATGGCCATGACCCGGACTCGTTTTGAGACGATCCTTAAATTTTTGCATTACAACGATAATGCACAGTGCCCACCCAGAGATGATCCCACCTTTGACCGGCTATTTAAAGTCAGGCCGGTCATTGATCATTTCAGCGCCAAATTTGCTGAGATGTACATCCCCCAAAAATTCATTTGTGTAGACGAGTCACTTATACATTTTAAAGGAAGGGTTAAATTCCGCCAGTACCTTCCCAATAAGAGGGCAAGGTATGGCATAAAAATGTATAAGCTGTACCTCAGGGTACACCCACAGGTTTAGGGTATATGAAGGGAAGGACACAAGAATTGAACCGCCACAATGCCCCCCCTCCCTCGTAGGTGTTAGTGGAAAGATTGTCTGGGATTTAGTGCACCCCTTCCTGGATAAGGGTTATCACCTCTATGTGGATAACTTTTACACCAGCATCCCCCTGTTTAAGGCCCTTGGTTCAAGAGGTACAGCAGCTTGCGGTACTGTGCGCAAGAACCAAAGAGGCCTCCCAAAAACGCACGTTGCCCAATTACTGAGAAAGGGTGAAAGCAGGGGAATATGCACCGAAAATATGTTGTTGGTCAAATATAAGGACAAGAGGGATGTCCTTATACTGACAACAATTCACGGAGACAGTACCACCTCCGTCCCTGTACGAGGTACCAGTACCCACACCTCAAAACCTATTTGTATCCTTGATTACAATAAGTACATGGGCGGAGTGGATCTTTCAGATCAGGTACTGAAGCCGTACAGTGCCCTGCGGAAAACAAAAATCTGGTATAAGAAGCTGGCCGTGTATATCATCCAGATGGCACTGTATAACGCTTACGTACTATTCCGTTCTACCAGCCAGACGGGGACATTTATGCACTTTCAAGAGGAAGTCATAAAGGGCCTAATATTTGGGAACCAGCAGGCAGAGGGCCCCAGTACTTCTAGTACTGGCCCCAGTACTTCTAGTACTGGCCCCCGTATTGTATCAGGGCAGCATTTTCCTAACGAAATCCCCTCCACTGGAAAAAAGGGCAGGACACAAAAAAGGTGCAAAGTTTGCTTTAAAAAGGGAATACGAAAGCAAACTATTTTCCACTGTGAAACTTGCCCCGACAAACCCGGCCTATGTATGAAGGAGTGCTTTAAAATATACCACACATCTATGGATTATTAGGTTCATCATTTCACCGTGCTTCGGGGGTCTTGCTAATGCGACATAGCACCCACCATTCATTCCACCAGAATCTGTGCGGCAAAATCCAAATATCACTCCTTCCCTTCTGAGTCCTGCCATGCACCCAAATGGTATTTTTTGGTCACATATGAGGCATTGCCGTACTCGGGAGAAATTGGGGCACAGATTTTGGGGTGCTTTGTCTCCTTCATTCCTTGTGAAAATGAAAAATTTTGAGCCAGAACTGCATTTTTGTGTAAAAAATGTAATTTTTCATTTTCACAGCCCAGTTGTACCACAATTGGTGAAACCCCTGGGGGTTTGAAATGTACACTATACCCCTAGATGAATTCCCTGAGGGGTATAGTTTGCAAAATGGGGTCACTTGTGGGGGGGTTCCACTGTATTGGTGCTTCGGGGGTCTTGCTAATGGGACATAGCACCCACCATTCATTCCACCAGAATCTGTGCCGCAAAATCCAAATATCACTCCTTCCCTTATGAGTCCTGCCATTTTTTGGTCACATATGAGGCATTGCCGTACTCGGGAGAAATTGGGGCACAGATTTTGGGGTGCTTTGTCTCCTTCATTCCTTGTGAAAATGAAAAATTTTGAGCCAGAACTGCATTTTTGTGTAAAAAATGTAATTTTTCATTTTCACAGCCCAGTTGTACCACAATTGGTGAAACCCCTGGGGGTTTGAAATGTACACTATACCCCTAGATGAATTCCCTGAGGGGTTTAGTTTGCAAAATGGGGTCACTTGTGGGGGGGTTCCACTGTATTGGTGCTTCGGGGGTCTTGCTAATGCGACATAGCACCCACCATTCATTCCACCAGAATCTGTGCTGCAAAATCCAAATATCACTCCTTCCCTTCTGAGTCCTGCCATGCACCCAAATGGTATTTTTTGGTCACATATGAGGCATTGCCATACTCGGGAGAAATTGGGGCACAGATTTTGGGGTGCTTTGTCTCCTTCATTCCTTGTGAAAATGAAAAATTTTGAGCCAGAACTGCATTTTTGTGTAAAAAATTAAATTTTTCATTTTCACAGCCCAGTTGTACCACAATTGGTGAAACCCCTGGGGGTTTGAAATGTACACTATACCCCTAGATGAATTCCCTGAGGGGTGTAGTTTGCAAAATGGGGTCACTTGTGGGGGGGTTCCACTGTATTGGTGATTCGGGGGTCTTGCTAATGCGACATAGCACCCACCATTCATTCCACCAGAATCTGTGCTGCAAAATCCAAATATCACTCCTTCCCTTCTGAGTCCTGCCATGCACCCAAATGGTATTTTTTGGTCACATATGAGGCATTGCCGTACTCGGGAGAAATTGGGGCACAGATTTTGGGGTGCTTTGTCTCCTTCATTCCTTGTGAAAATGAAAAATTTTGAGCCAGAACTGCATTTTTGTGTACAAAATGTAATTTTTCATTTTCACATCCCAGTTGTACCACAATTGGTGAAACCCCTGGGGGTTTGAAATGTACACTATACCCCTAGATGAATTCCCTGAGGGGTGTAGTTTGCAAAATGGGGTCACTTGTGGGGGGGTTCCACTGTATTGGTGCTTCGGGGGTCTTGCTAATGCGACATAGCACCCACCATTCATTCCACCAGAATCTGTGCGGCAAAATCCAAATATCACTCCTTCCCTTCTGAGTCCTGCCATGCACCCAAATGGTATTTTTTGGTCACATATGAGGCATTGCCGTACTCGGGAGAAATTGGGGCACAGATTTTGGGGTGCTTTGTCTCCTTTATTCCTTGTGAAAATGAAAAACTTTGAGCCAGAACTGCATTTTTGTGTAAAAAAATGTAATTTTTCATTTTCACAGCCCAGTTGTACCACAATTGGTGAAACCCCTGGGGGTTTGAAATGTACACTATACCCCTAGATGAATTCCCTGAGGGGTTTAGTTTGCAAAATGGGGTCACTTGTGGGGGGGTTCCTAACTTTTAGCATCTTATGGTGCCTAGAAACCTACATGGTGCCTAAAAAATAATCTCATAAAAAGGAGGCTCCAAAATCAAGTAGGTGCTCCTTCTATTATGAAGCCTGTGGTTTGGTCAACGTGCACACTAGGGCCACATATAGGATATTTATGAAAACAAAAGAATTGGGGGAATCAATTTTTAGTCACATTTCTCTAGTAAAATCTACTGTGTTCCTTAGAAAAATGTATTAAAATGAAAATCTGCAAAAAAAATGAAATTTTCAAATTTCACCTACACTTTGTTTTAATTCCTGTGAAACACCTAAAGGGTTAACAAACTTCCAAAATGCTGTTTTGAATACTGTGAGGGGTGCAGTTTTTGAAATGGCATCATTTATGGGGGTGTCTCACATACAAGTCCCTCAAAGTCACATCAGAACTGAACTGGTCCCTAAAAAAATCAGTGTTTGAAATTTTCTTGAAAATTTGAGAATTTGCTATTCATATTTTGAGCCTCCTAGTGTCCAAAAAAATTAAAAGGAGGTTGAAATAATGATGGAAACATAAAGTAGACATATGGTCTATGTTAGTTATTAACTATTTTGAGTGGTATGATTATTTGTCTCACAAGCAGAAAATTTAACATTTTGCAAATTGCAAAATTTTCAATTTTTTTACGACATTTTGGTATTTTTCACAAAAAAACACAGACTGTATCGACCAAAATTTACCACTAACTTGAAGTACAATGTGTCACGAGAAAACAATCTCAAAATCACTGGGATAAGTAAAAGCAAAAAAAAGTTATCCCCACTTAAGTGATACATGTCAGATTTGAAAAAAAGGGCTCTGTCAGGAAGGCAAAAACAGGCTGTGTCGGTAAGGGGTTAATAGAACTCCCATCTTAGTAAATTTACTGCTCTGACTGTCAACATTTCATATCCAACCCTAAAAGGGCAGTTTTACAAACCGCATGCAAACTACTGTAAATACACAATGGTAGACTTTGATGGTGTCCGTACCGACCTTACAGTAAATCTGACTTCCTCAGGGGTAATATAGGAACATACATGCTGGTTGGATGTCTCCAGGTCAGATAAGCATGCCTCTTGTATGAGCATTATTCAATATTTTTATTGGTTTATCTTTATAAATGGGATTACGCTATATAGTACATTATTGTTTGTCTTTCATGTTTTAATATATTATCGAGACAAAATAGAAGTCAGATATTCTTGTTGTTGGGACTACTTGTGAAAGCTTTGTGGACATCACATAAGCCTATTTTATCTTATTTTATTACTGTTTACCTTATATTTTTATGGGTAACCAATCAGAATCTACTTCCTATTTATTTAGCACCTTGTATTTATTTAGCACCTATTTATTTAGCACCTAGTCAGCTATTCTTGTTGTTGGGACTACCTGTGAAAGCTTTGTGGACATCACATAAGCCTAATTTTATCTTATTTTATTACTGTTCGCCTTATATTTTTATGGGTAACCAATCAGAATCTACTTCCTATTTATTTAGCACCTTGTATTTATTTAGCACCTATTTATTTAGCACCTAGTCAGCTATTCTTGTTGTTGGGACTACCTGTGAAAGCTTTGTGGACATCACATAAGCCTAATTTTATCTTATTTTATAACTGTTCACCTTATATTTTTATGGGTAACCAATCAGAATCTACTTCCTATTTATTTAGCACCTTGTATTTATTTAGCACCTATTTATTTAGCACCTATTTATTTAGCACATAGTCAGATATTCTTGTTGTTGGGACTACTTGTGAAAGCTTTGTGGACATCACATAAACCTAATTTTATCTTATTTTATTACTGTTCTCCTTATATTTTTATGGGTAACCAATCAGAATCTACTTATTTATTTAGTACCTTGTAGAAGATAATACTGTAAATAGTATCTGATTGGTTGCCCATAGCAACATCCCATGTGAAATAGAACCCCCATCTTAGTAAATCCACCCCCCATAGACTTTACATGGTTGTATGGGAATATGTCTAAATTCTTTGTTTTTTATTCCTAACTTGTTTGATTCTTTTTAACCCCTTCCTGACAGAGCCAGTTTTTGCGTTCCTGACAGAGCCCTTTTTTTCAAATCTGACATGTCTCACTTAAGTGGGGATAACTTTTTTTTGCTTTTACTTATCCCAGTGATTTTGAGATTGTTTTTTCGTGACACATTGTACTTCAAATTAGTGGTAAATTTGGGTCGATACAGTCTGTGTTTTTTTGTGAAAAATACCAAAATATCGTGAAAAAATGGAAAATTTATCGATTTGCAAAATGTTAAATTTTCTGCTTGTGAGACAAATAATCTTACCACTCAAAATAGTGAATAACTAACATAGACCATATGTCTACTTTATGTTGACATCATTATTTCAACTTCCTTTTAATTTTTTGGGACACTAGGAGGCTTACAATATGAATAGCAAATTCTCAAATTTTCAAGAAAATTTCAAACACTGATTTTTTTAGGGACCAGTTCAGTTCTGATGTAACTTTGAGGGACTTGTATGTGAGACACCCCCATAAATGATGCCATTTCAAAAACTGCACCCCTCACAGTATTCAAAACAGCATTTTGGAAGTTTGTTAACCCTTTAGGTGTTTCACAGGAATTAAAACAAAGTGTAGGTGAAATTTCAAAATTTCTTTTTTTTTGCAGATTTGCAATTTTAATACATTTTTATAAGGAACACAGTACATTTTACTAGAGAAATGTGACTAAAAATTGATTCCCCCAATTCTTTTGTTTTCATAAATATCCTATATGTGGCACTAGTGTGCACGGTGACCAAACTACAGGCTTCATAATAGAAGGAGCACCTACTTGATTTTGGAGCCTCCTTTTTATGAGATTATTTTTTAGGCACCATGTAGGTTTCAAGGCACCATAAGATGCTAAAAGTTAGGAACCCCCCCACAAGTGACCCCATTTTGCAAACTACACCCCTCAGGGAATTCATCTAGGGGTATAGTGTACATTTCAAACCCCCAGGGGTTTCACCAATTGTGGTACAACTGGGCAGTGAAAATGAAAAATTATTTTTTTTACACAAAAATGCAGTTCTGGCTCCAAATTTGTCATTTTCAGAAGGTATGAAGGAGACAAAGCACCCCAAAATCTGTGCCCCAATTTCTCCCGAGTACGGCAATGCCTCACATGTGACCAAAAAATACCAGTTGGGTGCATGGCAGGACTCAGAAGGGAAGGAGTGATTTTTGGATTTTGCAGCTCAGATTCTGGTGGAATTTTGGTGGGTGCTATGTCGCATTAGCAAGACCCCCCAAGCACCAATACAGTGGAACCCCCCCACAAGTCACCCCATTTTGCAAACTACACCCCTCAGGGAATTCATCTAGGGGTATAGTGTACATTTCAAACCCCCAGGGGTTTCACCAATTTTGATACAAGTGGGCAGTGAAAATGAAAAATTACATTTTTTTACACAAAAATGCAGTTCTGGCTCAAAATTTTTCATTTTCAGAAGGTATGAAGGAGAAAAAGCACCCCAAAATATGTGCCCCAATTTCTCCCGAGTACGGAAATGCCTCACATGTGACCAAAAAATACCAGTTGGGTGCATGGCAGGACTCAGAACGGAAGGAGTGATTTTTGGATTTTGCGGCTCAGATTCTGGTGGAATGAATGGTGGGTGCTATGTTGCACCAATACAGTGGAACCCCCCCACAAGTCACCCCATTTTGCAAAGTACACCCCTCAGGGAATTCATCTAGGGGTATAGTGTACATTTCAAACCCCCAGGGGTTTCACCAATTTTGATACAAGTGGGCAGTGAAAATGAAAAATTACATTTTTTTACACAAAAATGCAGTTCTGGCTCAAAATTTTTCATTTTCAGAAGGTATGAAGGAGAAAAAGCACCCCAAAATATGTGCCCCAATTTCTCCCGAGTACGGAAATGCCTCACATGTGACCAAAAAATACCAGTTGGGTGCATGGCAGGACTCAGAACGGAAGGAGTGATTTTTGGATTTTGCGGCTCAGATTCTGGTGGAATTTTGGTGGGTGCTATGTCGCATTAGCAAGACCCCCCAAGCACCAATACAGTGGAACCCCCCCACAAGTCACCCCATTTTGAAAACTACACCCCTCAGGGAATTCATCTAGGGGTATAGTGTACATTTCAAACCCCCAGGGGTTTCACCAATTTTGATACAAGTGGGCAGTGAAATTGAAAAATTACATTTTTTACACAAAAATGCAGTTCTGGCTCGAAATTTTTCATTTTCAGAAGGTATGAAGGAGAAAAAGCACCCCAAAATCTGTGCCCCAATTTCTCCCGAGTACGGCAATGCCTCACATGTGACCAAAAAATACCAGTTGGGTGCATGGCAGGACTCAGAACGGAAGGAGTGATTTTTGGATTTTGCAGCTCAGATTCTGGTGGAATTTTGGTGGGTGCTATGTCGCATTAGCAAGACCCCCCAAGCACCAATACAGTGGAACCCCCCCACAAGTCACCCCATTTTGAAAACTACACCCCTCAGGGAATTCATCTAGGGGTATAGTGTACATTTCAAACCCCCAGGGGTTTCACCAATTTTGATACAAGTGGGCAGTGAAAATGAAAAATTACATTTTTTTACACAAAAATGCAGTTCTGGCTCAAAATTTTTCATTTTCAGAAGGTATGAAGGAGAAAAAGCACCCCAAAATCTGTGCCCCAATTTCTCCCGAGTACGGCAATGCCTCAAATGTGACCAAAAAATACCAGTTGGGTGCATGGCAGGACTCAGAAGGGAAGGAGTGATTTTTGGATTTTGCAGCACAGATTCTGGTGGAATGAATGGTGGGTGCTATGTTGCACCAATACAGTGGAACCCCCCCACAAGTCACCCCATTTTGCAAAGTACACCCCTCAGGGAATTCATCTAGGGGTATAGTGTACATTTCAAACCCCCAGGGGTTTCACCAATTTTGATACAAGTGGGCAGTGAATATGAAAAATTACATTTTTTTACACAAAAATGCAGTTCTGGCTCAAAATTTTTCATTTTCAGAAGGTATGAAGGAGAAAAAGCACCCCAAAATATGTGCCCCAATTTCTCCCGAGTACGGAAATGCCTCACATGTGACCAAAAAATACCAGTTGGGTGCATGGCAGGACTCAGAACGGAAGGAGTGATTTTTGGATTTTGCGGCTCAGATTCTGGTGGAATTTTGGTGGGTGCTATGTCGCATTAGCAAGACCCCCCAAGCACCAATACAGTGGAACCCCCCCACAAGTCACCCCATTTTGAAAACTACACCCCTCAGGGAATTCATCTAGGGGTATAGTGTACATTTCAAACCCCCAGGGGTTTCACCAATTTTGATACAAGTGGGCAGTGAAATTGAAAAATTACATTTTTTACACAAAAATGCAGTTCTGGCTCGAAATTTTTCATTTTCAGAAGGTATGAAGGAGAAAAAGCACCCCAAAATCTGTGCCCCAATTTCTCCCGAGTACGGCAATGCCTCACATGTGACCAAAAAATACCAGTTGGGTGCATGGCAGGACTCAGAACGGAAGGAGTGATTTTTGGATTTTGCAGCTCAGATTCTGGTGGAATTTTGGTGGGTGCTATGTCGCATTAGCAAGACCCCCCAAGCACCAATACAGTGGAACCCCCCCACAAGTCACCCCATTTTGAAAACTACACCCCTCAGGGAATTCATCTAGGGGTATAGTGTACATTTCAAACCCCCAGGGGTTTCACCAATTTTGATACAAGTGGGCAGTGAAAAAGAAAAATTACATTTTTTACACAAAAATGCAGTTCTGGCTCAAAATTTTTCATTTTCAGAAGGTATGAAGGAGAAAAAGCACCCCAAAATATGTGCCCCAATTTCTCCCGAGTACGGCAATGCCTCACATGTGACCAAAAAATACCAGTTGGGTGCATGGCAGGACTCAGAACGGAAGGAGTGATTTTTGGATTTTGCAGCACAGATTCTGGTGGAATGAATGGTGGGTGCTATGTTGCACCAATACAGTGGAACCCCCCCACAAGTCACCCCATTTTGCAAACTACACCCCTCAGGGAATTAATCTAGGGGTATAGTGTACATTTAAAACCCCCAGGGGTTTCACCAATTTTGATACAAGTGGGCAGTGAAAATGAAAAATTACATTTTTTTACACAAAAATGCAGTTCTGGCTCAAAATTTTTTATTTTCAGAAGGAATGAAGGAGACAAAGCACCCCAAAATCTGTGCCCCAATTTCTCCCGAGTACGGCAATGCCTCATGTGTGACCAAAAAGTGGCAGGACTCAGAAGGGAAGGAGTGATATTTGGATTTTGCAGCACAAATTCTGGTGGAATGATGGTGGGTGCTATGTCGCATTAGCAAGACCCCCAAAGCACCAATACAGTGGAACCCCCCCACAAGTGACCCCATTTTGCAAACTACACCCCTCAGGGAATTCATCTAGGGGTATAGTGTACATTTCAAACCCCCAGGGGTTTCACCAATTTTGATACAATTGGGCAGTGAACATGAAAAATTACATTTTTTTACACAAAAATGCAGTTCTGGCTCAAAATTTTTCATTTTCACAAGGAATGAAGGAGACAAAGCACCCCAAAATATGTGCCCCAATTTCTCCCGAGTACGGCAATGCCTCACATGTGACCAAAAAATACCAGTTGGGTGCATGGCAGGACTCAGAAGGGAAGGAGTGATTTTTGGATTTTGCGGCTCAGATTCTGGTGGAATGAATGGTGGGTGCTATGTGGCATTAGCAAGACCCCCGAAGCACGGTGAAATTATGAACCTAATATTCCATAGATGTGTGGTATATTTTAAAACACTCCTTTATACATAGGCCGGGTTTGTCGGGGCAAGTGTCACACTGGAAAATAGTTTGCTTTCTTATTCCCTTTTTATAGCAAACTTTGCACCTTTTTTGTGTCCTGCCCTTTTTTCCAGTGGAGGGGATTTCATCAGGAAAATGCTGCCCTGGTACAATACGGGGGCCAGTACTAGAAGTACTGGGGCCCTCTGCCTGCTGGTTCCCAAATATTAGGCCCTTTATGACTTCCTCTTGAAAGTGCATAAATGTCCCCCTCTGGCCGGTAGAACGGAATAGCACGTAAGCGTTATACAGTGCCATCTGGATGATATACACGGCCACCTTCTTGTACCAGATTTTTGTTTTCCGCAGGGCACTGTACGGCTTCAGTACCTGATCTGAAAGATCCACTCCGCCCATGTACCTATTGTAATCCAGGATACAATTAGGTTTTGAGGTGTGGGTACTGGTACCTCGTACAGGGACGGAGGTGGTACTGTCTCCGTGAATTGTTGTCAGTATAAGGACATCCCTCTTGTCCTTATATTTGACCAACAACATATTTTCGGTGCATATTCCCCTGCTTTCACCCCTTCTCATTACTTGGGCAATGTGCGTTTTTGGGAGGCCTCTTTGGTTCTTGCGCACAGTACCGCAAGCTGCTGTACCTCTTGAACCAAGGGCCTTAAACAGGGGGATGCTGGTGTAAAAGTTATCCACATAGAGGTGATAACCTTTATCCAGGAAGGGGTGCACTAAATCCCAGACAATTTTCCCACTAACACCTACGAGGGAGGGGGGGCATTCTGGCGGTTCAATTCTTGAATCCTTCCCTTCATAAACCCTAAACCTGTGGGTGTACCCTGAGGTGCTTTCACACAGTTTGTACATTTTTATGCCATACCTTGCCCTCTTACTGGGAAGGTACTGGCGGAATTTAACCCTTCCTTTAAAATGTATAAGGGACTCGTCGATACAAATAAATTTTTCAGGGATGTACACCTCTTCAAATTTGGCACTGAAATGATCAATGACCGGCCTGACTTTGAATAGCCGGTCAAAGGTGGGATCATCTCTGGGTGGGCACTGTGCATTATCGGTGTAATGTATAAATTTAAGGATCGTCTCAAATCGAGCCCGGGGCATGGCCATACGGTAAAATGGAGTACTGTACAGAACATCTGTACTCCAATATTGCCTAATTTCTGGCTTTTTTACTATGCCCATATGAAACACCAGACCCCAAAACGTCATCATCTCTACTGCATCTACAGGGGTCCACCTAGCAAATGATGACGTGGGGTTTTGAGCAATAAACTGCTGGGCATATAAATTAGTTTGGTCCACCATTAAATTTATAAAATCATCAGAGAAAAATAATTTGAAAAAGTCAATTTCTCTGAGACCTGTGGAATTAAATTGGATTCCTGGCATGGCCAAAAACTCAGGAACCTGGGGCTCAAAATTGTCTGGTGGTGGGGTCCATACGAGATCAATTATTGGGGGGGGGGTCTCAGCTGCTCTACGGGGGCGTCTTTGAGGGGGTCCCTCATCACCAGAGGAGGAAGAGGAGCTTAAGGCGAATCCTTCAAATTCCCCGCTTGCATCACTGGCTGTGTCAGAGTCAGAAGCAAGCAGGGCATATGCCTCCTCCGCTGAATACATTCTCCTGGATGACTGGGAGGACATTTGGGAGGACATTTGGGAGGACATTTGGGATGCCATTTTTATTTTTGTGTTACTGGTAGTGAAATGTTTCAACACGTGTATAGTGTAGGGGGGGGTACAAACTTTATTTCAATCCGGGGGGTATGTAGTGTGTAGTGTGTATGTGGTGCAGAAAAAAAAAAATACTTTATACCAATAAAAAAAAAAAAAATGAAGGGGTTAAAAATAAAAAATTTAAGGGGTTAAAAAAAAAAAAAAGGTCCTGCGCCAAAAATTGAGCACAGATGTTGGTCAGTAACGTCTGTCACTGAACAGCGCTCAAAGGCAACAGGAATTTGATAAAAAAAAAAAAATATATAGATCAACCCTGTGCCGAAAAAGATGATCAGTGATGTACGTCACTGATCAGCGCACAGCGGCCACAGGACACCCACAAAATCACAGTGTGTGTAAAAAAAAAATTAAAAAAAGACCCCACAGCACACACACAAAAAAAAAAGGTGATCAGTGATGCGACACTGATTACCAGTGAGGTGCAGCAGGTGCACAACCTTTGGTGCAACCGACAGGTATATATAAAAAAAAAAAAACCTCTGTACCCCCAAAAAAGTTGCTGATCACCTCAGATATAGTGATCAGCACAAAAGGCGGGGGCAGCAGACAAAAAATTTAGCACTCTCTATCACTCTCTGTCACTATCTCTCTCTATCTCTCTATCTCTCACTATCTATCACTCTATGACACTGCAGCAGCAGCAGTGACAGGTATATCTATATATAAAAAAAAACCTGCGCCCCCAAAAAGTTGCTGATCAGTTAATTTATACTGATCAGCACAAAAGGAGGGGGCAGCAGTCAGTTATATCAAAAATATATAGCACAATCTGTCACTATCTCTCTCTATCTCTCTCTCTCTATCTCTCTCTATCTCTCTATAACTATCACACTGCAGCAGCACAAAATATAGCACTCTGTCACTAGGCCTCTCTATCTATCTATCTCTCTCTCTCTATCTCTCTCTATCTATAACTATATCACACTGCAGCAGCACAAAATATAGCACTCTCTGACACTATCTCTCTCTCTATCTCTCTCTATCTCTCTATAACTATCACACTGCAGCAGCACAAAATATAGCACTCTGTCACTAGGCCTCTCTATCTATCTCTCTCTCTCTCTATCTCTCTCTCTCTATCTATAACTATATCACACTGCAGCAGCACAAAATATAGCACTCTCTGACACTATCTCTCTCTCTATCTCTCTCTATCTCTCTCTATCTCTCTCTATCTCTCTCTATCTCTCTCTATCTCTCTATCTATCTCTCTCTCTATCTCTCTCTCTATCTAGCTAGTACACTGCAGCAGCACAATTTCACAGGAAGGCACAAGTAGTAACAGGATCCAGGAAGCAGTGATGAAGCAGCGATCAGGTAAGTATGGAGCAAGCTATGGAGCAAGGTTCTGGTCAGTATGGCGGCAGGGAGGTACGGTGACCGCACTGCACGCTATTCCAGACCGGAATGGCGTCTGCAGTGCAGTCACCGTTAGTTTAAATCCCCCTCCTTGGCTGTGATTGGTCCGTCGGTCCGACGGACCAATCACGGCCTTTGGGGGCGGGCGGGGTGCGGTGGGGTGACACCAGTGTCACCCTTACACCCCGCGGTGATTGGTGCTGTACTTTACAGCACCAATCACCTCTGATCCCGTGTCACCGGCGAACGTTATTCGCCGGTGACACAGGAAAACGCTGTAATTGGCTGTTCACACTGAACAGCCAATCACAGCGATCGCCGACGGGGGGGCGGCATCGCAGCCCCCCCTGGGCATGCACGGACATGTCTGCTGTCAGGGACAGCAGACATGTTGAAACTGTCACCGCGTCTATAGACGCGGTGACAGTTAAATGCCATGACGTACATTTACGCCATGTGTCGGGAAGTACTTCCCGACCATGACGTAAATGTACGTCAATTGTCGGGAAGGGGTTAAGGTAGCAATTTTACCATGTCATGCTCCTTAGTCCCAAAGAACATCTAATTGATATAATTTATACCCAAGTTATATGTTATTGTAAAAATCACCTAATTGATTCACACAATTCCCCAACGGCATCCCGATGTTGAATAGAAAGTCTGCTTAAGTGGTTTTTTTGCAACCATAGCATTTTAATATAATTAATACAATCAAGTGTATCTCTTCCCTGAGAACTTCACGTACCATGTTTCAATCTTGTAAATCAATGGTGTGGATTAAAAAGAACAGACGGCGTGCAGCAAGAGACACAATGAATGTCAATAGGATTTGTAATAAGCACAATTATGACTTTCCTTGTGTGTAAAACTCAATTAGGTAGAGCATAATAAAGTTAGAATGTGATTTGCATTGAAAGGCGGGCTGCAGAAAAGTTCCCCCACTTAATGCTGAAGACCAACAAGTGACATTTCCGTCTCGGAATAGCTCATTTGAATCCAAGCTTTGATATTTGATACTTGTTGGATATAAATAATAATTAAAGGTTATATAATAAAACAATAGAATAAGAACAGTATAAGAAGAAACTTGAATCAGTTTTCATAACAACAAGACGTGTGTTGCGTGTCATCTGTTTTTTAAAATCTATTACAAATGAGTGTTGGTTATAAAGCAGCAGTACAAACTGGTGCCGTAATATTTACTGTTTTCGTGACTATTATACCGCTTTCCAGGGCAGCCATCAGGGGGGGTCTGCGGGGACTCCAGTACCAGGCCCAGACTGAATGGGGGCCCAGGACTGGAGTATATTAAGTATAAATTGTCATAAACAAAGTTCACATTTCCCTTGAAGCAATGTAGAGGTTGAGTAGTGTCACCAGTGCTGCGGACACCGGAGGTCACATCAGACACACGAGGGTTCAAACAGGGGTAAGAGGGCCCTGTCTATTTTGTCAGTCCCGGGCCCTACAATTTCTGAGGACAGCCCTGCCACTTTCACATCACTATGCCAGCTAAATCCCGAGTCCCACCCATTTATGACATAGCTATAACTGGGTTACTGGTTATACACAGGGCGATATGCTGGGTTTAAGCTTTCTTATAACCCGGGTGGAATTGCCAGGTTGGTCGACCCGGGTTATTCAGTCTGGTGCTTTCACACCCTACCTCCAATGCATGTCGACCAAATTAGGTCAACCTGCATTTGATCGACCACTGAAAGTCGACAGGCCTTAGGTCAACACCTGAAGTAGGTTGATACGGCTAAGGTCGACAAGGACGGAATGTCGGCACATGCATTTGATCAACAATGAGAAGATCAACAGTCAAAAGGTCAACATGAGTTTAAAAAAAATTTTGTCCTGAATGTCGACACCGTCTAAGTGTACCATGTCAACCTATTGACTGTCGACCTTCCCTTTGTCAACCTAATGTTTGTGTCGACCTTCCAACCCTGTCAACCTTAGCCAAGTTGACCTATTTTCGGTGTCGACCATCAATGGTCTACCCAATGCATGTTGACCTAGTGACCGTATCCCCCACGACGGAAACAACTCAGCAGGTGTCATATGAAAGGGTGATTAGAAATCCATTGATATGTTGAATGTTGGAATGCCGTTGCTGGCATCCGAGTTATCGAGATCCAATGTCCCAGCATTGAAACCAAACCAAATACAACTTTGGCTTCTCTGCCTATGGGGGATGAAGAGTCTGTTTATACAACAGGAAGTAAAAAATGATGTCCCCAGAAACGGAGATAGCATGAAGTTAAATGGGTGATAGGATTTCTGTAGACTGTTTAATGTGAAATTTCCATCATTTTACTTTCAGGGACTTTATGTAATCCTAACTTTCAGCATACTAGATTTAGGGTCCAATTCTGGATCACATGCAGTGAATCCAATCTGGCCCCTGCCCGATGTTCTGGGTTTGCGCATGTGCATCATAGTTGCCGACTTTTATGCTGCCCTCATCCTGGGAGAGGGCAGCCAGCACACTGAAGTAGGGGCCGGGGCTATCACCGGGAGGGGAAAGGGAGGTTCGGGGGCGGAGCCACAGGGGGCTGCTCTATCGGGGCGTGGCTATAACAAACGCGTCATTTTAGCCCCCGCAGTGCAATGTCAGTATTTCAGTCATTGCTCTGCGGGGGGCGGGGCTAAAATGACGCAATCGCGTCATTTGACCCGTGGACCCCCCGTCGGGTGGGGGTTCGCGGATGATGGGTGGATAAGCAGGATGGCTGACCCCTTTCCGGGGGGCCGGAAGGCGGACCCGATTTCCGGGACCCTCCAGGCCATTCCGGGAGGGTTGGGAACCCTCATTTCTGTGCACGTGCAAACCTTGACAGCGAACGGCCTTGGCGAATTACACAGTCGCCAGGCCATTTGCAGTGGGGAGGGAGGGATGGGGGAGGGAAGAGGGCATCCCCATAAAAACGCTGGGCATTCCCATGGGTACGCAGGCGGGCCGATGCCTGCAGGGGGCAGACGACTGACGAGTCAATCGGAATGACCCCCTAAAGGTGGGGATCAAGTTTATCCATCACTGAGGTCAATATTCATACAGTGATGTAGCACCTCCACTTTCTTCTTCCTTTGCTTCATCCACTGCGTTTTGTATCTAACACATCTTGTTGTAGCCGAATGGGGCCGCGCAAATGTCATAGAGTGTAATTATACATTTGGAATGTAAGCTCTTGTGAGCAAGGCCCTCTATTATTTTCAGTATGTAATTATTATCTATAAATTGCAGCTCTAATTATGTTAAATAATGCACCCTTCTGTATCTGTCTAAATTGATTTCTAAGAACCTGTGTAGTTCTTTATGTTCCATTTTCAGCACTAGGGAGCTCTTGTGGCAGCAGCGTGTAAATATAATAATAATAATAATAATAACAATAATGTCCCAAACGTTGTACACATCCCCTCGATTGCTACCGAGGGGATTAGGGGGGGGGGGGGGGGGGGGCATTTGTGCGCTTACACATTTGCTAAGCAGCAAACATAGGCTGCCTAGTGAGAAAGTTTGAATCCGGCCCAATGTGCTTTAGCTGAGTTCATGTATCATCCAGTGTAAAAATAAAAACTTGCCTCGATCCTTTGCCATATCAATACATTAGAACAGGTCCATACTGTTTTGTAAACTAAGGTATAATAAATGTATATTTTTGGAGTTTCTATCTTGGAATAATCCCATGCAGGCACCATCTGTTTCCTCACAGATTATAGTGTTTCAGGTGCGCATTTAGTGTAAATGAACCATGCCTTGCAAATTTACATATTGTTTTTCATTTAGGCCGATTATTTGCCTGCACAACAGAACATACCACATTAGTTGCTTCACTAACCACAGATGTCAGACCCTCTGTAACTTTAGTTTGCTCAACTATTTTTAATGTATGATTTTCTTACCAACTGTACACTTTTAATGCCTGATATGGGACACATAAACACGGAAATGCCAGAATAAATGTATTATATAAAGTGCTGGATTGTGGTGGGAGAAGGGTATAACATCAGTAAATTTCATTATACAGTATCTTATGGGGGATATTCAATCTGTGCCGTTAACGATAGCATTGAAGGGTGTCAGATCTGACTAAAAATATCGGAATTGTTTTTGCGCGATCCACGGACTTTCCATTACTGGAGAGCTGAAACATTGAATTCCGACTGTTGATGTGCTGTCAGACCAGACGAAAACAGCCCAGCGATCTGACTGTCAGGATTTTCCGACAGTCAGAATCTCAGATTGAATACCTTCCTATGAATACAATATACCAGAATCAGCTCCTTATAGTCTGAGTCTCGGGGAGGAGGCACAAGTGTCAACACACTTGCGGCTCTTCAGGTCCGTTTGGTGTTGCATTTTTTTTTGTTTGTTGTTATTTTTTAACCCCCTAGATGCCTACTTGGAACGAAGAGAACCAATCTATGCTGGATGTATGTGGGGTGTATGTATACGAATTTTACTTTAATCATTGTTTTTTGTGGAGTATTGGTTCTGTAGTGAGACTACAAGACCTAGTGGGTCCATTAATGACCAGCATGCTGGACTGTGGCTTGTGGTTCTCCAAGTCCCAGCATGTGGGGGAGGCTTGCTAGGTCTTGTAGTTCTACTACAAATCCCAATACTTATGCTTAATCTATTTTTTAACCATTTAATTTTACATAATCAGCCAAGCGTCCACTGCACAGGGATGCCGGGGACAGCTCCGGGCTTCTGCCCCGGTCGGGGGCACCATGGAGTGGGGGACTTCTTTATTTGGGGGGTCCTAGGGACCTAGCCTGGGCTGACCAGCCAGGATGCCATGTTTTGGTTGGTGGAAGTAATATAAAAGTTTACCCCGGCTGTGGCATGGACCCCTACTCATTTTGTTACCCGTATTTTGGGAATAAGGACCAAGGCTAAAAGCCTGGTGCTAGTTATAGAAATAGAGGGCGACGCCATTTTAATTTTTACCACTGTATTTTTGCAACCGGCTCAATGTGCCCAGGGCTCGTTGTACTTGGGAGGGGGACTCCACGCTGTTTTTTGTTTATTATTTATTTTTCTACTTTTTACAATGAGAAGCCTGCATGGATCTCACTGATCCATGCAGGCTTCATGCTTCACCATCACTTCATGTGCCGACAATACGTCATCTTAGTAAATTAGACAAACAGCATTCTCAGTAACTATTTTCGGCCCCATCATGGCCAATTCCGGTAGAATCCATGGTACCTGTGTAGTTTCACGGCGCAAGCATGGCAATGTGCGTCTGAGTCCCCTTGCGGGGCGCGCTTCGCTCGCCCATGCTGCGGGCTCGGTGGCTCGCTACGCTCGCCACGCTATCTAACATCAACTCCATGCCAACATGGATAGTGGGGGTATGAACTATCCATGTTGGCATGGAGTTAAGTTAGTTTATTTTAGATAGTTTACCGAGCGTACAAACCGGAAGTAGCACAGCGCCATGCTGGTGCCGTGAAACTACACAAGTACCGAATCCATTTGTATACAGGTTCATCCCTAATCAGAGAGCTTAGTTACTTTCCCAATCAGAGTGGCTGGTGACTTACCATAGATTTTTTCTTTTTATCTATGACAGTAAATTAGATAATTTTAGATCTAACTCGAGATAAATCACAATAACCATAAAGCCATAGGAATAATTATTTTCTGATCACTGTGTATGGGCATCTTACTTGCTGGTGCCGAAGTACTTACCACTAGGACTCATTAAGAGGCTCATTGACAAAGAGGCACATGACACAAGTGGCAATGGCTGATTTTTACCTATTTCCACTGGTGAGGAATAGGCAGATTCCACTATGTTTGAGGTTAGTGAATTAGACGCTAGGAACGAGATTTAGTGAAGTGCGATTTTTTTTAAATGTAAGATTTAGGTGAAAATCGCACTATATCACATTTTTTCTAAATCGCATTTTTGTGGTTAATTCGCATATTTAATGTGATGCGAATTGATGGACAATAAATGCGATATGGGGCGATATGAGGTGATTTAAAACGCTAAAAAAGTGTGATTTCCGGCTCTGGTCATGTGCGATTTTGTGACCAACAGGAATGTGATTTACTACACTACCTTGCCACTCCTTACAACCTCCTAAGTTATTGGGCCATCAAAGTCCACTAAATTATGCATCACAGACCCAATATAAAGGGGCACAGGGGCCATAAGGAGCAGACAAAGGAGAGAGCAGTGATGAGAGGTGCAGAGGTAAGAGGCAGATGCAGCAGGGGGGAGGCACCAGTGTCCCTCTCACATCTAGCTGTCAGTGCTGGGTGAGCTGGCTGTGGAGGAGGAAGGCAACGCTGGACTCTGGTTCTGTAAGTATATTGATGTAAAAGTGAGGTAGGTGTGTGTGTGTGTGTGTGTAGTAAAGTTGTTCTTTTCTCTGTTTGTATTTATTTTAACATTCTATTTACAGGTGGACTACAAGTCCCAGCGGGCCCATTAATGCCCCGCATGCTGGGACTTGTGGTTCACCAAGTCCCAGCATGCTGGAAGGGCTTCTGGCACTTGTAGTTCACCTGTATAAAGCAATGTTATGTATGAATGAGTTAACCCTATCAGGCCGGCGTCCAAAGCCCACGGACGCCGGTGACAGCCCCGGGCTTCAGCCCTGGATGGGTGAAGCCTTAGAGGGGGGGACCCACTCCCCCAGGTACCCCATCTAAGCCATGGTGCTCATGGTACGGCCAGGGGACCTTATGTGAAAAGTGTCCCCCCCGGCTGTGGCATGACACCGCGGGCTGTTTGAACCCGATGCTGGTTTCAAAATACAGGAGACCCCTATGCTTTTTGCCCATTGTATTTTTGGAACCAGGTCCGGCTCCATAAGCCCGGGGCTGGTTATGCTCAGTAGGGGGGACCCCATGCCATTTTATTTTTACTTTTACACATATTTTAACACAGAACCATACACAGATCTCAATGATCTATGCAGAACCTGGTCTATTTTTTTTGGCGATTTTTAGACCTTTTTTTGGCAATTTCACACATAAAACTGGCAATTTCTATATTTTTCAATGGGAAAACATCTGGATGCGAATTGAGAAATCGCCACTTCTGAATGTGCGAATTCGCGGCAAAAAGTGTGATTTTTGCCACAATTCACATCACAATTCAGCCGTTTTTGCGAATACTTAGGAGCATACTTATCTACTCTCCCGGCAGTTGTGGGAGTCTTCTGGAACAGCAAGTGGACCTCCTGCACCATACCCCCTTTCTAGAAGTGTGGGAAGGAAAGGAAGATAGCACCGGTATGCCGGTAAATGCATAATTTAGGCAGACGCCTATCTCACTGATGTCAGAAGGGGCTAATACCCCACCCCATGCTTCCTAGCAGTCAGTAAATATCTAACTACAGGCACAGTAGGTGCGATATGGGCCGGATGCCAGCATTTAGCATACAACCCAACTACCTTAAACACACCGGCACCAGAACATTGAAAGAATCAGGATGTTGACACACAAATACCTACAACTGACATCCTGAATGACAGAATGCTGTGGTTGGTTAACCTGTGGCTGAGGAAGGGGGTTGGATTTAGGCACTATTGGGTGGAATTAGGGTTAGGCTGCAGAGAGAGTGTATTAGGGTTAGGCTCTTAGAAGGGGGTTTAGAGTTTGGCTGCGGGTGGGGAGGTTAGGTTTGGATGGCGGGTTCAGTTTAGGCACTAGTGGGGAGAGTTAGGGTCAGGCTGTGGCACTCGTGGGGAGGGTTAGGCTGCTGTAAATGAGGGTTAGGGGGAAGTGGAACATGGTAAGTTCCCCTACTGAGCCCCTGTCTGGATTCTCCATATTGGGATACTGGGGTCATCGTTTTACCTCTGTGATCCCGTATGTATCCCTTATAGGCAGCTCTACAAAATTATCCAGTAAAACACTCCTTTGAAAAAGATTAGACTTTAAATGTCTTAACATCTTTAAATGTCAAAGTAAATGAGGTCTGGTAACAAAGGAAGCTCAAATATAGTATTGAGGCACAATATGCCAAAGAAATGCTCAAAATTATGCAATTAAATCCTTTTGTATTGACAATTATAATTGTTGTTTAGTAGATAGAGACACAGAACTATTTTTCTTAGCCAAATCCAAGGACAATTGTGCAATTATATATTTTTTAAAAGTGAATTTCTACATTATTATAAAGAAGTGTAACATTAATTATAAAACTAGATAATATCTTAGTATACTAGTAAAAATATATAGGTATCTGGATGACAGAGCGACGGTGTATTGGTGGACAGTCAACAGGACGATACCATATAGTCTGGTTAATTACCAACTGGTCAAAGTGGTAATGACAATGGTCAACATTTGTTTTTTTCACATGTTTACCTAACATTTGTTTGATCTACTTTCCATGTAGATATCTATTGGGAAAAGTCACCTGCCCATAGAGAGCCTGTGAGGGTCTACGTTTTTACTTATGGTGGACATAGAACATAAAATATGCAAGATTTGTACCTCCCCCCTCCACCCTTGACCTTTAATTTGTCAATCTTTTGAACCTGTCATCCTAATGCAAAATGACACTAAAGCCTGATTCAGCAAGGGTCGCTAAGCAGCGGACAATCGCTGCTTAGCTAGCCATGAAATGTCACCTGGATGAATATCCCTCGCCCGCCACTGAAATCCCCTTGGTACCATGCTAGGGGTTGTATGTGAGCACATCCCCTCGCATGCGGACAAAGGGGAGAGAAATCATTCATTGGTCGTCGATGAACACACAACTTTGCCCCCCACACCACCCACCCTCCGTGACCCCCTGGAATGATACAGACCTCCCACCTGTTGTCGCTCCCTCATTTCACCTGCCCAGATGCCCCATCCTGCATGGTATGTAGAATTTTAGAAAAATCTAAAAATAATGACCATTGAAATAAGTGGTTTGTATTTTGCAAAACAATAAACAAAATTTCAGTAAACTGATTTGACCTGTAAGATAAAGGCAAATAAAGAAATAATCAATAATGTACTATAACCCATTTATAAAAATATCCCTTATGTAGGGTACACACCAGGACGACCCGCTCACGATGCACATCGTGAGCGGGTCGTCAGTGTCTCGTCCGACCCGCTCACGGTGATGCGGGGGGGGCACGACCCGCTCACGATGTGCACCGTGAGCGGGTCAGATCCGATGGCGACCCGCACCCGGCTGTATGGTCGTCATTGAGATCCTACCTGCAGCAGGTAGGATCTCAATAACGACCGACCGACCCGCGGGACCGCGCATCGGATCGGTATCGGTCCACACCAGGTCAGAAAAGGGCCCAATCACCACACAATCTACATCCAATTGGTCGGAATTGGATCTAGATTGAGGGGATCGGGCCCTAGTCGTCCTGGTGTGTACCCAGCATTAAAGTTGAATAATAATGCATAAATTGACAATGGACAATTTAGTAAATTTGAGAGCGAATGCATTTGGAAAGAGTTTAATTCTAGCACATACAGTATGGGATATATACCAGCCATATCTTCCAGTGTCAATTGAACTGTTTCTTTAAATGCAGACACATTAGCAACCAACCAGAACTGCCCAGAAACTCCTAACAGAATTACAAGGATCACCATGCATCTTAGATCTGGGCCCCCTCCCCCCCCTCCCCCAGTGGCAACCAACAGAATGCAGGGCAGTGCGCCTCGGAAGCCCACGCATAGGGAAAGCATCACCTGCTTGCTCGCAGAGCTTTCCCTGCTTCAAACTCCAAACAAGTGTCTGCCCCTCCCCTTCATTTTTGGAAGATATATTTTCAAAAAAGTATTAATGTTGAAAAAGCGTCTTCACAGTAATTATTTCCCACGCCATATTTGGTATAAAAAGCCAAGGTCGTTCTTTTGATTAGCATGAAATGTGAAGCGTTGTGTTTTATATCTGAAAATTGTTCTCTGTTATTTACACAAAATGCGATTAAAAGAGATGCTTGCCTCCTCTAACCAGCACTTTAACAAGATTGCATCCTTTCATTTTACAAGATCAGTGTAATTATAAAGCACTTGAGCAAATCTACTGACATTGTGTTCATTTGGTTAAAAGCTGCAGAGAGACGTTACTTAGTGCTAACCTATTATTAGCGGAACATTCGGGGACTTCATGTCTTCATTAGTGCCGCGGGCCCAAAGTTCAAATAAAGTTGGTAGGAAAGAACAAAAGAATGGAGGTCATCCATCACGCAGAGAGAAGGAATCAATATCTAATCAATACTCGCTCAATACCAAACTATGCTTTGACCAAGTTTACTTTTTAGTTTGTATTTTCTTTTGTTTCCAGCTTTCACATTCTATCAAGATGTAATCAGTAAACAAATTCACACTATACATATAGCGTGAATTTTTTTAAATTATTGTAACAGACAATTGGGCCAACATTAGGATTAATAAAATCTGATTTTTTTTAACATTTTGTATGTTTTGAGGCTTAAATTTTAATTTTGTTGATTTAGTATCAATATATCTCTACAATATATCTGTTATAACTCAGAAATTCAGGATACTGACCTCCTCCGGGCTGGTTTCTGCCTGAGGTGGATCTTCAGACCAATGATCCTTGTGCACCCAGTAGATCTTCTTGCCTCTAACAGCCACCGTTTCCCTTAAGGCTGTTGGTAGAACAAGCTCAACCCCAAGTGACTGAATCAATGCCGGCAGGAAGGAAGTTGCTACTAAGAGACTGGAGAACAACTACAAATGCAAGGTGGAAACTAGGAGCTGTATTGGGCGATTTGCAACAGAGATGGAGGCAGTGGCTGAGAGGCTGTAGAGTGAAATAATGAATAGTGACAGACAATACAACTAGACACAGGCTGATGGAGATGGGTAGAGCAGAGAACACTGGAGGCTAAATAATGGCAAAACGGAGACTAGTAACAGACTCCAGTTCCTGTTTTCGAGGTTCCTGCTTCTGTCGGCCCCTGAGTCCTCTCCTGTTCGGTCCTGGTCTGCTTGGTGCCTCATCTCCCTGGGTCCTTTGCTGGTGCGTGCTGGTCTGGTTCTGGCACCGTAAGTGCTCCACATTGGAGCTTGGGTTTCCTTTTCTTATCCATTTTTGGCTTTCTTCCATTTTAAAGACACCAGAGGGTTGGCACGGGTAGCACCGTCTCACATGCCTATTCGTCCTGGGAGTTTTCCCTTATTTGGTACTATAAGTGCCATTTTGTGTGGTTTGCAGTGTTTTTGTGTGTTGCATTTTATTGTATGCGTGGTGTTATTATCGTTGTACTTGCTACTAGGTTGCTGATTGTATGCGATGAGGTCGCTTTACTTTCGTAGTCTCTCGACCCTCAGTTTGTGGGGTGCTGACAGTCAGCTGCGTTTAGGCAGTTTCTGGTGACACGAGACCTGGTGGCACTGGAGTTGAGGCTGACCTAATTGGCCTTTTCAAACATGGCTATTATAGGTGAAGTCCAAGTTTTCACAGGTGTCTGTCATCCTCTCTGAGGGACCAACAAAGGCAGAGTAGGGTGTGCGTGGCCATTCTAAACAGTGGTCCTGTCTGTGGGTTCATCCCAATTCATAATAGTACTATGTTTCTGTGTGGCTTTCTTAGAACTTGTTCCTTGTCCTTTATCAAGCATAACAATTTGCTCATCGTATAGAGAAGGAGCAGCATTAAGTACATAACTCAAAGGTTAAGGTTAATAATGTCAGGATAACAACATCAAGGCTGGCTCTAGTCTATCCCATCGCAAACAATTTACTAATATTATAGAAGAGAAATAGATAATCAAGTTGTTAATAGGATCAAGTGTACTGTTCTGACCTTCTGGCTTTTTGCCAAGCATTACAAGGTATATACAGAGGAAAGGTCACATAGGTCTAGCAACATAATATCCACATAAATACATCTTTCTGTATAATAATAATCCTAGTAAAAGGACAATAAGAGTAACTACAAGATAATAAATCACTCAGATGCTTATATTGTTTAACAGTAACGTCATGAAACCATAACACCAAAAAAAAATTGTTTTAATTGCCAGTATCAAGATATAACATTTACAGGGCTGGCCATAACAGTCCTCGAGAGCTACCAACAGTTCACCTTTTCCAGACCACCCAACTGGTGCACAGGTGCAGTCATTACAGTCACATTTTCAAAAATGCTGCATTCATTCCTAACCGACACATTCTACAGATCCACAGTTGGTCTGGAAACCATGAAGTACAGTATTAATAAATTTCAAAGAATGGTTTGGCCACCTCCAGTCTACAGTATGCTTTTGAACTGTACAACATTTACATAGTTGTCTTAGTTTTAAGTAAGTGTTATATGGATATTATTACATATTCTCTCAGCATTCTGTCCTGGCTATAGTCAGGCAACAATTATAGCCACCTCTGGCAGGTCTGTGTAATTGTACCTCTGCTCCTGTGTGTTTGCAAAAAACCTATCGTAGCCCATTACCATGGGTTTTGGCTACTCTCCTGAAGTTAATCTGTGTTTAGGAGGCTTGTGTTTTTCCAGCCATCCTGATTGGTCCATGCTCTATATATCTTCCTTGTCTGCCTCTGTTCCAATGCTGGTCATTGCTCACAGTTGCACCCTTGATATTCAGCTCTATGCTATTGTCGTGGTAAGTTACCTGTCTGTTTTCCTGTATTGTAGTCAGTATACTCCCATTATTACCAGTCTGTTTACTTATTGTTTTCCTCTCTCAGGAGGCAGGTGACTGACCAAAAAGACGTTATCATCGGCAAGGCTTGTCTGGCCTGGATCCATTAAAAGGGCTCAGGTGTCCAATCACCTAAGCCAGATCCAGCCCTGCCCCCCCAGTTGACTGTCCAACCTGCCTGCTCCTGCTGGATCTAATTATTTCACTTGAATCTGTGAGGAGACCTGCAAAACATGCACTGTATGTGTGGTCCTGAGGACAGACTTTGAGAGCCTGTGCATTAGTAGCATACAGTATAGATACAGTATGTCTTCCTACACCTATCCATTTTGCAATATATGCTATAGCCAGTGGCGTAACTATGGGGGGGTGCAGGGGATGCAATTGCTACTGGGCCCGGCGGTTTGGGGGGCCCAAAGGCAATCCCCTGCACCCTTTTGATTATTTTTCCCCCAGTTGTGCATTTAACATGTCTGCACTGCAGCCCTGGTGAGCAACGGAGATATAACGGGTCGCAACGGGGAGAGAAAGTCCCAGTGTGGTGAGCCGCTGTGGCATCAGTTGACTGCGCCATGGAGAGGGAGGTGCTGTGAGCTGGACGGAGAAGGAGACAACGCGCCAGGCACGGGAGAACAAACTCTGGCACATGAGCAGCACCAGGAGACGGACACTGCACTTGGGAGGAGGCATGGCGTGTGGGAGCAGGAAAAGCCGCACCGGGGAGCTGAAGCAGGACACACTGCATCCGGGAGATGAATAGCCGGTGCATCAGCACGACACTCCACTGTTTACACTGTCCTACTGCAATGAGGTGAAGGAGGCGTGGTGAGTGGGAGCAGGAAAGTCTGTGCCAGGGAGATGAAGACCCGGCACGGTACGCAGGAAACCACGACATTGAAAGGAAGTCCTGCACTCTAAGCACCAGTGAGAAGGATCCATGATTCCCTGCTCTGCCTGCTTGGAATGAGAGGTACACACAGATACACTGCCCCTCCCTGTACTTGGGGGAGGTGGGGGGATTAGGAGGGACAAAGTTATGGCTGTCGCAAGCTTTCAATCCCCCCCTCTCCCCCTCTCCTATAACCTCCCTGGCATCCTCTGCTCCACCCACCCTCTTGTCCTCTACTCCCTCCCCCTCTTTTTCTGTACTTCCATCCCCCTCTCTTCATTTACTTCCTCCCTTCTTGCTCTCTACACACCCCTCTCATCCTATACTCCCCCCTCTCGTCCTTTACCCACCCCTCTCCTCCTTCAGCCCTTCTGTTTCTGTCTCTTCCCCCTGCCTACTCTCTCTTTCTCACCCTCTCTCACTCCACCTCCGTCCCACCTTTCTCTTTATATCTCTTTTCTATCTCTCTCCTCCCCATCTCTTTTCCCACACTTCCCCCTCTCTTTCCTCCCTCTCCCCCACTCTCTGAGAAAGTTTCCAACTGGCGCTGTCTATCTCACACTCCTCGTCTCTTCTCCTTTCTCTCCCTGGCACACTTGCTCACTCCATGTCTCTCTCCGATACCCTCTCTTACTCCATCTCTCCCCCTTTCCATGGCACCCTTTGTCTGTGTGACACCATCTCACTCCCTGACTCTCCTTATTTCTCTCCATGGCACCGCTCTCTCTATCCCCCTATCTCCCCAACACACTCTCTCACTACATCTCTCCGACACCCTCTCACTACATCTTTCCCCTTCTCACTCTGACACACTCTCTTTCTTTCTCCCTCCTTCCGACGTTCTCTCTCACTCCAGCTCGCATCTCTATATCTTGCTACTCCTCCTTTCTCTTCTCTTACACCCTCTTTCTATCCCTTTTTTTCCCATGAAGCCCCCCCCCCCTATTTTCTTGGCCAGCCCTCTCTCTCTTACTTGCTCCTCTCCCTGACACTCTTTGGGGTCGATTCAATTTATCACACTATGAGTAGCACCATGAGAGAGCTCCCTGGGACAATTCAAATAAGCACATTGCTAAGTCCATTGCCAGGAGGGGTGCAAACAAAAATCCCACAAAACTATTGTATCTCGTACTGGAATTCTCCGACTTAACAATGCACTGATTTGAAAAGCCCCAGGAGCTCATTCCCATCGTTATTCGCAGCGCGCTGAATTACATGGAGCCATTTGTTGCTCATTCCCCTCGCTCTCCTGCCCCTCTAAGGGGTATTGTAGTGACAATGGGGGAGGGGGCCCCTTTCAAAATTTTGCTATGGGGCCCACAAGGTACTAGTTACTCCCCTGGCTTTAGCTTAGACTACCTTGCTCAAGGAGGGGGACTTCTGCTGTCTGCACCACCAGATCCGGCTCCCCACTGCTCCTTGCTGCAGTCCACATCCTAGCTCTTGTACAATGCAGCTTTTAGGTGCCAGACTCAATGCATGTGCAGTGTCGTCAAGAATACTACACATGCGCACACTCCCTGCTTCTATGGGCTGTATCAGCCTCAGCCGTAGAAGCTGGCTAGGGCTGCACGGCAAAACAGGAAGCCAGCTCTCTGCCTAGAGCAGCCCGGACTGGCAGTCCTGGAGGGAGTGAACACCTCCCAATAAGACTACCTTACTGCGGGTGACTGGCAGGACAGACTTCCAATAGGAAATCACTGCCAGACACAGTGTAGCCAGAGCAAGTCCTTCAGCCCATAGGTAAAATCTGTCACTTGTACCAAACAATCAGCTCATAACTGTCAATTTTAAACACAGCCTGTAACATGACAGTTAGGATATTATTGGTATAGCTAGTACTTTAACTGCATCCACTTTATCACTCTCCAAGGCTTAGTGCATAGACCCCATTGTCAAGGGCATTTAAAGAAAGTGAGAGGCATGTGCGCTGTCTCCGTCGGGGCCTGCTCCTCTATAGCTGGCAGGACAGTGGGACTCTGAGCACTAGGATCACTAGGAGACCCTGATGCTGTACCAGAGTCCAGTGCATATGTTGCAGGGCCCACATTGAAAACGCCAAGTCATACCATTTTTTGCAATTAAATAAGTATAAAGTCACATGAAGCAGAACTTGGCTCACTCGCTTTTGTCTACTTTTACAGGGTTGTGTTTGAGTGTCCAGTTTATTGCACTGTGATTTTGTAACATTAGCCATATTTGATAAAGCCACCAGGAGTGGCGAAACGCGTCAGTGAGCTATTGGGGACCCCCCTTTCATTGAATACAAACATCTGGATTGCAGCCCGAACCATCCCCTGGATTTACAATACTCCACCCAAGGACATTACCTCCCCTGTGCCTCCATTCCAAGGACAACATCCGGTAATATACCATCCATTACCCATCCTTTGGGGAGCACTCGAGCACCTTGTAACCACTAAACTGTCGGTGATTTGTGCCAACTTTGGGCCGACCTGTGGACACTTGGAGGAGGATATCCATACCCCACCAAGGGTGGTAACTATTCCATTTTACCTATTCGCCCAGGGGTAACATAGGAACGGACTCTCCAGCTTTATTCCCATCTGCAGGGGGGCCCCCACATATCAATCTACACGCCATCAATTGTGTATATTCATTTTTAACCCCCATTTTTAATATCCATGCATTTATATGGAATTGTCTTTTATACTCAATTGTGTATTGTGAAATAAATTGTTGTTCTATCGATTCTCATCACTAGTGCGCTGTTCACTTTTGTTTTTTCCTTTGGAACATTAGCCATATGACTGAGACACATATTTTGTGTCTCAGTCAAGACACATGGCATGTTTAATAACAGTCTATGGCATGCCAAACGGTGCTATTTTGAGCTATTGGTAGATATGTATATGTAGCCACTTCTGTTTAGGGTTAGTATTACAAAGCATATATACACAGACACAGGCAGGTAGGTCTGTCCTTCATCCTGATGTGTTACTGCACATGGTGCAACCATCTTGTAGATCCTTCATTAATTCTCGTTAGACTATGGGAGAACGATTACCGCCATACATCTGTTCCGGCATCCTGCACCACTACCTGCAAGCTGCATACACTCAACGGCTGGTGCAGATGCAGGGGGTCGGTGTGCAGAGTCCAAATTGGCTCCCTACTGGCTAGATGCAAGAGCCTACTGCACGGGTTTCCAGAAACATGGCTTTAGCAACATTCATACTGCGCATGTGTGTGGCCATTTTGCCTGTGATTTTTTTTTGCCACCACTGCAGCTCTAGCACAAGACTTCAGAAAAATAAGTTGCAAAACAAGGGTGCAGTGTGTGTGGTGTGGGCCCCCCTGGACCCCATTGCACCTAATGTAATAGTGCCTATGGGCTGGTAAACTGTACAGACGCTTCCATTTATCATCATTGTGTATGGCTGTACCTGTTATAATTCAATAAAACAAGACCACTGATTAAGACAATGGGCTGTTCATAGTTTGAGTCATTCACTGGTGACTGCCTACATAACTCTACAACACCTGTACACACATCATTCACAGCAGTTAAGTTCAGAAGCCTCTGTGTGCCCTGTGACACCCAATGCACATGCCCAATGGCAATGGGGCTTGGTCTCTTAGCCATACCCTCGTTTCCATCACTCATGGGTCCCAGAGACTGGCTGACTGCACTGCTGGGTCCTTCACATAAAGTTACAGTGCAGCACCCAGCTCCTGTCACTGGGGAGTCTTCATTTTGTTATTACTCCTCCTAGGATGACACCAAGGGGTGCACCCTCTGTACCTGCCGATGGTTAGGTTATTGTGAACAATATCGCTCAGAAAGTGGCTTCTAAACGGAATTATTCACAATATCATCTAGTGTTTACACTCAGTATCGTTAACGATGCACTCACCCACACATTGTTCTCGACCATTGATGTCTTCTGAGCATGTTTGGTCAATTTGGCTATCTAGCCCAGTGGTTCCCAACCCTGGTCCTCAAGTACCCCCAACAGTGCACGTTTTCCAGGTCACCCAGCAGGTGCACTCATTATTCAGACACATTTTAAAAGATCCACAGGTGAAGCTAATTATCACTTGTGATTCTGTGTGGAGACCTGCAAAACATCCACTGATCTAGCCAAACGACCTGCATGTTTAGCGGACCCCCATGTCGTTCGGTGTGTATGCACAATATTGGCCATTCGCGGCTCAGTTAAGATTAACAATACTCACCACTGCTAAGGACATCTGCATGATCAAGATGTTGCATTCAGATTTATGGCAATGTTGACATTTTGTTTATGCCATGTCAAAATTCGGAATAAAAATAAATTGTACCACATTCCACAAAATATCTAAAATTCTTTTTAATTGTAACTAGATGCTCCGTGCGGAAATTTTGCATACAAATAAAACATTTCATCTAGGGAAAGAACTCTTGGGCGAAATGTGACTTTCTAACTTTGATTTTTAAACAAACAATACAATGTGCAATTCTAAATTAAGTTTTTTTTTCGCCATGAAGCGGAGAACTTACTCTTTTAAATGATATCTCATTTTTCGATTTTGTTTAAGTATGAAGGGAGAAAAAGGGATCGTTACGAAAAATCACCTTCTAGAAAAAATACATACAGTATAATTTTAATCACTATTTATTCTAATTACACTAGGCAAGAGCCAAAAAGTATCCTGATTGGCCGCTAGGCGGCCAATAGAATCATTCGGAGGAAAGGCGCGGAAGATGAACATCTCTGCGCCTCTCCAGTCCGTGAGCGGGTACCAGCCGGGAGCAGCGCGTCTGCCGGAGAGGATGCCGAGGTCGTCGCCGGGGACCAGGTGAGTAGGATTTCCTTCCTTAGGAACCCCTTTTGGATTACTTCGTATCCTGGACCCCGGAGACATCAGCCCTGGAGCCCAGGACCAGCCCCGGAACCAGGACCAAGGCCCCGGAACCGGACTCTTCTGTCCAGGCGCCCCGGACCCAGGATCCAGGAACCGACATACGGGCTCAAGGTAGGTAAGTATCAGTGTGTGTGTTATGTATGTATTAAACTTTTATTTTTCAGGGTGTCAGTGTGTTTTATTTTACTATTTTTTGTACTGTAGAACTACAAGTGCCAGCGGGCCCTTTAATGCCCCGCATGCTGGGACTTGTGGTTCTCCAAGTCCCAGCATGCAGGGTAGGCTTGCTGGGACTCATAGTTCTACAGTAGAAAACAATAGTTTTTAATCTTTTTTTACACTTTTCATCAGCCCGATGCCCTCCGCCCAGGGGCATCTGGGACAGCCCCGGACTTTCAGCATGGGCTGGTAAGTCCTGGAGGGGGGGACCCCTTCATTGGGGGGGTCCCCACTTCCCCAGGACCCCTGCCCATGCTGACCAGCCAGGGGGATAATGCTTTGGCCGCGGGACCTTATATAATAAGTGTCCCCCGGCTGTGGCATTACCCTGCTGGTTGGTTGGCTCTGGTGCTGGTTCTTAAAATACGGGGGACCCCTAGTCATTTTGTCCCCCGTATTTTGGGAACCAGCGCCGGACCTTGAGCCTGGTGCTGGTTTCATTAAATCAAGGGGACCCCTATTTGTCGGGGACCCTGATTTTATGTCACCAGCACCGGCTCAATGAGCCCGGGGCTGGTTATGCTCTGGCGGGGGACCCCGCGCTGGTTTTTTAATTTAAAAATGCGATTTCCTGCAAACGTGCGATTTTCAGACATGAAAATCGCACATTTTCAGGACTAAAGAAATCGCACCAACTCGCACCTTTTCGCACTATTTGGCCTGTTTTTCGCATCTCATTAAATATGCGGAAAAACGGGCCAATCTTGCGATTTTCAAAAGTGCGATGTGGTGCGATATAAAAACATGCGCATTTATCTCAATCCATAGAATGTCACCCACTATGTTTTAAATTGTTTATTAGTTCAAGTTTTGAAGATCCTTAGCGTTGAACTAAATCTTACTGTAGATCAATGCTGTGGTCACGCATTGCAGACATTTTCCCATTTTAAAATATTTGAAAATATGATTTCCTCATATCAGACACTTGGTGCAATATGTCTTTGAAGATGCATTTTCTTCATTCTCACTTAAATTTTTTCCCAGCTAACTGCGGGGCCTTTAGTGATGAACACGTTGAAAGTTTTTACCAAGATATTTCTGAGATGGAGAAGAGATACCAGGGGAAACGGAATGCTTCAATGCTAGCAGACTACTGATGGACAATTGTCAGAGATGCCCCGGAAATAGTGTACAAGCGACTTGCAAAACTAAAGCTGCATTAAAAGCAATGATTTGTATTATTGTTGATGGTGTGTATGTATATTAATATATTTGCTTTGGAAAACAAAAAATGTGAATAACTATAAAACGGCAACAATTCTTTCAATTTCATTGTCATTTTTATTTTCAGCACCCCAAATTCTATTAATAAACATATGTAATTTTTAGGATCCAAAAAAATGTTAACATTTGTTGTTCAGGGTTATTATAGTTAATATTGTTTCAAAGTTTTATATTAAATGTAGAAATGTTTAATTCTCACCAAAATGGTGGCAAAAATGTATTCTTTCTAGACCAAAAGAAAAAAGTAAATACTCTTTTTCTCGCAAAAATAGTATTTCATTTACGTTGGCCTGCATTCAACTTACTGTATAACATATCATGAAGACTGCACAGAGCAATATCAAAGAGATAGCCTTTTACTTCATTGTGCGAAAGTAAATGCTGTCCAAGAGTTGTCTCTTGAGCCTAAATTAAAATGACAACCTACAACATCTCACTCCATCTTCTAAAACACAACTAAGGGGGGTACACACAGAGCGCAGCAGAGGCATTACTAAGAAATAAAGTGTGAGCTATGGGTTAGAAATACCATTTCAAGCCCTGGAGAAACAGTTTGAAGATTCATTTATGTCACAGCTAGACCAAATGTTTGCAAAAATCAATCAAAGCACCAGGCAATTCAAAAGAATTGACATGTCGGAGAAATGTGTTTATAGCATTGAAGACTCTTAATTGCCAACTTAAAGATCTGCACCTTGTCACAGAAAATACTGCATTTGCCAAATATATCTTGTCAGCGTGTTATTTCCTGAAAAATAAAGGACTTTTATCTACTATGCTGAAGTTCCTAAACTTTTTTTTAAACCTAACACTGAAGTTTAAATACATTTTTTTATATTATTTTTTAAAAGAACTTTTTATGCCTATAGTACAAGTATGGTACTAAAAAGATACAAATATGGACTTAGATTGGTAGTTACTGTATGGGAAAATGTATCAAACCGTCAAAAGAGAACAAGTTGCCTAAAACCAACTTTGGAAATTCACATTCTCGGAAAGGAAGCATGGCCAAAACTGGAGAAGAGGTTACAACCCAAGTATTTCTCATATTTAAGGCCTCCACAAGCCCATTTATATGCTATGTGTTCCTCATGGACCTTTTGGACCATTATATCCTTACATGCCCTTCTAAATGCCATTAGAACCCTCCACCAGTCCCTTATATATTTCACATGCTCTTTATATGCCATCAGAGCTTCCTCATACATCTTTAACTAGAAGTTGACAACCGATAAAAAATATTTGACCCATCTAGAATTACCCTTTTTTATCATCTTAAACCCTATTTAATTCTTATTTCATTGTAAAAATATCTTTATGTCTATCCAATTCCTGTTAAAGTTGAATTACTATCTTTGCCTCTGCCACCTCTCATGCACAATGATAGGTAGAAGATGATTGGTTGAAATGGCAAAATCACATGACCTCTTTAGAAGGCTTGATACAATTCCCTCTTAGCGTTATCTAAGGGTGCTCCAGTAGAAAACAACAATACTGTAGCTGAGCCCCTACAATTTTGGGAAGCTGAAGTAGAAGAAGAGAAGAATAGGAAAGTTGAAGGTCACAACTTACAGTAGATGAAGAGCAGCTTTAGGTAAGTAGCATATTCACTTTTATTATTATTATTATTATTATTATTATTATTATTATTATTTATTACTTTAAGACCCATAGGGCTCAGTGCATTTCATCTGTTTCCATTATACCTCTGAGTTCAGGACATTTTGTATTATAAGGAGCTAGCACTCATTGAGCTGTTCACCTGAATCATCAGCCTCAGAACATGAGGAACTAAGCCTCACTAAAAAAAAGATGGTCTTTAAAATGCGATTGGTGATCAGGTGGGAGATGTTGAAAAGATTAGTAAGTAAGACGTAGATCAGGACTTTAAATACATTTCAGATGTATATAGGGTTTCAGTGTAGGGACCAGGGACCCTCTGGAGGGGCCTGGGCAGCTGCCCCCAGCGGCACTGCTCACCCCCCCCCCCCCCGCCCTGCCTCTGGGCCTCCCCCACCTGGAAGACCCCAGCCAGGCACGCACAATACACAGTGCAGCCTGCAGAGCACTGAGCCTAGGACACAGAGGGGCTTGGCGCTCTGCAGGCTGCATTGTGCAGTGTGCGCTACGGACTGTGAAGGAGGGAGACAGAGATGCCGCAGCTGCTGGATGCTGGTAAGTAATGAGGCGGGGTGCACATGGGTGCGGGTGGGGGGTGGCGCTGTGCTGCTGGGGGCCCGGACTGAAGGTCAGTCCTGGGCCCCAACATTTCTAGCGGTGGGCCTGGTAGGGACTGACACTGTAACTAGTGTAACTGGTTTAAAAAAGGCTTTATACAGCAGTGAGAGTAGGCCGGAGAGGGACTCTGGAGTCAAAGCTGGTCAACAATTGATACATAGCAAGCAACACAGACTGCGTTAGAGTAAAGATATTTTACTTTTTTCTATTAAAAGATCTACATATAGTTTAAAAGGAAGAGAATAGATAATATATATTTATCTAAAACTTAATTATCAATAATAATAATAATAATAATAATAATAATAATAATAATAATAGTCACAACAACATTTATGTATGGCTTATGCGTTTCAACTCCGTCTGAGAAGTAGGAAGACTGGTATCGATCTAATGACCCTATCAACCTAACCCGTGTTGACCTTCAGTCTTGTCGACCTTCCTGCATGCCAACATTTGTTCATGTCGACCTTCATGTATGTCGAACTAGTGGTGTTGACCTAATGCTCATCAACCTAATGCTTGTAGACCTAGGAACCGTATACCCTGACAGGTAGTTTGTTAAGAATCAGAATTTAGGACCAGCAGGAAATTAGCTCAAAATAATTATTATAATAATAATAATAATAATAATAATAATAATAATAATAATAATAATAAGTAGCTGATGTGTATTGTTTCAACTGAGCAAAGGTTTTTCCCTTTTCAACCCCTTAGTAGTCGATATTCTGCAGTATCTCTGCTTAGTTAGTGGCTGCTCATAACTGTCTCAACTTCCGGAAGACCCAACAGATCGCACATTCCAGGTCACCAGGCACAGGCAGCGTTGACCAACTGTCACATTTTCAAAGCGCAAAATGGTGGTGCATTTTGATTGGCTGGTGGACATTTTGCCACATAACCCCAGAAACAAAGCCATCAATTACAATGCCAGTTTAATTCTGCAAATCTGCAGACCAAACGCATTAGTTTGGTTCATGAAATTCCCTGCCCAGGCGTCATAGAACTACAGTAAGTCACCGAAGCCTATATTATGCTTCCTGCAACTCCAAAAAACATGTAAACAGTTGTGGTGGGTCAGGAGCAGTCACATTTGAGTTCATACATAAGCTCTTGCACAGTGCCCGTTAGAGATGTCAAAGATTTTGAACTATCTTTGTATGATCTACAGGCCTAAAACAAGTTTACGTGTTAATGATGATGACAGATACATATATACCTCTAAACCCTTAATTTAAATAAGCAGACCAAAATAAAATGTGCATCAGATTCTAAATGAGGCCCTATGTAGTTATTATTAGGAATTATATTCCAATTACTGTAGCGTGAAACGGTGATGAAATCTCCAGTTCTGCTGCAACAAGATTAATATACCTTTTAATTCCAGAAAAAAGGAAGTCAAATAGTAGCAATTATTTAAAAATTATCTTAATACAGTATATATTGTTTTAATGTCTCTTTTACAGAATAATTCCATCTTTATATTAAATAAATGTAATGTCATAAAATGTGTTGGAATAATTAAAACCCATTGTAAGATCTACATACAATAGACATTTATGTTTGATACTGACAGCTATTTTAATTGTTCACAAAAATGATTCAGAGAACAAAAACAAAGGTTTCTATGCAAACAGGAGGACTAGGATGCGTGACGCTTGATGTACTGTGACGGAAATTATTCTAATGCGCAAATACAAACAGTAACAGCCAGACTGATCCTCTAGCCCTGCAGCTAGTCCAGTGCCCTACAGCCAGACTGCAGCTATTCCAGTGCTCCTCTAGCCCTACAGCGAGACTAGAGCTATTCCAGTACTCCTCTAGCCCAACAGCCATATTACAGCAATTCCAGTGCTCCTCTAGCCCTACAGCAAGACTAGAGCTATCCCAGTGCTCCTCTAGCCCTACAGCGAGACTAGAGCTATTCCAGTGCTCCTCTAGCCCTACAGCTTGTCCAGTGCCCTACAGCCAGACTGCAGCTATTCCAGTGCTCCTCTAGCCCTACAGCAAGACTAGAGCTATTCCAGTGCTCCTCTAGCCCTACAGCCAGATTGTATCTATTCCAGTGCTCCTCTAGCCCTACGGCCAGATTGCAGCTATTCCAGTGCTCTTCTAGCCCTACAGCGAGACTAGAGCTATTTCAGTGCTCCTCTAGCCCTACAGCTAGATTGTAGGTATTCCAGTGCTCACCTAGCCCTACAGTCAGATTGGAGCTATCCAGTGCTCCTCTAGCCCTACAGCCAGACTGCAGCTATTCCAGTGCTCCTCTAGCCCTACAGTCAGACTGCAGCTATTCCAGTGCTCCTCTAGCCCAACAGCCAGATTACAGGTATTCCAGTGCTCCTCTAGCCCTACAACGAGACTAGAGCTATTCCAGTGCTCCTCTAGCCCAACAGCCATATTGCAGCAATTCCTGTGCTCCTCTAGCCCTACAGCAAGACTAGAGCTATCCCACTGCTCCTCTAGCCCTACAGCGAGACTAGAGCTATTCCAGTGCTCCTCTAGCCCTACTGCTTGTCCAGTGCCCTACAGCCAGACTTCAGCTATTCCAGTGCTCCTCTAGCCCTACAGCAAGACTAGAGCTATTCCAGTGCTCCTATAGCCCTACAGCCAGATTGTAGCTATTCCAGTGCTCCTCTAGCCCTACGGCCAGATTGCAGCTATTCCAGTGCTCTTCTAGCCCTACAGCGAGACTAGAGCTTTTTCAGTGCTCCTCTAGCCCTACAGTTAGATTGCAGGTATTCCAGTGCTCATCTAGCCCTACAATCAGATTGCAGGTATTCCAATGCTCCTCTAGCCCTACAGCCAGACTGCAGCTATTCCAGTGCTCCTCTAGCCCAACAGCCAGATTACAGGTATTCCAGTGCTCCTCTAGCCCTACAGCCAGATTGGAGCTATCCAGTGCTCCTCTAGCCCTATAGCGAGACTAGAACTATTCCAGTGCTCCTCTAGCCCTACAGCCAGAATGCTGCTATTCCAGTAATCCTCTAGCAATCCAGCCAGACTGCAGCTAGTCCAGTGCTCCTCCAGCCCTACAGCGAGACTGCAGCTATTCCAGTGCTCCTCTACCCCAACAGCCAGACTGCAGGTATTCCAGTGCTCCTCTAGCCCTACAGCCGGACTGCAGCTATTCCAGTGCTCCTGTAGCCCTACAGCCAGAATGCTGATATTCCAGTGATCCTCTAGCCCCACAGCCAGAATGCTGCAATTCCAGTGATCCTCTAGCCCTACATCCAGAATGCTGCTATTCCAGTGATCCTCTAGCCCCACAGCCAGAATGCTGCTATTCCAGTGATCCTCTAGCCCCACAGCCAGAATGCTGCTATTCCAGTGATCCTCTAGCCCTACATCCAGAATGCTGCTATTCCAGTGATCCTCTAGCCCCACAGCCAGAATGCTGCTATTCCAGTGATCCTCTAGCCTCACAGCCAGCATGCTGCTATTCCAGTGATCCTCTAGCCCTACAACCGAACTGCAAAAATGTATTATTGCAAGCAAAATTTCTACTTTTAATGAATATTAAAAGAAAAACCTCAACAGACAGAACCTAAGACAGATGTAACTTGCTGACTGAGAAAAGGCCATTTCACACATTTTGTTTCTGCAAATGCAATCCAAATGACACATTGCCAACTGATAAATCAGGCTTCCTCCTTTCTGTCTGGCTTCTGAATCCATTAAATAAATCTTATTATAATTAACAGTTATTTGGTTACTTGTTGTCATGCAACATATAGTTATACACCTACTGCGTTCTGCACTTTTCATGGGTATGAAACAGTGGCGTAAGTACTTCCCAGTTGCTCGGCGGCAAGATAAATATTGGTACACACACACACACACACACACACTGCCACATGTACAGTATGTTGTATGTATGTATGTATGTATGTATGTACCTATATGTATGTATGTATGTATGTTATATTTAAAATAAAGAGAGTGCAACATCTAAGGTCCTCATAGGAGGGATCATAGTTATTGATGGTCCTTATAGGAGGGACCATAGATATTGATGGTTTTCAATTAACTGATTCAAACTTGCAGGGGAGGAGAGGAGCCCAGCTTCAGATGCCTCCCGGAAAACAATGGGTAAATTGCTGGCAATGTGGAAAATTGGGAAAAAGGTTACAATAGCCTATAAACTACAGTTCTACGTCTACAATTTACCACAGTTTAAAATGTTCAACTTAAAAAAAAAAAATCAACTACAGTTTGTGCACAATAGTAACTTGCAAATTAGCAAAATAACTTAGCACAACACTTGCAGTAATACATACAAGAAATATAATATAGAATATATAATCTATATAATAGGTTATGCATTCATAGAGGCCAGGGTGCTCCTCGCCCTTTAATGACTCCTACTCAGCGAAGGCCCCAGTGGTGGGGGCTTCATGCAATTCAAAATAAAAATAGGGGAGGCACAGCAATTGCCACCAACTGCCATTCCAGACTCACTGGCAGTCAAAATACCATCTTAACTGCATAAAATCCTGAAAAGGCTCAAGTAATCTATCCTCTCCCTTCCCGCACCCCCCTCTAATACAGCCTAACTCAGGCGCCTTCCTTTCACAGCCTAGCCATACAATAGAAATTGCCATTCTGAGACGCAGCAAAGGAATATTGGCCCTTAAAACCTTGATTCATATATACATAAAAAATACATCAAAGTATGAATGGATAATAAAACAGTTTAATTTCCATGTAAATATAAAATCTAGGAATATAGAGTATTGGGCAACACATGGCCCTGAGAACCTTGACCTTCATTCCCCAGCCCTAAGTCTGAGTTTTTCTCTGCTTTGTGGCACAACAAGAATTAATCAGTTGGTCTCCAAATCAAATAACTTGACCTGCACAAACATGCAAGGGCATAATTACCATAGGGGCAGGGAGTGCAGCTGCTATGGGGCCTAGAGCTGAGAGGTTCCACCTTCTCTGTCACAGTTACATGTGGTATGCACAAGGGCGTAGCTGCCATAGGTGCAGGTAGTGCAGCTGCTATGGGGCCCAACGCTGAGAGGGGCCACCTTCCCTGTCACAGTTACATGTGGTTTTTTTGTGTGATTTTTGAATAAATTGTCTTCCTTTTATGTGACTTTTTATTTAATAAAGCATTCAGTACTTTTTTTTTACCTTGAAACTACGGAGTGGACTGCTTCTCTTTGGAATTTCCAGTAAATTTATTCATATTGTCCAGCGCTGCAGAACGGGTCCCATTCCATTTGTTAACAGGGTGTAGCTACCATAGGTGCAGGGAGTGCAGCTGCTATGGGCCCCAGAGCTGAGAGGGGCCACCTTCCCTGTCACAGATACATGGGTTATATACAGGGGTGTAGCTACCATAGGTGCTGGCAGTGCAGCTGCTATGGGGCCCAGAGCTGAGAGGGGCCACCTTAGCTGTCACAGTAACATGTGTTATATATAGAATTTGACGGCAGATAAGAACCACTTGGCCCATCTAGTCTGCCCCTTTTTTTAAACATGTTACCTCAAACCATATTTGATCCTTATTTTTTTATAAGGATATCAATATGCTTATCCCAAGCATGTTTAAATTGTACTACTGTATTTGCGTCTACCACCTCTGATGGGAGGCTATTCCACTTATCTACTAATCTTTCTGTGAAAAAAATCTTCCTCACATTTCCCCTGAATCTTCCTCCCTCTAGTTTCCGTGCATGTCCTCGTGTTCTGTTGCTCCTCTTCCTGTGAAGAATGTCTCCCACCTGTACCTTGTTAAAACCCTTGATATATTTGAAAGTTTCTATCATGTCCCCCCTTTCCCTTCTCTGCTCTAAAGTATACATATTAAGATCTTTTAGTCTTTCCTGGTATGTTTTGTGACGTAGGCCATGCACCATTTTAGTTGCTCTTCCCTGTACAGTCTCTAATGTATTTATATCCTTCTGGAGATATGGCCTCCAGAACTGAACACAATACTCTAGGTGAGGTCGTACCAATGACCTATACAGTGGCATTATTACTTCTTTCTTTCTACTGCTGATACCTCTCCCTATGCAACCAAGCATCTGACTTGCCTTCTTCATTGCTTTGTTACATTGCCTACTTGCTTTTAAGTCCTCTGAAATAGTGACACCTAGATCCCTCTCTTCCTCAGTAGTTTCCATTATAGTGCCATTTATACTATATTGAGTCTTTGGATTTCTGAGACCCAAGTGCATGATTTTGCATTTTTTGGCATTAAACTGTAGTTGCCATTCTCTAATCTACCTAGATCCTCAATCATTTGTTTTACCCCTCCTGGTGTGTCTACCCTGTTGCATACCTTTGTGTCATCTGCAAAAAGGCACATTTTACCCTCAATGCCATTTGCAATATCACCAATAAAGATATTAAAAAGCACCGGTCCAAGTACAGATCCCTGGGGTACTCCACTTGTAACCTTTCCCTCCTTTGACTGTACTCCATTTACTACAACTCTGTTTTCTGTCCTGCAACCACGCTCTTATCCATTCAACTATCTTAGAACCCAATCCCAAGCTTTCAAGTTTATTTAACAGTCTGCGATGTGGGACAGTGTCAAAAGCTTTACTAAAGTCTAGATAAGCTACATCTACAGCCCCACCTTGATCTATTACTTTAGTCACCCAGTCAAAAAAGTCAATAAGATTTGTTTGACATGATCTTCCCCCAGTAAACCCATGCTGTTTTGGATCCTGTAAATTGCTGGTTTTGAGATATTCTACAGCTCTTTGTTTTAAGAGTGTTTCCATCAATTTCCCTACTACTGATGTAAGGCTCACTGGTCGATAGTTGCTTACCTCTTCCTTGCTTCCAATTTTGTGCAGTGGGACTACATTCGCTGTTTTCTAGTCCTCTGGGATTACTCCAGTAGCTAGTGACTGGTTGAATAATTCTGTTATTGGTTTTACCAGCTCCCCTTTAAGCTCTTTTAGTATCCTTGGATGTATCCCATCTGGCCCCATTGATTTATCCACTTTCAGTTTTGAGAGTTCTGTGAGGACTTTCTCCTCTGTAAATGTACTTGTCTCTCCCTCAGTTTTCTAACTATACTTGCAACTTAACTGTGGCCCCTTCCCCTCTCTTTCAGCAGTGAATACTGAGCAGAAATAATTATTAATATTATCTGCTATTACATTGTCCCCCTCAAGAAAACTTCCACTCTCTGTCTTCAGTCTAATTATTCCACTTTTTGTTTTTCTCCTTTCACTTATATACCTAAAAAAAGTTTTCCCCCCTTTACCCACCGACTGGGCCATTTTCTCTTCAGCCTGTGCTTTTGCACATCTGATTACCTTCTTAGCCTCCTTCTGTCTAACAAGATACACCTCTTTGTCCTCATTCTTCTGCGTCTGCATAAATTTCTTAAAGGCCAACTTTTTTGCTTTCACAATACTTGCTACTTATTTTGCAAACCACAATGGCTTTCTTGTTCTTGTGTTTTTCCTAACTCTTTTGACACAAAGTTCTGTTGCTTTTAGAATTGCACTTTTTAATTTTCCCACTTATCCACTTTTTCCCACTTATACAGGGTGTATCTACCATAGGTGCAGGGGGTGCAGCTGCTATGGATCCCAGAGCTGAGAGGGGCCACCTTCCCTGTCACAGTTACATGTGTTATATACAGGGGTGTAGCTACCATAGGTGCAGGGAGTGCAGCTACTATGGGGCCCAGAGCTGAGAGGGGCCATCTTCCCTGTCACAGTTACATGTGTTATATACATGTTGTAGCTACCATAGGTGCAGGGCGTGCATCTGCTATGGGGCCTGGAGCTGAGAGTGGTCACCTGTCAAAGAAACATATGCTTTATATATTTTTCACCATTGGTGGTACATAAGGGCCCTACACATATCTAGTTTGTCCTCTGCAAAGAACAGAGATCACATGACACACCCACTCAAGAAGGAGGGTCCACTCTGGACTAATTGGTGTCTATCACAGTTTCTGGCAGGGTAGAATCATTTGCTATTATGGAGTGTTAAAAAATGTTTTAATAGAGATTTTACAAAAACCTAATCATATAAGACTTCTCCCATAAATTCCGCTTATCATCTCTAGCAGATTTCATTGCCTTTAGTAACAAATAAAGTCACGTAGGTGCCCTGTGTGCAACTGTATCTGTAGAGCAGATCTGTTATCACACCGCAAGGCAAAGCAAAGCTGGATGAAAGACAATGTTGTCTGAAGGTGATATTGCCCTTTAAGTGCATTTACACATTAGTTTAACTAATCCAAAAAAGATATTGAGAAAAAAGATGTCTAGCAGAAATGTAGGCTATTTGCACATTTTTTAATTAAAACATGTCAGCGTTTATGAAGATACAAATTCTCGAACTTATTCAATTTGTTTTGCTGTATAATGTTCTTATTTTTTTTTAAACAATGAGAAAAACCTGTGGCAAGTTTTCCGCGGTGTTGTCACTGGTAATAAATCTTGTTATAAGTCCTGTAAATATCATGTTCAGTAGCAGGATAAATAGATTATGATATTTTCAGTGGAAATGTTTATTGACCTTTAAGAGATTTTAATTTAGTTTAAGCTTTGATAAATTAGCAGGCTTGGTATCCAACCCTAAAAAGTGCTATACAGTATATCAAAGTCACATTTGCTATAAATATATGTTTTTGGTAAAAAGAAAAAAGGAGAATGTGCTGAAAATAGGACCCATTTGATTCAAACTTAGAAGTTCCAGAGCTGTGGTGGGTTTTTCTGGGGCAGGACATACCTACCAGGGCAGGTTTTTCCTGCCCCAGAAATACCCACCACAGACGGAGTAGACCACTCCCCCCTTCCCATCCGTCCTGTCGCTCCCCCCCTCTCCTCTCCGCTACGGCGATCATAAACCAGAATTCCCCTGTCACTGCCCCCACTGCCATTCACAGCAGTGACCCGAACTCTTGAGCAGCCCTGAATTTTTCCCGAGCAGGGCCGGCCCAGGCACATGGTCAATGCAGCGAATGGCAGTGGGGCAGCGGCAAATTCATCCTCGTCCCCGATGTTCGGTGTTCACGCATGCGTGATTTTGTGCAAGTGCAAACCCCTGGAGCGAACATCTTTGCTTAGTTTCACACTCATGGAAGTTTTGGCTTTGGGAGGGGAGGGCCGGGGGTGTGAAGGGGGCAGAAGCAGGGCAACACCCATCATTTTATTGGTGTCCCCATAAAAACATTGGGCATTCCCTAACAAACACCGGTCTTAGCGATGCCTGCTCTAGATGGGCGGCTGACATCACATGACCAAAATTCCGTGGATAGCGGTTGGAAGAAAAGTCAGCCTAGACTGACTTCTATTACCGAAGGGGAGAAAAATCAATCGGTGGTGTGCGACCATCTAATGATTTCTCTCCCATTTGGCCGTATGGGAGGGGATGTGTTAGTGAACACATTCTCTCGCATGTTAGAGAGGGGATTAGCACGGCGAACATATGCAGCCTAGAAAAAAAAGGTGTAAATCAGGCCCGTGGGTTGTAGGGGGAGGATCCTATTCTGAGTCATGTTTATGGAAAGTGGGCACCCTTTTACATTGTATCGCTTGCACCTAATTTGGGGTAGGAGTAAGTGCCTTTGAATTTATCATTCTGAGGTCTGTCATGTTACACCTGCGTGTTGTTTTGACATAAATTGGCAAAATATTGAATTTTTTCAACAGAATGGCCAGGCGATATGATTTGCAAGCTTTTTATGACATTGCCCGTCAAGAGACAGCTCCATGCATTATGGTCTGACAAGCATACGTGGGCAAATCCAGCCATTTGGCATGCCCATTTTTTTTTTAAAGGGAAGTCCCCTGACACGCTAGGTGATTTTTAGGGTCTGATGCCAAAATCTCACCTGAATCTGACTCTGGTTGATTTTCTGTGTACTGACTTGCAGATTGGATTCTGATTGGACTGATAACCCAGCTTGCTTACTTGATTACTTGATTCTGACTGGATTGAGAACCTATGTACCGATGCAACTTGCAGATTGGCCAGACAGATCAGTCATTACAGAGAGTGGAGTGTGAGAAAGGAAACATTAACAGGAGAGTATGTGGAGAGCCCTAACTATATAGTTATGATATAAAATGTCACATGCAAAATAATGAGAGGACAGACAGTGCAGGGCACTATACAGTAATAAATAGTGTAAAGGAAGAAAATGATACATTCCTTTTCCTTACTGTGGTCAAAGGTATTCAGGGTTACTGTAAATTCGAAATAAGATCTATCTTCTAGATGTTCTAATTATTTATAGTCATATACAGTATATTAACATACAACAAAAATGAGAAAAAACAGGTAAAATAGACTTCATAACATGAATTCAATCCCCAAGGAAGTTATATTGGGGAAGAACAGTTTATCCAACTTACATTCCACACCGCAATATGAAGCTTATTAAGGTTTGTTTAAGGAATCAGACCCAAACATCGGAAGCAACCCCTTCTTCCCTGAATCATGTGCACCAAAAATGTAAGATAGGCAAACCAAAATTAGGGAAGAGTATGGTCAAGCATACACATAAAGGTTTTTTTTAGGATGAAGGAGTATTCTCAGAGAATGAGAAGCATACATATTCCACTCATATTCTGCTTCCAAAAAGAATGAGAAAACTCTACCAAAATCTCTCACTTTGTGATTCTCACACGCCCTATTACATTTACATAGGGTCAGCCTGAAAAAAAAAGAGGTGCATACTTGAAGGAAAAGAATACTCTAATCAAAACAATCATAATAAACTCTACAATGCAACAAAGAGCAATAATAAGATTTTTTAGTACATACTTTTCAGTATGTGAACTTCCTGTCATATTTGGTATGCATTGGTATTTTTGAGGTGGTCTTTATAAAAATAGACTGTAAGTATAAAAATAAAATAATAGAAGCATTTTCTATCAAATTTCCATTTTCTACATAAACTTCAATGTCAAAACAAAAGCATGGTGATATTTTTGGTGATTGGCTCAACTTAAAATGTAACCATTAAAATATAAAATTAGAATTCTATTTAGGAGATCTCTAGGAAAGCTGGTTATGCTTGCATACCACGTGATATTCAAGCTTTATATACTCACACCCTGCATGATTTTGGCATTGGAGAAACTGAATCATTTTTAACCACAGATGAAAGAATCCACAGGGTCTATGTTTTATCACAATCATTTTAATGTACAATGGTTACCGCCATGGGCACTTGCTTCACTCCACATTTTGCGAAATTGTACATGGTGTTGTAGGAATGACAGCATCATTAGTATGCTCTTTTTTATTATTAGTGGAGTTGGTGAGCACTTAGTACATGGACTTAATTATTTTGTTAAAAAACAATTTTATATCGAAGTTTGTTGACATTTTTAATCACAGTCCAATTGTAATGTATATCTACCAAAATCTAGTACATACATATAAGCTTTTTTTTATTTTACAGTTTTCATCTAAAGTTTGCCTTGTAGTAAACATTTTGCATTATTTGGGTTCACAAAAGTGATCCATAGGGTATTAGGGGAAGGTGTACTAGGCCTTGGAGATTGATAAAGTAGCAACCAATCAGCTCCTAGCTGTCATCTTACTAACATAATCTGTAACATGGCAGTTAGCTGATTGGTCGGTACTCTCTCCACTTCATAACTCTCCAATTCTTAGTACATCTGACCCAAAGTATGGTGGCATATAATAAAAAAGTTATAATAAAAAAGTAGGAAACAAACCTGCGGCAAGCAAGAATTTACCAAACAGGGTTACCAATCCCAGCAAATGATTTATAATGGAAAACAGTAAGTAAACTTAAAAGCGCTGTCTTATTCTACCACAAAACAATACAAGTGTCCTCCGGGTCTGTATCTGGAAGATCCAGATGACTCCAAGAGAGTTACAACAAATGTATTCGATGTAAAAATACACCACGCAATAAGAAGCAAAAAAGGAATAAGTCCTGTGTCTGGGTCCAGAAAACCATATGGTGGGTGTTCAACATATTTTACTGACTTCTACTGAGGAAATACTATACACAGAAAATCTTGTGTGAAAATTAAGCTCTTTTGGATAGTTTGGCTACATACTTTACAACATGATGGGTTTATAGAGACTGTAGATTTTGTTAGTATTTTTTCTGCCATGTCTTCACTATGTGTTGGCTAGTGGACAATAGTTCTGTTGTTTAGTAGCAAAAAAGTGAACATAGTTTTTCTTTTAATTGACTGTTCTTGAAATACTGTATGCAATACACTCAAATAATAGGAAACTTAGCCATGATGTGTGAATATACGACTCTGCAGGAACATTCTGCAAGGTGAGATACTGGGTGAAATTTAATAGGATGAGAGATTCAGAAAGTGAGAGATTTAGTAAGAAATCTACAGTTTTTTTAAAGCGGCAATCATTAACACTTCATCAAAAGTGGTTTGCAATGTAAATGATTGCCGCTTTAAAAAAACTGGAGATATCTTACCAAATCTCTCACTTTCTGAATCTCTCATCCTATTAAATCTCACTTATAGTATGTGAACATTCTAAAATATTTCCCTGTCTGTATTTAAGTGATTGTCCAATCAGCCAGCAGTCAGTTCAAGGTTTGCAATTGTGTTTCTTTTGTCTACATATCTCCAAAGTATTAGCCAATCTAACAAAACCGACGTCCAATTCGGAATCAGTACCACAAAATGACCTCAAAATTTGCTGTAATTATTGACAACACAGTGAGTGACAATCAGTGTGATCTGTACCATGCTATGTTTCTAGATGGTCATCAACCTTGTTTATTATATGCCAGGTGCTATGCTGCCCCCAGAGATTAGCAACTGTTGGCTCCTTCTCTATGACAGAAGCCAAAGGCAGCACCTAATGTCGCACTACAGCACTTAGCTCCTGTCACTGCGGAGGAGCTGGCATTTTGGTTACGGACATCTGGGTGGGGTCCGCAACCCCCTGCATCCCCCTTCTACCACCATCTGTTTGCATTTATTTTTGCAGTTTTCATTTCTTGATTTTTAACAACATTTTTCTGCCATATCAGGTTTGCCAGTCCTAGTTTTTATTAGCGCAGGTCTCTATATGTTTTTTTTTTTTCTAAATTAGAATACTGTTAAATACAAATGCTGATCATTGTCTGCTGCATTTTTTTTACTGTATATCCTTAAATGTATAACGTATTATCAAAAGTTTAACCAGTGCAACAATACACCAGTGCCCACTATAAAGAAAGTGTAGAAGGAAAGATGAAACGTGAACTTTTTATGAACTTTTTTACTATTGTATTTTTTGTTGTTGCTGTTCGCTGCTACTCACCTTAACCCTTTGAGTGCCAACGTTGCTATGGGAGATGTGCTACATATCCGCTGAAAATGTCAGGGCCGTAGTCGTGGAAAACGAATCACTTTTATTTATTGACGGCAAATCATATGAAGCAAATGAATTGAGGTTTAGTTAAAAATTGTGCCCCCAAAAAAGAGTAGCTGTGAGCGAGGCTAGCATTTTTAGTGGATATCTGTCACAGCAATGTTAGCACTCAAGAGTTTAATATGTTATATATGTGGCAGTCCGGTTTTTTGGGACTGTCCCACTGTGGGGACTTGGAGCAAGGTTAGTATCTCACTGAGCGCTGGGCATGCATCCACAGCAATGAAAACGGGAGACGTGGCTTGCGACAGCAGCTTTTCTACGAAGCCACGACTCCTTTACTGAAGCCACACCCATTATTATTTTTGCAAATACCTTAAGCCCCACCCATTTTGGCAAATACTTTATTATTTGTTTTTGCTTAAGAGCATCCCCTGGCCAATACTTGTCTTTTTTTTTTTTTTTTACATCAAGCGTTCTATCTTGCAAGCGTTTTATATGAGGATCCCATTTTTATTCTTCATCAATTAAAGTATTTTATTAATAATTGCACAGCAATCAAATAAGAATAATAGAGGCCTCCGCTAAATAGTTATTTCCATGCAATCTTCTTTTATTTCTCGTTTAATATGAAGACATTAACTGGAAATAAATGTTTGCCTCAATGCTATACGGAAAAAGAAAAGCTTCTTTGTGTCTGACCTAGATAATACATTGAATGGCATGCGGCTATAATATTAAGCATCTGTATTTGTCAAATGAATATGATATAGCAACTAATTTGCCCGCAGTATGATCACTTTTCTGATTATAATTGCGTAATCTTGATTGTGCCATATTGAAACCTTTTGAATTATAATTTTTTTTCCGAAAAATCTCCTTTTCTATCGCCGCAGCTCATTACGGCTTCCCCTGACATAATAAGAAGTCCTTAATGCCTCTCTCCTACAGTCTATTACATCCTGCATATGGAATCCTGTAGGGAAAATCATTTGGGGAAACAGCCGTACATTGTAACAAGCCGCTCTTCTGCAAGGAACGCATAAGGCCCTGGTGTTAAGTAGGTTTGGGGTACATGCCTGCGATAATTATACTGTACTTTTACAGTAGGCTGAAGCTGATAATTACACATTTAACACACGCACAAAGATAAATTGGTTAGTTAAAAGCGGAAAGGACTTTGCTGCAATGTGTCCGCAGTAAAAGTTGTGTAATGTGCAGTGACTAAGACACAGTATGACCATAGAAATCTAGTACTGTACTTCCTAGTTTCACAGATTACCGCTGCTCCTCAAAACTACCAATTATCAAATTGAGATGATTGTATTTAATCAAGGTTCTCTATATATGGAAAATAGTACTGCTAGTGAGGAAACCTTGCTACGTTTTGCCTTCACTAGCCATTCAAAAAGTGATTGACAGGAATTAGGCAGCACGGACGGTGTAATGGTTAGCATTACTGCCTCACGGCGCTGAGGTCATGGGTTCAATACCCACCATGGCCCTTACTGTTTGGAGTTTGTATATTCTCCCCGTGTTTGCGTGGGTTTCCTCCGGGTACTCCGGTTTCCTCCCACAGTCCAAAAATATACTAGTAGGTTATTTGGCTTCCAAAAATGTAACCCTAGAATGTCTGTGTGTGCGTGTACATGTGGTAGGGAATATAGATTGTAAGCTCCACTGGGGCAGGGACTGATGTGAATGTTCAACTACACTCTAAAGCACTGCGGAATATGTGTGCGCTATACAGTATAAGAAACTGTTAATAAATAAATATATAAATAAGTAGGCCACTGGGGGGTAGTAACCGGTCGTTTTGTGGGAATATTAAGGAAAAGGCTGACATGTCTAGGAAAATGCAGGCGTGTCCAAGCGTTTAGGGGAGGATGTGTGACATCAGCACCAGGCTGGATATTCCTGTATTCATCGCAGATGCTGAGTAAGTCTCTGGCTACTTCTAACTTGCGATGACTGGGGCCCAGTGGAAAAATCATGAGGTGGTGAGCCTGTAACAAATGGTTTTGGAAATGTTTGCTGAGTTGCCAATTCTACGCTGGTCGTACACAGCGAGAACATTCGCAAAGGCTGGATTTCACTTTAGCGGGGCAGTGTCTACTCAAACGGTCAGGTCTGAATTACCCATTATGTGACTTGTTCCGAGATGGGAGCAAATAAGCTAGTAACTTGGCATCTGGGTAAAACCGTGTTGTGCTGCAGAGGGGGGAAAGGCATATATTTTTAATGTGCAGATAACTTCAGATTTAACAGGGGATCATGCCCAGACTCAAATGTAAATTGTAATGCAAATATAGAGAAGTGCATTATTTAGTTACTTGCAAAAGCAGCCAGTATTGACCCTGCATGCAAAAACAATACGTGCATTTAAACTTTTTGTGTTACAGGGTATTTTTTTAATTTGAATTTTTTTGGCTTGTTTTCAACAGTCCCAGAACCTTTAGAGCTTGTCATTATACTGCAGCTACAATGATCTATTCTCTGATTTGTCGCTGGTGTGACTGACATAGTGTCGATGTTGCGCCCACAATTCATTGAAAAATACATTAGTCGGCAGACTGGTGCTCCATGACATGGGTGCAACAAATGGGCACAAAAGGATGTGATGTAGCCAAGATGAGCGTGGCTACATCTGTAGTCTTTTGAACGTGTTGAATGTGGACCCCCCATGTGACATATTCTGTGCTCAAATGGAAAAGCTAGGATCCCTTTAGCATAGTGGTTTCCAAACTTGGGACCTTATTCTGGTTGACACACAAAGCTTTGCGAGTCCACCAAACACCGCCCATCTCCCCCCTCGTACACCAAATTACCCCGCACGCACAAACATCCATTCACAGCTTGTGTCCTGGGAGGAAATCATTTGATGTCAGCAATTGGATGATTTCTACAGCACTCGCAGATGTACAGGAAGACACCTCTCTGGTGTCTCACATCTATGAATGCCCTGTGCGGGGAGTGGACAGGCAGGTGACCTCTGCTGATGTCAGCTTCCCATCCCGCGTCAATGTCCCATCTCCATAGGAACGGCCAGCGTATTCATGTGTTTTGATTGCGCATGTATGTGCATGCGCTGTTTGCGTGCGGCCATGGCAAACTTATTCTTTGTTGGGCGCACACAAGCAACATTGCGGGTGGGGTGGGTTGAGAGTGGCGGAGGGTGGCGGGCTGCACCATTACCACATGGGAATGCCCAGCATTTCATAGGCGTTCCCATGACGGACAGGCGGGGGAGGGCAGCTTACATCACCGGATGTCAGCTGCCCGCTTTTTCCCCTCGAGCAGACACACATCTGTAAGGTTGCTCTGAGGCAACCTTACATATGCGTGAGCCTTTGCCATCATTCGATGGTCGGCGACCATCGAATGATGGGGGCGGATCCCAGCAGGCTGCAAATGGATGTTACTGTGTAACATCCATACACATGCCCTGCGTGCGAATTTGTCTTGTGAATGGGTGGTGGCCAGCCACAATTCGCATGGTTTGGTGGACTCGCAAGGCTGCTTGAGGACAGAGAGCCTGATTCAGTAAGGATCATATACAGTATATGATCCTTAGAAGCTGAAAACACCCATGAAACGCTGGGGGTTCCCATGTGCGCAGCCCGTCGCCGCTGCCTCATGCCCCCTACCCGTGCTGCTAATTGCAAACAGGATGGCGAACTAGCAGATCGCGCGTGCCTACTCGCACCCAGCATATGTACATGTGCAGGCAGAAAATATTGCTCCCCCATGCGAACGCGCAGGGAAACAAATCAATCAGAATAAGGCCTTTAAAACACTAAGAAATTATTGAAATCCGGATGTCCTTTTCTGCTAAGGACTTATCATGGCCCGATCCAAGGAGGGGCATTCATCCCGGGGCCCCCTCACACATTAGGGGGCCCTACACTGTCTTCCTGAATCACGCACGCCACTGGTGCTGCAATCGGAGCAGAGCACGATTCAGCTGTGTCTCTGATTTCCCCCATTAAACAGCCAGCCTTGTTGCTCACCAGGGTGCAGCTGAAGTCACTGTCAGCTTGTTGCGGGATATCACTGTCTCCTAGCTTGATTGTTGCCCTAGGTAAGAATTTGGTTGGAGCCCGCTAGCACCATTGTTAGTTCCACCCCGGCCCATTGCTCCTTATTCACATTACACTGCACCATATTGCTTCTTATTCACACTGCCCCTTTTATACACGTTATGCCACACCGTAGTGCACTTATACACATAATGCCACACATAAATGCCCCTGAAACAGTATACCACACATTATTAATACCCTTATACACATTATGCCAAACAGTAATCCCCATTACACATTCCGCACATTAGTAATGTCCCCATATACAACATATCACACAGTAATGCTGCATACACATAAGCAACACATTATTACAAATCTTTCCCCCACAGCACTCGCCCAGCCTGAACTCTGCAGATGTAGTATTGAAGCTTTGGGTGGCTGCAAGGGAAACGGTCTTTAGGTCGACACAATTAATGTTGACATACATACAACTGACCTAATGACCCATACCCGGCTGCAATGAGTCAGTCAGTTCAAGCTCATTCTGCTGGACTTTGCAAAGGCTCATGGGAGGAGGAGTTGCTGCGACTGGTCATGCACAGCAGCCCTCGTCCAGAGAGAAGGTGGCTATGATTGATACTGCCCACCATTGCCTCCACTGTCTCTGCTGCCTAGTTTGCCTATGCCTAGGGCCAACTCAAACACACAGGAATGAAAGTTATTGGACAAGAGGGCCTGGTTAAGTGATCCTGGGCCCCCAGGTATGGGAGACACCTTATATAAAATGTATCTTTACCATGCTATGCCCTCATATGGCTACACTTTCCCCGTGTATGCTATGCAGTGCTGCAAGCCCCTGTGCCTTGTGAGTTCTCACCTTCCATAAAATGCTTCCAGCTCTGTGTTCCACATATACAGATTGCATACAGTGCAGTGATGTGTCATGTGACACTGAAGGGACTCCAAAGCTGCTCTGCATTGTATGCTGTCTGCAGAACACAGATCCACAGCAATCCATAGCTGCCTACCCTCCTGCATTCTGCAGGAGACTCCCTGAAATAGCAGAAATCTCCCTCTCTCCCTCATTAGTCTAGCAATCTCCCTCATGTCACCTAGCTCACATTACACTGTTACATCATAGTTACCGCCCCTCCTGCATTCTGCAGGAGACTCCCTGAAATAGCAGTAATCTCCCTCTCTCCCTCATTAGTCTAGCAATCTCCCTCATGTCACCTAGCCCACATTACACTGTTACATCATAGTTACCTCCTTTCCTGCATTCTGCAGGAGACTCCCTGAAATAGCAGCAATCTCCCTCTCTCCCTCATTAGTCTAGTAATCTCCCTCATTTCACCTAGCCCACATTACACTGTTACATCATAGTTACCTACCCTCCAGCATTCTGCAGGAGACTCCCTGACATAGCAGCAAGCTCCCTCTCTCCCTCATTAGTCTAGTAATCTCCCTCATGTCACCTAGCCCACATTACACTGTTACATCATAGTCACATCCCCTCCTACATTCTGCAGGAGACTCCCTGAAATAGCAGCAATCTCCCTCTCTCCCTCATTAGTCTAGCAATCTCCCTCATGTCTCCTAGCCCACATTACACTGTTACATCATAGTTAACTCCCCTCCTGCATTCTGCAGGAGAATCCTTGACATAGCAGCAAGCTCCCTCTCTCACTCATTAGTCTAGTAATCTCCCTCATGTCACCTAGCCCACATTACACTGTTACATCATAGTTACCTCCCCTCCTGCATTCTGCAGGAGAATCCCTGACATAGCAGCAAGCTCCCTCTCTCACACATTAGTCTAGTAATCTCCCTCATGTCACCTAGCCCACATTACACTGTTACATCATAGTTACCTCCCCTCCTGCATTCTGCAGGAGACTCCCTGAAATAGCAGCAATCTCCCTCTCTCCCTCATTAGTCTAGCAATCTCCCTCATGTCTCCTAGCCCACATTACATGGTTAAATTTTTTGGGAAAAAGGAATGAGAGACAGATAAATTTGAATCATCAGCACCATTTCCCAGCACTATACAAAGTATAGTAGCTCTTACTAACTGCTTTGTGGCTCCTCTACATTTGGATAGAAGTCATTTTAAAAGATTCCTCTCAGATTAGGGATCCCGGAATTGGCTTTCCTATTTAAAAGAAATGCCCCGGCCGCCCGCATATTTTCATACCTGGGCGGGTGTGGCCAGGATCCGGGAGGTGTGGCAGTGGGGAACAAGCTGAGTGGTGCGACTGAAATAAATCTGTCCATGTCCGGGAGCGGCAGTGCATCTTTCTGGCCTGCGAAGTGTGACTACTGACATCACGCTACGCAGAGCCGGTGTCGGAAGAAGCAGGGCAGCGTCTGAGTAGGAGCTCAGACGCTGCCCGGCATTAGACAGCGCATGCACCGTCTAATCACCGAAATGCCGGGATTGGAACCTCCAATCCCGGGATTGAAATCCCGGCGATTTTGGGGCCAAATCCCGGGATCCTGCAGATCCCGATCCCGGGATTGGCCACCCTATCTCAGATGTAGCAGTACACACCCACGCTTTTAGGTGCCCCGTTCACAATCTCTTTTCACAATGTCTCCATATATGGAACTAGACACACCCTTTGGGAGGAGCATGACACGCCCCCTAAATGGGGCGCTGTGCAAAATTCTACTACCAACTATAATCTCCCTGAAACTAGTTTTCAAAAGTAGGCAAGTAAGCAGCAATCCTCCATCTGGAAACAGGTGCTGTCGTGCACCTGTTCTCAGCAATTGAAACAGCAATCTGGCCCCGATGCACAGCCACATGCAGCCATTACTTCCTCTTTATGCCAATGCTAAGGCCGTTGGGCATCCCATTGAGACGTCCCTGGCTGTCGAGCAATTTTGTGTCTCCATAGCATTGGACAATAGAACGCGCTTTGGATTATAGCCACTAGCATCAATATGCTCCCGATGCATCCCTTTGCTGTTAGCCACCAGACCAGCTGCCAACCAGGAACACCTATAGAAATTGCATGGATCTCAGATTATTCTAATATGCACAAGTGAGACTTCTTACTTCTAATCTTTTATTCAGTCCACTTTAGAATCAAGCCCTATTACATGAATATATAAGAGTAGGTCCACCTGGGCAGTCCCATAGAAGGGTGATATTCCACTCTGTGCTCGCCCCATCCCATCACAATGGGACCAGGACGAGGAGCATTGCCTTAAGTGGCCGTACAGGACAGTCATGTTTTGTGGGTGCTGCAGGGCTGTACCTCAATATTATAAACCTCTTTTATGGCCCAGCCCGACAGCCCCACTGTGACCAACGCTAGCTGGGGCACTGAGGTGCGCTCAGCTCCTTCTCACAAGGCTACATACAGATAGCCAGACTGTAATATAGCTTATCTGCATGCTCCGCCCCCTACCAGCTCCTGGCCTCTGCTGCTGCTTAGTGCTCAAATGATCCAGGAGCCGGCTTTCTTAAACCAAGGAGGAAGAGCGGTGTGGGGAGCAGAGAGGAAAAGTTACAGGATAGAGATCAGTGTGGGGTGCAGGGCTGGAAACCGGCTGAGTGTCCATTGTAACTACCCATAATTCCTGCTGCTTTCAGTGCTCCCATTGCTTCCCAGCCCCGGGGACAGGATGTGCAACTACAAAGAGTATACCCATGATATGAGGGCCGCCAAGGTTTTGCTGTGGCACCTAGTCAAGCATATAAAAAGATTGCAGCAGCGATCTGCCAGGTTCAAAACATTGGCACAGGCACACAGACAAAATGAAGCACACCCCCTCCTGTAAACTCCCCATGGTTACCTGGTGCCTCTCATTTCTTTCCTATGCACGCTCTGTCCTTGCTTCTACTATTGGAGGGAGGGGGCAGGGGGGTAATCTGCCCCCTCCCTCTACTATTGGAGGGAGGGGGCAGATTACATTTTTAACTTTAAATGCAAAGGCCAGGTTTCACCTGAGGTTCTAGAAAGTCAGTATTAAGGTGCCCACACACCAGAACAATTTTGTTTGCAGATTGGCCGATATCTGTCCAATCGACCGAAAAATCGACAATTTGTTTACAATAATCGGCTGACATTGATCAGATGTGCGCTCCTGCGGATCTTTTGCTAAATCTTCTGATCTTACTTGCTGCTTGAAATATCAGAATATTTAGCAAAAGATCCATAGGAACTCACGTGGGATCTTAAGAGAAGTCTTTAGGCCCCCATACACTAGCCGATTTTGGTCAGATTTCAGCCAGATCAGTCGGATCTGGCCGAAATCGGACCAAAATCGGCTAGTTTTGATGTCCCCTCAGATCCGATGCGCGGTCCCGTGCGCATCGGATCTGCGTCGGGTGGTCGGACCTGCTGCACGTCCGACCACCCGACTTGGGACCTAGTGGGGCAGTGGAGGGAGCAGGGGGGGCTGGGGACGCTGCGGGGGACACGTCTGTGTCCCCCGCTGCTGGGGACAGCGTCTGTGCGGCGAGAAGGTAGAGGGAGCAGGGGGGGCTGGAGACGCTGCGGGGGACACAGGCTGCATAGAGCCGGGCAGGGGGAGCCGGCCGGGAGCTGTCAGTAATGAATAAAAAAAAAAGCCCATACAATGAATGGGCGGCCTGTGATTGGCTGAGCGCTCTCTCAGCCAGTCAGCAATTGGCTGAGAGAGCGCTCAGCAGCCAATCACAGGCTGCCCATTCATTGTATGGGCTTTTTTTTTTATTCATTACTGACAGCTCCCGGCCGGCTCCCCCTGCCCGGCTCTATGCAGCCTGTGTCCCCCGCAGCGTCTCCAGCCCCCCCTGCTCCCTCTACCTTCTCGCCGCACAGACGTGTCCCCCGCAGCGTCTCCAGCCCCCCCTGCTCCCTCTACCTTCTCGCCGCAAAGACGCTGTCCCCCGCAGCGTCCCCAGCCCCCCTGCTCCCACCAGCTCTCACCTCTTAGCCCCCCCCCCCCTGCTCACCGGGTTTTTTACATGTGATAAATCGAGACGATTTATCACATGTAAAAAATGGCACATCAAGTGCCAATCTAATCAAGCTCCCCCGGGGAGCAGCCGGGGAAGCTCAGGGGGAAGTCGGGGGCGACTTGTCCTAAGGACAAGTCGCCCTAGTGTATGGGGGCCTTTAGGTGAAGATGTGCGCTTGCCTGAAATCTTTTGTCCAGGACGGATAAAAGACTTCACTGCTAATTTATGCGCACATCTTAAGATTGCAGATCTTTCTAGTGTGTGGGCACCTTTATGTATTTGTAGTAGGAGCAGTGAGCTGAAGTTTTGCCTGGTAAACCTTCCCTCAGCCCTGTTAGTACTAATGAAGGCAGCTACCTCTCTTCCATGTGTCATCCACAGATTTACCCTAGAAACAAAAAAAATCCAACGATAATTAAGATTATAGTAAATAGTGCAGCCCAGGCCAGGGAACATTCGGTACTCATTTACTATTAACTTGTTAATGGAGGCAATATGCCCGCCCTTCGCTTAATGCCATGCAAGGGATTCTCTATGCACAGAACCTCGGAAATAATGTAAATATATGCCACAAAACATCTGTTTCTCAAGACATCTGCTGATAAATAAATAGGAGCTGAATTACATTTTTTCATCTGCAGTATTTTGCCACCAGAGAAAATTTTGTTTCCTGCCATCAATGTAGTCTAACAAAGATAAAGTTTGTTATTCATCCTTGACTACCATTTCCAGATGGCTTTAGAACATACAGGCCATGTTTAATTTGCAATATTTTTGTGCTAATTTGTTTAAAAAAAAAACCAGGGCTTTGAATTGCTGTATCACTGCGTCCAATGAGGTGGGTGTTTTGAAACCTAAACTGGCACTGTCTGTTCTAAGTGACCAGGAGCCATCTGCTAATCTTACTCCCAAACTGAAATTAAAAGATTCCATGCTGTGTCTTACCCCTTTGTAATCAGCTCTTTGGCACTGCTTGCTTATCACACTGGTAAATGTAGACGGCTACAGAACGCTTTTAATTCGACAAATTCAGAGTACTTCACCATGAAAAAAAGACATAATTATTAATTTACAAGATTAATTTCATCTTTAATGGTCCTGATTTAGTGGATACTACCCAACCGGTGTGCCAGGTGGACCATCTTGTTTGTTAGGTGAGATGTGGGAGGATTTCTTAGTGCTCTTCAACGTGTAAGGAAAGCAATACATAACTTTTTTTCCGAGATTCAAACGTCTTTTAATACTAAATCGTTCACACTAAATAATGAAAGTGTTTACACTAAAGTTGAACTATTTATTTTAAAGTTATGGGTAAAGTGAGGTATGCTGGTCTTTTAAATAACTGATTCGGTTTCAGATAGAGTTGGTCCATTCCAGTGTTTTCAGTGTAGCCCTTACACAAAACAGAAAAACAAAAAAAGTGAAGTGCGATTTTTGGTCCTGGCAAAACATGCGATTTTTATAGCAAATTGCACACTGCTGCATGTATTGGTAAACGTGCGGCTTTGGGCGTTTTTGACAAAAAAAAATCGCACATTACAGAAATAATTATTTTTGGCCCCAGTATTTTTGGACCCAGGTCTAAGAGCTAAAGAAATATGCTTCTAAATATGGGGGAACCCCACCAATCAATTGTTTCCATTTGGTAAACCAGGACTGGCTCAAAGAGCATGGAGTTGGTTATACTTGGAGGGGGGAACCCATGCCGTTACTAACAAAAATCGCTACTGCACAAAAACAAAAATGGAACATTCCCGCAAGTGATTTCTGTCTTATTCTAAAAAATCACACCCTATTACATGTGACAAAAAACAATTTTTTAGCTGTCTAAAAAAAATCGCTCCATTTTACATCTCGCCCTTTATCATGGGATTCATCAGGGTACATTTTCTAAGATGGTGGTTCTGTTGAAGATGGGATGTTGTTATTGGCAACCAATCAGTTCTGGAAGATAACTAGTAGCCTAGGCTAGTAGTAAACAGGCGCCTAATAGGGTGGTTTGTCAAGCAGCTCCTCTAGGGGGCGTCAGACCCCTATATAACGTATAGAGAGAAAAAGCAAAAGTGTGGAGCGCTAAAAATGGTTGGATCAATATGGTATAGTATAAATAACAATCTATTTATTACATAATATGAAGTGGAATATCCACTAAACAGGTATAAAAACGTGTACACAATTACAGGTTAAAATTATATCAGAATACATATAATAACATTTAAGGGTTAAATGAAAAGATGGGTATGATACTTATGGGCTGGATTCTTGATGAATTGTCCTTATTGGAGGTACTTGTATGTTGGTATTATTGTACGGTCTGTGGTTGTTTGAGGATGGGGTCCATATACCTTGTCGGATAAGTGACGCTGGAGGAAGAGTATTAGCCCACTGAGATTGTGGGTATCCTCGACGAGATGCGTCCCTACGATCCTTATTGAGCAGGTGGTGGTGTCCCAAAATAGGTGGTACCAGATGGTGATAATGTCCAACAGACAGTCCAGTATTAGTGTACCAGGTATACACTCCAAGGAACAAGAGATCCGATTTGCCAGTAACCCAAATAAAATCAATTCAGCAGGTGCTGCCTCAATTCTCAAATCCTTCTTACTCTACCAAAGGTCTCCTTCTGCTTCCTCTTTTTTATGCGTACATTGACTGCTGTAATTTCTCTAAGAGAAATTAAACATAATCAATGAATGAGGTTCAGTAGCATAACAGCTTCTGTAAAGGTATGCTTTCCGCATCCTGGCAGTCAGGATGCCAGTGGGGGGTTAGGTTTACGCAGTGGGGTGCGGGGGATAGGATTAAGCACTAGCGGGGAGGGTTAGGTATAAGCTGCTGAAAGTGAGGGTTAGGGGGACAGGGGTGAGTTAAGAATACTTACCTGACCCCTGTTGGAAATCCCTCCTTTGGGATGCCAGCCTTAGTATATTGACTGCCAGAATCTTGACTGCCGGTCATCCATATGTATACCCCTGTGTGTGCCCCAGTTGGTCTCAAAAAATATTATCTGCAGAGACAGTTTGGAAAGGACAAGGGCCCAAAACCAATATGTTGCATAGAACCCCATTGTGTCTTAGGTGTACTAAGACCAGTCCGCTCCTAACTGTCATTTTACAAACAACCTGTAACATGCCAGTTTGAAGCTGAATGAGAACATACATCTCTCCTCTTTATCTCCATACAAGGCTTAGGGCCTTATTCAGATCTGAGCGCAGTACAAATTTGTTCGGAAAATGGGCAAAACCATGTGCACTGCAGGTGGGGCAGATGTAACATGTATAGAGAGAGTTAGATTTGTGTGAGTTATTTTGTTTCTGTGCAGGGTAAATACTGGCCGCATTATTTTTACACTGCAATTTAGATTTCAGTTTCAGCACACCCCACCCAAATTTAACTCTCTTTGCACAGGTTACATCTGCCCCACCTGCATTGCACATGGTTTTGCCCAATTTCCAAACAAATTTGTACTGAGCTCAGATCTGAAAAAGGGCCCTAGTCCAGATCTGATCACACTATGCTGGCTCATCATAACTTACAGCACCCCCATTGTGAACACTGTGCATGCTAATACCTGTACTCCATATACGATGCAGAATACATTATGCAGGCTCTGTTCAGCATTTTTTTCAATCAAATCATCAATCAACCCGAGGCGAGAATAAAAATCAGTTAACATTCTGTTTATACCGTATGCCTCATATAATAAAATAAAAATACAGAATATCCTAAATACATATAAACAAGGCAACAATACGCACAATGTAACAATATTAAAACGATATACATTACAGTTAACATACAGTATTCTTATTGTTAGTACATATACCCATATACAGAAACTGACATTTATTTATAGCACTGGAAAGAAAATACAAAGTGCAGGCATGGTGTTATTATGAAGAGGAGTTATGGAAATTAGAAAAATAGGTAATAAACCAAAGTGGCTAAATGTAAAATAGTTACAAATAAATATTCAAATAATGAAAGTACTGTTTATTTAATAAGAGTCATTTTCAAGGCAAATGACAAATATAATAATAATAATAATAATAATAATAATAATAATAAAAATAATAGTACATTTAAAATGTTCCTGCATTCATGTCCTATCAGAGTACGGTTATGTCACATTGTCATCAATTATTATTATTAACTATTATTTATTAATATTATAATTAATGTTATTATTATTATTAATATTATTAGTAGTATTATTAATACTGTCTAATGTAAAAATATGAAATAAATATTTGTCTTATGTTGATAGGAAGTATACAGTATCTTTAGTAATAATATACAGGTTGAGTATCCCGCATCTGTATATCCAAAAACCAAACTATTCCAAAAACTGGTTTTTCAGAATATTTAATTTTTTTTGTCGTCGTCCCCCCCCCCCCCTCCTGCCCATTTTTTCATACTTACCACATCCCCTGGCATCCATGACGGGCTTCATGATCCTCTACAGCGGCATCTCCGGTCCCAGGGGTGCATTGCGTGTGCGCGGGCATGCCGGTGACGTCACCTGTGCATCTGCAAACTCACACATTGCACCCCTGGGACCGCTGAAGAGAATCCTGAAGGCCGCCGTGGACGCCGGGGGACCATCGGGGGACCAGGTAGGTATGTTAAAAAAAAATTCCAAAAACCGAAAAAATGTCCAAAATGCTCGTGGTCCCGTACTTAACCTGTATTTGTATAATCTTCATTGGATTTTATGTGTATGCGATTTAATAAGTTTATTTTATGCAATCATATTTTAAACTATAGAGTTCTGTTACTTCTAGGATATAATCATTATAATACATGGTTAATAATTATTATTCATAATGATTGTTCTCTCTGGGCAGAGCTGTTACCATCTGTCTCCAATAATCATTGTGCTATTATCCATGTAGCAGAATTTGCTTCAATAAGAGGAAATGGCTTTAGAACAAGAGAAAGTAAAAGTAGACAAAGGGAGCCTGCCGTAGCCAAATAAAACTGCGCTGGTGTTTATAAAACAGTTCAAGTTTGTTTTTGTTTTTTTTTTTTTTTTTTGTGCAGAATTTACATAACTGTTTTGTCATTGTCTAATTAAAATAGCAGTTCCTGATGCTACTTTGACTGATGTAACATTTCCGGTATACTGTTGGAAAAGCAAATTGCCGTTGCTTTAGATAAGAGAAAAATAGGGGATAATGAAATAAAAAATGTGTATAATGAGTGGCTCTGATAAAAGGATGCAACAAAAAACAAAAACTTTCTTTGCAATAACATATATAATCATTTTTATACAAATAATTTATATTAAAATACAAAAAAGAAATAAATGACCTCAATAGTACTTTAGAAAAAAAAAAAACGTAAGTAGTTTGGGAAAACAGTTATATAACTATTTTATTTTAAATTGAGTAATTTTTATTGGTTTTGTAATGCATAATAATAATTATCGTACAATAATCGACTTATACATACTTGAATACATTTGTGTAAACATTGTCTGTTATATATAACATGTATCCATGCACGGTAGGCAAGAAAAAATTAGAAAAAGGATTTATAAAAAAGGAAATTAAAGGACGTCAAAACAAATAAATATAGTTGAGAGCATTGTACATTCTGACATGAGTGCACTGTGGTCATTTTATATATTGTAATGCATTTAAATGAAATCCCTGACGGTCTCCGCTTCAGGGAGTCGCTGCCCAGTTCGGGGGGGGGGGGACAGGCCGGCGAGGTGGACTGGTGGCAATGGCGGGGGAGGCAGCGGGAACCACCGCCAAGCTCTGTTGCCACAGGGCATGCAAGCGTCCTGGTGGTAACCGGCCACCACCGGGGGGTGGCGATACAATCGCCATCCTCTGCAAAGATGTGGCCGGCTACATCTGTATATCTTATCTTTATTTTGAAGGCTACAATTTCGGTAGCTAAGTTTAAAGTTAAAAGAAGAGATAAGCATTATTAGTTAGAGGATGTCTCTGTGGCTATAGATAATCAAGAATTGCTCCATGTGTCCCATTTGTTGTGATAATGAGAGAGGGTCCCTCTAGATTTATAAGTGAATCTCTCATGACCAGACAGTTCATTTACTAAAGCACGCCAATTGTATATATTAGGTATGGATTTATAAAACCATTTCCTTGCTATGATCACTTTTACTAAGTCTGTCAGGCATAAGACATATCTGTAGATAGCTGGGGAAAAAAGTTCCTCCAAGTCCACAGCAAAAATGCACAACTGAGGGTTAAGAGGGGGCCACATTGGTGCCGTGAGCAGTATATCAGCCCTTACAGCTTCCCAAAAGTCATGCAGATGCCAGAAATCAGCTTCGGGTGCACCACATCTCTGGCAATTATTATCTGATCTTAGACCCGCTCTGTGCATTGATAGCGGGGATTTGTATACTCTACGTAAAATATAGGAGATTTGTTGGAATCTCATGCATGGGGTCGTGTGTTTAACAGATCTTAACCCCTTCCCGACATTTGACGTATATATACGTCATGGCCGGGATGTACTTCCCGACACATGACGTATATATACGTCATGACTTTAAACTGTCACCGCGTCTAGGGACGCGGTGACAGAGGGACGATGTCTGCTGTCCCTGACAGCAGACATGTCCCAGCATGCCCAGGGGGGGCGGCGGTGCCTCCCCCCCGTCGGCGATCGCTGCGATTGGCTGTTCAATGTGAACAACCAATCGCAGCGTTTTCCTGTGTTACCGGCGAATCAGACGCGAATCAGACGCGAATCAGACGCTCGGTAACACAGGGCTCAATCACCGCCGGGTGTGAGGGGGTCACCGGTGATGACCACACCTCACCCCACCTGCCCCCAAGGCTGTGATTGGTCCGTCGGACCGACGGACCAATCACAGCCATGGCGCGTGATTTAAACTAACGGTGACTGCGCTGCAGACGCCATTCCGGTCTGGAATTGCGTGCAGAGCGGTCACCGGCCACTCTGTCGTGCTATACATACCTGAACCTTGCCTAATACTTACCTGATCACCGCTGATCACCGCTGGTAGCGTGCTGCCAGCAGCTGGATGCTTCCTGGATCTTGTGACTTCCTGTGTCCTGCTGCTGCAGTGTCATAAAGTCACAGATCGTGACAGAGAGTGACAGATAGTGACAGAGAGTGACAGAGAGTGATAGAGAGTGCTATATTTTGTGTCTGCTGCACCTCTTTTGTGCTGATCAGTATATCTGTGCTGATCAGCAACTTTTTGGTTTTTTTTTTTTTTATATATATATACCTGTCAGTTGCACCAAAGGTTGTGCTGCCTGTGCAACTGACTGCTGCCCCCTCTGCTGCCCCCCCCCCCCCCTATTGTGCTGATCAGTATAAATTAACTGATCAGCAACTTTTTGGGGGTGCAGGTTTTTTTTTTTTTATATATACCCTGGGGTCTTGCTAATGCCACATAGCACCCACCATTCATTCCACCAGAATCTGAGCTGCAAAATCCAAAAATCACTCCTTCCCTTCTGAGTCCTGCCATGCACCCAACTGGTATTTTTTGGTCACATATGAGGCATTGCCATACTCGGGAGAAATTGGGGCACAGATTTTGGGGTGCTTTGTCTCCTTCATTCCTTGTGAAATGAAAAATTTTGAGCCAGAACTGCATTTTTGTGTAAAAAAATTAATTTTTCATTTGCACAGCCCAGTTGTATCAAAATTGGTGAAACCCCTGGGGGTTTGAAATGTACACTATACCCCTAGTTGAATTCCCTGAGGGGTGTAGTTTGCAAAATGGGGTCACTTGTGGGGGGGTTCCACTGTATTGGTGCTTCGGGGGTCTTGCTAATGCGACATAGCACCCACCAACATTCCACCAGAATCTGTGCTGCAAAATCCAAATATCACTCCTTCCCTTCTGAGTCCTGCCATTTTTTGGTCACACATGAGGCATTGCTGTACTCGGGAGAAATTGGGGCACAGATTTTGGGGTGCTTTGTCTCCTTCATTCCTTGTGAAAATGAAAAATTTTGAGCCAGAACTGCATTTTTGTGTAAAAAATTTAATTTTTCATTTGCACAGCCCAGTTGTATCAAAATTGGTGAAACCCCTGGGGGTTTGAAATGTACACTATACCCCTAGTTGAATTCCCTGAGGGGTGTAGTTTGCAAAATGGGGTCACTTGTGGGGGGGTTCCACTGTATTGGTGCTTCGGGGGTCTTGCTAATGCGACATAGCACCCACCAACATTCCACCAGAATCTGTGCTGCAAAATCCAAATATCACTCCTTCCCTTCTGAGTCCTGCCATTTTTTGGTCACACATGAGGCCTTGCCGTACTCGGGAGAAATTGGGGCACAGATTTTGGGGTGCTTTGTCTCCTTCATTCCTTGTAAAAATGAAAAATTTTGAGCCAGAACTGCATTTTTGTGTAAAAAATTAAATTTTTCATTTTCACTGCCCAGTTGTACCACAATTGGTGAAACCCCTGGGGGTTTGAAATGTACACTATACCCCTAGTTGAATTCCCTGAGGGGTGTAGTTTGCAAAATGGGGTCACTTGTGGGGGGGTTCCACTGTATTGGTGCTTCGGGGATCTTGCTAATGCGACATAGCACCCACCAACATTCCACCAGAATCTGTGCTGCAAAATCCAAAAATCACTCCTTCCCTTCTGAGTCCTGCCATGCACCCAAATGGTATTTTTTGGTCACATGTGAGGCATTGCCGTACTTGGGAGAAATTGGGGCACAGATTTTGGGGTGCTTTGTCTCCTTCATTCCTTGTGAAAATGAAAAATTTTGAGCCAGAACTGCATTTTTGTGTAAAAAATGTAATTTTTCATTTGCACAGCCCAGTTGTATCAAAATTGGTGAAACCCCTGGGGGTTTGAAATGTACACTATACCCCTAGATGAATTCCCTGAGGGGTGTAGTTTGCAAAATGGGGTCACTTGTGGGGGGGTTCCTAACTTTTAGCATCTTATGGTGCCTAGAAACCTACATGGTGCCTAAAAAATAATCTCATAAAAAGGAGGCTCCAAAATCAAGTAGGTGCTCCTTCTATTATGAAGCCTGTGGTTTGGTCAACGTGCACACTAGGGCCACATATAGGATATTTATGAAAACAAAAGAATTGGGGGAATCAATTTTTAGTCACATTTCTCTAGTAAAATCTACTGTGTTCCTTAGAAAAATGTATTAAAATTGAAAATCTGCAAAAAAAATGAAATTTTGAAATTTCACCTACACTTTGTTTTAATTCCTGTAAAACACCTAAAGGGTTAACAAACTTCCAAAATGCTGTTTTGAATACTGTGAGGGGTGCAGTTTTTGAAATGGCATCATGTATGGGGGTGTCTCACATACAAGTCCCTCAAAGTCACATCAGAACTGAACTGGTCCCTAAAAAAATCAGTGTTTGAAATTTTCTTGAAAATTTGAGAATTTGCTATTCATATTTTAAGCCTCCTAGTGTCCAAAAAATTTAAAAGGATGTTGAAATAATGATGGAAACATAAAGTAGACATATGGTCTATGTTAGTTATTAACTATTTTGAGTGGTATGATTATTTGTCTCACAAGCAGAAAATTTAACATTTTGAAAATTGCTAAATTTTCCATTTTTTTACGACATTTTGGCATTTTTCACAAAAAAACACAGACTGTATGGACCCAAATTTACCACTAACTTGAAGTACAATGTGTCACGAGAAAACAATCTCAAAATTACTGGGATAAGTAAAAGCAAAAAAAAGTTATCCCCACTTAAGTGATACATGTCAGATTTGAAAAAAAGGGCTCTGTCAGGAAGGCAAAAACATGCTGCGTCAGGAAGGGGTTAATATCTGGGCTCATTGTTCCTCTTCCAAATCTCCAATATTTTGCTGCCATTTGTTTTTAAGTGGGTCGAAAATATGTGAGTTGATAGAACCATTATGACTAGCATATAACAAAGATACCTGTCCCTTTGTTCCTAGATTACTGAGTAGATTTTTAACTGGGGAGCTAGATATAGGGGGAAATGAGTTACCAAAGTGCGCACGCACAGCATGTCGTAATTGAAGGAATCGAAAAAAAGCCTTATTGGATATTTGATACTCTTCAAAGAGTTCTTGAAAAGACTTAAATACACCCCTTGTAAAAATTTGATAAATTGATACCAGGCCTAAACCTATAGAAATATTATCTTGTTCAAGATGCAAAAATTCTGCATATGTTCTATTGTACCAAAGGATCGTTTCGTCATCTGTGTCATGCCAGTCATAGTAGGATTGTGCATGTCTCCAGACCAGTATCGTTTGACGGAGAAGAGGGGGAAGTGAGTTAGCGGGAGTATCAAAAAGAGGAAATTGTATAGGAAAGAGTCGGGACCCCACATACTCGGCAAAGAATCCCTTAAAGACAGTGGCGTAACTAGATACATGTGGGCCCCATGGCAAAAGTTTGTAAGGGCCTCTATTTATCACCTAATGCTGAAAAATATATACAGCACAGGTAACTTTGACAGGCAAAGTGGTCCCCTCTCAGCTCGGGGACCCATAGCTGCTGCACCCCCTGCACCTATGGTAGTTACGACCTTGCTTGAGGATGAGACCGAAACGATCTAGAATCCAATTAGAGAGATGTAAAAACTGAGCAGCAATATAGCAATAAGTTTGAAAGTTAGGAAGGCCCAACCCACCATCCACCCTATCCTTTACCAAGGTTCTAAGGGCCACTCTCAGTTGCGTAGCTACGAAAATTGCGCCCCCTCACCGGGAATTTTTGGCCCCCCCCCCAAGAAAAGTTAAACCCCTCCCCTGCCTTACCCGCTGAGTAAAGTGTGGGTGCTGGGGGTCTGTGGGGCTATCGTTCCGCTCCTGCCTGCCTGTTCCACTGCTGCCCCCACCCAGAGAAAAGGTAACCCCCACCTGCCTTACCCGCGTCCGCTTGCCATCGCATCGCTGCCTATGTAACTGGGTCACACATATCTACTCTGCGGTCCCGGCGCTCCTTCTCGCTTGGCTTGGCTCCTGCTATTATAAAAAAAATCTCCTACACAAAATGTCTGCCACCTTACAGCAGACCATTTTTTTGGGTGCTAGAGGAGGCCACGGCCTCCTCTAGCATCCTAAAAAAACTGTCTGCTATAACGGGGCAGACATTATGGGCCTTATTCTGGTTGGAGCGGCCGGGCCGTACGCGTACGTCCCGGGGTTTTTCATGATCTGCGCATGTGCAGATACGCTAATGCGCCGGCGCGAACACTCCACAACGCTTATGGCCGGTGTCTCAACGTGCGAAAAAACCTGTACGCGAGCGTACGGGTAATGGGGCGGCATAGGGGCGTGTTGATGGGAGCGGCCGAAATAATGAGGGAAAATGGGCGTAAATATGGGCGTACACGGGGGTGTGCACCAAAAATGAGCGGTGCTACTACCGCACGATCGACTAAGGCACCGTTCATTTCGGACACCAAACAGGCGGCCGCCAACCGCCAGCTCAAACCACCCCTACAGATACCGCATGCCAGCGTGCGCCTGAGTTGGCTAATTAACGCTGATTACTACTCAAACACATACACCTGAATGTAATAAGCAATGCTGCAGTCTATTAAGTCCAAAGCATGATTTCACTACCTGCAAGCCACACACACAGCACGCAAACACATTGGAAGCTTATGTTTTTATACTTCTCCACATTTAAAGGTTTGTTTAATTTAAGGTAAGAATCTTTTTATACGCTAAGGTAGGTATTTGCTAAACAGTTAGACACATTCACTACGTGCTTTCATAGACTTTATGCAGTAGCACACTCAATCTACACAAGTTGACATGTGTCAACGTGTTCACTCTAATACTAACATAGGTTTTGTATTTAGGAAACAATAACATAAACCACATCTAACACCTACAAAGGATGTTTCAGCAATGTTTTAAGCCCATGACCACTATTTTCCACACAATCTTTGTATAGTACCCAAAATAATGACCTGTACCACTATCTCATCTGCTATGATTTGGATTTGACTACACTCTGGATGTAAGATGCCACCAATCACATTATTGCACTCTCATCTCTCTAACAAAGGATTCCTACATCTGCTTATGACACTGTCAAATCATATATATTTAAAAAGTTATGCATGTTTGTTCACAAGCTAATTTATCATGTTTGGCCCATTCACACATCTTTTTTTAGGGAGGACACATATGCATTCCTACACAAATGTACCTTTTCACCCTTGTTTGTCTGCCTCACCCACTCCATGAGGAAAGCATTGTTCTGGACCTGCTTTTACCTACTACTGTAGGAGCTACCTCACCTGCACACAAACTGCTTTCTCACCTATTAAGTTGCTCTGCACATGTGCTGACACAAACTAATTAGCAGGGAAAAGTTGGATAGGGACATGGGAATGGCCATGGAGAGGGTTACACATGGGAAACTTCGACCACACTTCAACAAATGTTCAAAAATACCCTGGTCAGTAAGTACACATAAATCTAGTATTTGTTTCACACAAGAAATGACACATACCACAATTTAGATTTAATTTGTAAAATAAATTTATTTGCTGTTCAGCATCACAGCTTGACACTTTAATGTGAGAAATCAAATAAACAAATAAAATAGACACATAAATAATAAAACAGCCAGAACAAGAGGTTGCATATCTCCAAACATGTGTTACCCTGCAAATGCAATGGTGAAAGAAATGGGGACACCAGAATACGTACTGCAACAACCAGGGTGAATACTAAGCAAGATACACACCACCAAAAAAAAATATCCTGCATTTGTAGAGGTCAAAATACGAACTTTCATGCCCATGGCACGCAAATGGATCGATGGCCAACTCAGGAAGCGGATGTCCAGTGCAATTTAAACCTTTGGCCTCCAACCACAGAGGAAGTGAACCAGGTCTCATTTGGGCCCTTTTTTGCCCCTTTTAGATGGGGCCTTGGGGACAGGGGCCTTTGGCTCAGCTGGCTTTCGGCGTCTTCCCCTAGTCGACACAGGAGGGTCAGCCGAGGTGGAAGGTTGGGGAGCAGCTTGGGGTGGGGCAGCAGATGGGGGATTGTCCCTTAGGGACCTGGCGGTGGACAGCTGCTCCGCAAGAAGTTCATTCTGGCGGCTGAGGTGTTGGCCAATGCTTAGCATGCCAGCCGCCAGAGTTTCATTAATGCGGTTCAAGGCCTCAACCTGCAGCTGGTTTGTGGCCTTCCACTCCGCCAGAAAATCCGCCACCTGCTGCTGACGGATCGCAGCATCCACCCCTTGCTGCTCGATCCTGTCCAGCGTCACCAACAGGCTCTCATTCCATGTTTCCTGTGGCTGGGGCTGGGGGCGACGTTTTGGTGGAGGCTGGACCACTTGCTCCACCTGTGGCTCTGCAGAGGAAGATGCTGCCGGTACATACTGTGTTTCTGCTTCTTCTAGGATAAGAATTGAAAACAATGTCACCATCACATACGCAATAAAAAATATCTTTCTAAATACAATGCATTACTGTGACTTACCATCAAAAGCAGCAGCAAAGACCTCCGCCGGGAGCTCACTGTCCATATTGGAGATCCCCCTGATCTCCCCCACATCAATCACGTCACAGGAGTCCAGCTCCAGGGGGGTATACTCCAAATGGTCAGGCATAGGACCTCTCCCGGTGGACATGCTGTGGTTGTACCGGTCAGTCATCTTCTTCTTCAGTGCACTTTTGAAGTCAGTCCACCTACAAGTTTAAAAATACAAATATCACCATGAGATATGTGCACCACTGTGCTACGTGTAGGGTTACCACCTAGTCCCTTTAATTCCGGACACATGTTACTTACACAGGTTCTGTGGCAGTTTAAAATTAGGTGAAGTGGAGTCTTGAAGTCAGCCAGCCACAGAACCTGTGTAATTAATATGTGTCCGGAATTAAAGGGACTATGTGGTACCCCTAGCTACGTGACATTTGCTAGTGTGGGTGATCTTATGTTTTTTTGCCATATGTGTCCCACACACACATTCATGTCTCAATTAGGAGGCATTTCAGTGTCTCATCTCATTCATTAGGCCACTAAATGCACATACATACATCACTATGCAGAAATGACATCATCCATGGCCAAATTAGGCACCTCCACCTGGTGTGAAACTACACATTTCACCATAGCTTGACAATGTGGTTATTATGGAGTAATTTAACTATGGAATGGCATACTGGGATGTGTAGTTTTTCACCAGCTACATGTGCACAGTTTGCTCATTCTTGTTTCAGTAGCATCATATGGAACATGTTACAACAACTCTTTCAAAAACACACTTTCTCTTGTCCCATCACATACTTCACATGAGCAGAACTGTGCCCATAACCTCACATCACACCAATGGTGCATGTTTCATATATCAATGTGGGTTATTAGACATGGTTGTGTTCACATGTGACATTGAAGTGTAGCACTATCTACAAACACACCTTTCTATTAGTCTCAAAACATACATGTAACATATGTACACACATATGACATTATCAGGGGGACAAAGACCAGGGCAATTTTTCAGCAGTCTCCAGCAGGAACTGAGGCCCTTATTCTAGTTCACTCTTTCTGCCCAAATATTTCTTAGATGGACAAAACCATGTGCACTGCAGGTGAGGCAGGTGTAAAACCCCACCCAAATCTGATTATCTCTGCACAAGTAACACCTGCCTCACCTGCAGTGCACATGGTTTGGTCCATCTAAGAAATATTTGGCCAGAAAGAGTGAACTAGAATAAGGGCCTCAGTTCCTGCTGGAGACTGCTGAAAAATTGCCCTGACAAACACACTAACCTTTTCTTCACCGCGTCCCAAGTTCTGACCACTGGTGCCACCTGGTTCACTTCCTCTGTGATCTTCTCCCAAAGGTTTCTCCTTGCACTGGCACCCGGCTTCCTGGTTGCCAATTCAATCCATTCGCGTGCCCTGGGCACTAGAATTCGCATTTCGGCCTCTACAAATGCAGGGTTTCTCTTTCTGGTGGTGGTATCCTGCTCAGTCCTCACCCTCGATGTTGCAGCACGTTTTCTGGTGGCCCCAGTTCTCTCACCATGCACCTGCTGGGTCACACCTGTTTGGAGAGATGCAACCTCTTGTTCTGGCTGGTTGCTTGGCCCTTGTGGAGCTGGTGGAGGTTCACCAGGGCCTGTTACTGAGGGGCCCGCTTGATCTTGCAGGCTACTCCTCTCTTGGGCCCTCCTTCTCCGCTCCTGTTCCCTCTTGTTCAGTGCATCAAGCATGGATTGTGCTGTAGCTCTCTGCAGAGCGTCCTCTGCTGCTGAATCGTCAGAGTCAGACATGTTTGCAGCAATTGTGGCCTGCATCTGACTGAATATTTATATGTTAATTTCCCGCCATGAACAAGGGGGCGTATATTTTTCCACGCAATATAGATGCAAATTTACGCCGATATTTCCCGCGATAATTCCCGCTTAAATTACGCAGGTCTCAACGCACCTGACCAAACACCTGTATATGCACATACACAGGTTGTGGAGCATTGTGCTACATCGTGAAATGTGGGCACCTGTCATTCCAATGACGAGTGTTGTCAGCTGGTATCTGTTGGAGTTCGTGTATGCTTTGTGAGTCACATTTCAAAACATCACGTTATAATGCTTTCCTTACATATGTAATGTGTATGAAATTGTCATACAGCAACATGTTGCATTGTGGCCCTTTAAGCAGCGTAGTTATAAGTAGAGGGTTGCGTGCATTATTTTCCGCCTACTGTCTATACAGTACTCCTCTCCATGCATATCGGTGCATCGTGCCCCCTTTAAGCAGCGTAGTTATAAGTAGAGGGTTGCGTGTATTATTTTCCGCCTACTGTCTATACAGTACTCCTCTCCATGCATATCGGTGCATCGTGCCCCCTTTAAGCAGCGTAGTTATAAGTAGAGGGTTGCGTGTATTATTTTCCGCACACTGTAAATACAGTACTTCTCTCTTCATTGAATTTATGCTGTTGGTTGTGGTGTGTGTATATCGGAACGGTCCGCGTAAGTTTCTATTCGCATCCAGTTTGTTACTGTAAGAGGGATTAATAAAGTTAATACCAAACAAACAATTTTTTACACCAATCAGCAAGCACCAAAAGTGATATATGTACCTGCAATTAATAACTGCGCCATTGCCAATATGACTTCCAACAGAGCTAGGCCATTTTCCACCCCTGAGCTGTTGGCCCTGGTCGACGTTATGGACCGTCACCTGGGGCCCAGGGGCCCATATGTTAGCAATGCCGACAAGCGGCGGGCGTATACTGCTGCCCGCCGCCTGATCTTCTCTACGACCGGCGTCCGCAGAAGCCTGGGGCAGGTTGAGCGGCGCTGGTCAGACCTGCGCCGGCGGCAGCCGCTTCTTCTCAGCAGCCTTCGCCGCCATATTGCCCGATGTAAGTTTTGATTACTAGTATGTCAGCGTTTTTTAGCAATGTTTTGTGTACTTTTTATAAATATGTTCCTGAGTATGGGGGTGTATGGGGGTGTATATGGGGGGTATATGGGGGGTATATGGGGTGTATATGGGGGGTATATGGGGTGTATATGGGGGGTATATGGGGGGTATATGGGGGGTATATGGGGTGTATATGGGGGTGTATATGGGTGTATATGGGTGTATGGGGGTGTATATGGGGGTGTATATGGGGTGTATATGGGGGTGTATATGGGTGTATATGGGGGTGTATATGGGTGTATATGGGTGTATGGGGGTGTATATGGGTGTATATGGGTGTATATGGGGGTATATGGGGGTATATGGGTGTATATGGGTGTATATGGGTGTATGGGGTGTATATGGGGGTATATGGGTGTATATGGGTGTATGGGGGTGTATATGGGGGTGTATATGGGTGTATATGGGTGTATGGGGGTGTATATGGGGGTGTATATGGGGGTGTATATGGGGGGTATATGGGGGGTATATGGGGGTGTATATGGGGGTATATGGATGTATATGGGTGTATGGGGGTGTATATGGGGGGTATATGGGGGGTATATGGGGTGTATATGGGTGTATATGGGTGTATGGGGGTGTATATGGGTGTATATGGGTGTATGGGGGTGTATATGGGTGTATATGGGGGTATATGGGTGTATATGGGTGTATGGGGGTGTATATGGGGGGTATATGGGGTGTATATGGGGGTGTATATGGGTGTATATGGGTGTATATGGGTGTATGGTGGTGTATATGGGTGTATATGGGTGTATGGGGGTGTATATGGGTGTATATGGGTGTATATGGGGGTATATGGGTGTATAGGGGGTGTATAGGGGGGGTTTAAGTAGTTGATCAGTTTTTGGGTGTAGGATATCAAATAGTTTGCATGATAAATGTCTGAAATATCACAGCAATGATAATTTTGAAGGTTATGAGCATGACTAATGTGAATTTTTCTTTCCCCCTTTTTTATGAAACCCAATCTTCGATTTCTATGCCATCAACATGAACATTTCAGCACGGGCAAGGGCACGTATGGAAGCCCGGGAGCAGGCAGCCCGGGACCAGGCAGCCCGGGACCAGGCAGCCCTGGAGGAGGAAGAGGAGGAGGAGGAAGAAGAGGAGGAGGAAGAGGAGGAGGAGGAGGAGAAGAAAGAGGAGGAGGAAGAGGAGGAGGAGGAAGAAGAGGAGGAGGAAGAAGAGGAGGAGGAAGAAGAGGAGACACTGGGTGCAGTTTGGACCCACACCATTTCCCCATCCCCTTCCCCCTCCACAACCCCCACCCCCTCCACAACCCCCACCCCCTCCACAACCCCCACCCCCTCCACAACCCCCTCCCCAACCCACACCCCCTCCCCAACACTGGAGACAATGGGTGCAGTTTGGACCCACACCATTTCCCCATCCCCTTCCCCCTCCACAACCCCCACCCCCTCCACAACCCCCACCCCCTCCACAACCCCCTCCCCAACCCACACCCCCTCCCCAACACTGGAGACAATGGGTGCAGTTTGGACCCACACCATTTCCCCATCCCCTTCCCCCTCCACAACCCCCACCCCCTCCACAACCCCCACCCCCTCCACAACCCCCACCCCCCCCTCCCCACCCCATTTCCTACCCCCCTACACCTCTCCACCACCCACCCCCAAACCTCTCCACTCCCCACTCACACCCACTACCTCGGGCCAAACTCCAGGACCATCCACCTTGCTCCTGACCCCCCCAACCACTGCACAGCCAACCAGCGGCAACCAGGATGGCTCAAGTAGCCGTAAGTAAATAATGTGTCTAATGTTGACCTACACATTTCTACACATAAACAATCACAACAACCACATATGTGTATCCAACATCAACATTAGTTGCAACATATCACTGCAGGCCGACCATAAGGTGTGTCCTGTCCTTCTCCAGGAACAAGGCTCCCCTTGGTGGTTTTTTTGAGTGTGGCCATGCCTCACCCCTTGAATAATTGACATAACAGTACATCCAATGAGATATCCGACATTAGTGGTGTGGTAGTTATGTGGCTCCAGGTGTTGGGTAACTCCAGTTCCCAGCATGATGTGCAACACAGGGCCGGATTATAATGGAGGCGCAAGGGGTCAGTGCCCCTGGGCCCCCCTCTAGCTAGGGGCCCCCTGTGGTTGTCATGTATTTTTTAAAAATAAAATGTTTAAGTTATGTTTTTTTTATTTTAGCTAAATGTTTTGTGCATGGGTGGGGTAGTGCTGCAGCTTCACCTATCTGCCAATGTGACCATGATTTCTGGTGCTGAGCATCGGGAGCCAAGGCACACTGATTGCACAAGTGTGCAGTGCATTTCTGGGAGTTGACTAAGTCCCATGACACTTTGCACCAGAGGACAGAGGCTGAGAAGTTTGTGCTGAGCTCTGATTGGTGGAGCTCATTACATGCTTCTCAGGTCCATGGAGAACAGCAGCAGCAGCTTAGTCATAGGAGGGTTTTTAATCAGAGGCAGCACTAGGACTGTGAGGTCTCCTCCAGAGTAAGGGGCAGAGGGACAAACACAGGCTTTTCATGTGGTGTGTGTATATATATATATATATATGGGGTCTATTATTATTCCGAGTGCCGCCAACCCCCTGTCTATATATATATATATATATATATATATATATATATATATATATATATATATATATATATATATATATATATATATATATATATCCCCTGCAGGTAACCATTGACCAAGTTTATTCTGCCTTTACTCTATGTTTTGACAGTATAATATTCGCCCATGCAGTGTGCGGCCAGTAATGACAAGTGCAAGGGGGCCCCCCGCTTTAAAGTACCCCGGGCCCCCCAAAGGCTTAATCTGCCACTGGTGCAACTTAAATGTAGAGATTGTTTTGGTAATAGTGTGTGAGGCCATGCGGATGCATGCTTTACAAACATAGCTGTAGGCCTATAATTTGTACAGCAATGTCCTAAATTTAAAATACTAAGGAGTGCTTAAGCCACAACAATGTCATAACCCTTAAATAGCACAGGCTAATTGTGAGGTTAGAGGACAGTCCCCCAAAACCAAAGTAACAATTGGGATACAGCATACATTCATTGATGAAGGAGTAATTGAATTAATGTTATTTACTATGTACAGTATGTGTGTGTTAACATATTATTTTTTAGTACTGTGTTTACAGCAGACCCATCTTCAATGTAGTTTCTAAATGTATGTGCCCTTCACACATAACTCAGAACTTTTTATTATGTACAAATACAACAAACATTTGTGTATGTTATATATTAATTTTTTGTTTTATCCCTTCATTACAGACACTGAACAGCAGCAGGAGGAGGTGGCAGCCCTAATACGGGAGATCATGCTGACCCTCGTGTACCTCCAGCTCCTTTTTGGCCTTCTGGAGGCCCGCCTTTAATTTTTTATTTATCCCCCCCCCTTTTTATTTTTGTATAAAATAAAAGTTTGATTACAGTTCGAAATTGCCTGTGTTTTTAATAATAAATATGTTAGAGGGCGTGTAAGGGTAGGTACATACAGATGTGTACTGTAAGTTATACTTGTCATTTGAGGTGAGGGGTAATGATTGATGTGTGAATGTGTGTGTTTTTGAGTAAAATAACACATAGTGAAAATGCATGAATGTTTAATGTTGTTCGATTAAAACATCACACATAACATCAGGGTAGGTATACATGTTACACATTTTGGACAAAGTAATTACGGACATAATTTAGTACATATACAGAAACACCAACATAACTTGATTTAAAAGTAACAGCAATATGGGGACACATAGATAGTGATTAAAATGCCACATTAGAACATAACAAATATACATGTAATGTGGGTTCAAATGTAGTTTTATTAGGTCTTTATTAAGGTAGACAATTGAGTTAATAGAAAACAATAATTGAATAACAAATAGATTAATTAATCAATTGTCAGATTAGTAGTTGAGAGGCAAGATTTGCAGGTCCATATATGTGAAGGGTATGCCAGCGTGCACGGACGTACGCTCACTCTCACGAGCGGTGACATAAGCTGAGTTTTCCATTGAAAGCAATAGGGACCCGTCCGTGCAAGCTGGCGTACGCTCAGATATCCGCAAGACGTCGTTGGGAAGACGGACGAAAGACGTCCGTAAACGGCGCCGTACGCTCAGTTGTACGCCTGTTGTCGGAGTGTAAGGGCTGGCCCGTCCGCGTACGTTCCCGTACGCTCATTTGTACGCCACTCCCCTTCTACGGTATTTCTGCCCGTACGTAAGCGGCTGATTTGTGGGTGGACTTAACCCTAACGGCCGCGTACGGCTAGCGTGCGGTAATGGCGAACGTACGCACGTTTGGCCGCTCCGATCAGAATAACCTCCTTTGTGTAGGAGATGTTTTATAATAGCAGGAGCCAAGCCGAGCGAAGAGGAGCGCCGGGACCACAGAGTAGATATGCATGTTCCGGTTACATAGGCAGCGATGCGACGGCAAGCGGCAGCTGGAAAGGCAGGCGGGGGTTACCTTTTCTCTGGGTAGGGGCAGCAATGGAACAGGCAGGCAGGAGCGGAACGATAGCCCCGCAGACCCCCGGCGCCCACACTTTACTCAGCACCTCCCTGCCGCTGCGGGGGCTGCGGGGCTATTGTTACGCCACTGGCCACTCTAGGTGATCTATTCCCCCATATAAATAAGGAAATCATCCTATCAATATTGGAAAATACTGATTTAGGGATGTATATTGGGGAGTGTTGAAGCAAATAAAGATATTTCCTCTGCATAGAGGGTGATACAGTCCTCATGGTCGTCTATTGTGATACCTTTAATAATAGGGGACTTTCGGAGCATAATAGCTAGGGGGACTATGGCCAAAGCAAAAAGGGTAGGGGAGAGCAGACAGCCCTGTCTAGTGCCTCGTTCCAAACAAAATGACAATGTAACAAAACTATTGGCAGATATACGCACCATTGGGGAGGAGTACAGCAAACGAATCCATCTTATAAAATTGGGGCCAAAAGCAAACTCTCGCATGACCTCCCATAAATAGACCCACTCCATGGAGTTGAAGGCCTTGGCAGCATCCGGAAAAATCACCACTGCCCCCGACCCCTCATGCGTACCCCCCTGCAGATGACAAAACAGTTGTCTGAGGTTCCATAGCGTGGTTCTGCCAGGCATGAATCCGGACTGATCCTCATGAACAATGGTAGTAATCACAACGTTAAGTCGAGTCACCAGAATTTTTGCCAATATCTTTACGTCAGTGGTTAGGAGAGAAATCGAGTGATAGGAGTCCGGTAGTGTAGGGTCTTTACCTGGTTTAAGTATCACTACAATAATCGCTTCCAACATAGAGGGGGGTAAAGCAGCATTATCAAATAGTGCATTATACATTTTAAGAAAATAACGGACATAAAAATGTCGGAATTGTTTATAGACCTCTACCGGTATAACATCACATCCTGGAGCTTTTTATTAGGGAAGGAGGCAATAGCCGCCTCAACTTCTTCAGATGTAATCTTGGCTTCTAGAGAATCAACAGAACGCTGCGACAACTGAGGGAGATCAACCTGAGACATGTATTGCTGTCTGTTATACGTTACCCTAGAGGTGTAGAGTTTGGAGTAAAAGGACATAAAAACTTGAGCAATTTCAGGGGATGAATCACGTAAAATGACGGGTCTGCAAAACCATGTCATTGAGCAAGATGGCTGCAAGATGGCTGCGGAGTCAAGGTATTGGTTTCCCCGATTGGCAGATCTTCCTCAGGGCAACCTTCCTCAGTTGCCCTGATGAAGATCTGCAAAGCGTACGCCAACCGACTAGCCGTGCGGACATCTTCTGAGCACTGCCTTACCATTGTTGTTTATGTGATTGCAAATATCAGTCATTTTTAGGACTCTAATGTACCCACAAGTTGAACCATCCATAGCCTCACCCGCCGCAGCACGATACTAACCAGAACGGCGAGTGACGGCTAGTGCATACCGAGTTGCCTCCCAGTCTGCATCCCCTACACAGGGAGATCTGGCTGACGGCAACGGCGGGACACAAGCCTTGCTGTACGGTACTGAGCGGCACTGACATAGACGGCTACTGTACACTGGGTTGCCTCACAGCTTGTATCCCCTACATAGGGAGATCCTGATGACAGCAACCGCGCGACACACTTTCAGCTAGGCTTATGTGATTACTAATAGTTTATTTGTATGTAGCAAGTCAGCAGTAACCTGGTAACATTACATTATAGGTATTTACCACATTGTAACTGATATTAACCAGCAAAACGTTACACTCAAAGTGACAGACTCTGAAAACCACTCATTAAGAACGATCAGTTCTTTGTATGACGGCGGTACTTCCAAACTCTCTTACTAGTGCCTCTGCACTGTAATTAATTATATTGGAATTGCCATCATACATATTATATTAAACACTAAGTGATATTCGTACAGAAGCCTGTTACCAACATCTTGCTTGTCACACAACGCCATAGGAAACTATTAAACCCTATGAATGCTGATAATAGTGTGGGATCGACAAATCATCACATAAACTCCAATTATAACTATTAAAACACCTTTCTCCAATATAATACATCTAATGATAAATAATAAAAGGAGTAATTGATAGGTGTCCCTTATTATAAGAGACTTGCAGTTGCTCTTAGACTTCGTATGTGCATTTTTATTCACACTGTATTCACTTGTGTTAATGTTTTTTGTTGTTTGTCATATTTTGCAGCTTTTAAATGTATAACTAATAAAAGGTATATTTTATGACTCGTTTCCTATTAATGGTGCACCACCAATAGACAAACCTTTATCTTCCACTATATCTAGCCTAAACCTCTTTGTCTGTGGTAGCACACCCCTAACCAGGGCCGGTGCAAGCCCCCCGCCCGCCCCAGGCAAAAAAAAAACGCGCCGCCCGGGGGGGGGGGGGGGGGGGTGCGGGGAATCGCCCGGGGGGGGGGGGGGGGGTGCGGGGAATTGCCCAGGGGGGGGGGGGGGAATTGGTTGTCGACACTAATACGGCAGCACGGGGGGGGTGCGGGCGATACTGCGGCAGACGCCCGCACCCCCCGGAGCGCTGTACGCTGTACCTGCTGCAGCTCCCGGGTGCTACAAGAGTGCAAATCGTCCTCTCCTGAATCCCCCCAGCAGGGAGCCAGCGGCTCGCGCGGGGGGGCAGCGTCTCCATCCTCGATGAAATCCCCCCAGCAGGGAGCGCAGGGGGCAGCGTTGATTCACGCCGGGCGATATGAGCTGCTTTCTGGTACCTCTATGGTACCTTGGCAGCTCAGTACCGCCCTCCAGTGGCCGGCGCCCTAGGCAAATGCCTAGTCCTGCCTAGTGGTGGCGCCGGCCCTGCCCCTAACATCCATGAAATACATCAGATAATCAATACAATAAGGGGCCATCTTATCCTACAATTAATCTAAACCTCCCAGTCTTGTGCAACAGATCCCCCACCCCGAGCCTAACTGTAACCCCTGATGAAGTCTGTAAAGACGAAACACGTAGGGTTGGGTGCTGTGTTGTGATTTCTACCACCACTTTGAGCCAAACAAACATACATGAATACATACATACAATATTTTACTACATTTTTTATAAAATGCAAAAAGATTTTATGTTATGGTGTTCGTGCATATTATATTTTTTACTCTAATAGAGGTGTAACTCAACAAGGTGGTGGTACTATTAGCTTTCTCTACTTTGTTTTATATATATATATATACATATACATACTACTTCTTAATCCCAAATTGACCTTTTAAGGAGGAGACTTCTTTTAACATTTTTTTCTTTTTCCCCTCAGGTAGTGACAAATTCTGTCTACAAAAAAAATATATAAAATCTCAACTGCTGTGTATAATTGAGACAGAATAGCCTTTCAGAATATTATTTAGGAGCCCTTCTAGAACCTTATGTCATAAAACTTAGCGATTTCATAACATACTCTTTACATCCTACAATTCTGAGTTTAGCTTGATGAAAATGTGAGAATTGATGGCCATACTTTTTGTGTAATAATTTACAAAATGATGCCTTTAATAACCATTTGTTTTCAACTCATTACTTAGCCGACAGAAAGACAGGCTCAAAAAGTAAATGAGGGTTGTAACAATGAACGCTTGTACAAGTAACTTATAGCTCTTTTATGAAAATAAATGTCTCCATCTGTCTTCTTGATTCTCAGACTTGGGCAGATGCCCGACAATTCGGTATGAGATGTAATTTGTAAAGAAGCAAGGAACAGATTTTTCAATTTCACACACTTTTTAGAGTTTCTTTTAATGACTGTTGAATTATTCCAATCAATAAGCTCCCACTAAATCATTATGGTTTATCCGCCTGCAGAATAAACCCATTAGTGAGCATCTTTCTGCTCACAATTAAAAAAAAAGACAATTGTGTGTTATCTAACGAAAATGAAAAATCGTTTATTCGTTTTGCTAAATCTTAGTGGCAACTATAAGAAAATGCTGGTTTATGTTATTTCCAATATACAGTATCTTTAAGTTTCACCCATTGCTGAAAAAAATATACATTGATAGGACAGATAGATAGATAGATAGATAGATAATCGATAGAACCAAATTAAATTAATAATGGACAAAACTAGACCAGCCATGTTGAACCTGAACATCACTTAAGAAAACCTTTCCAGAAATGTCAAGTTGGTTCAAACTTCTCAACAAGCATAACAGTATGCTGCCATCAAAAGAAATTCTAAAAGGTATGAGAAAGAAAGCTATTAAAATATATCAGTCTGGGTACAAAGTCATTTTTTAGGGCTCTGGGGCTCCAGCTCACCACAGTGAGAGCCATGTTATTTAAATGTATAAATTGAAAAATTTGAAAAAAATTTGGAACCAATATGAATCTGAAGTTGTTGGCCTACAAAATGTCCTCAAACAGCACAACGACTCATCCAGGAAGTCATAAAAGAACCAAAACACCAAAGGAACTGTAGGCCTCTCTCACCTGAGTTGAGGTCATTGTTCAGGATTTTACTATAAAAAAGAGACCTGGGAAGAATGGAATCCTTGAAAGAGTTGCTGGGTAAAAACGGATGCTTACTTAGAGCAAAATAAAGTCTTCTCTCACATATACAGCAGTAAATAATATCTCTGTGCTTCTAAATAAAACAGGGCTGACATGGAAAACAAGAACTAAATATTTTATAGTCATATAAAATGTTATTACACAGAGTATCAATCACAATTCTTATGTCTATGTATTATATGTATGCACATACATATAAAAAAATATTTTAAGAAGAGGTAGATCAAATTCTTAATACTGTATCGGTACTTGTTTCCTATCTGGGCGCCCGCTAAGTTAATTGCGCACCATGCTATTCTCCGTAGAGAAATCTGATCGCATCACATCGTACACATACACGATATTGAACGATGCGATGCGATCCGATTCGATTTCCCATAGGAAACAATGTTAAATGGATCAATTTACCCAAATCAGCATAGGGAAGAATGGTAAATGGGCCAGAAACCCCCAAAAAACCCACAGAGCAGTGGAATGTCCCCCCAAAAGTAGTTGACGCCACCCCGCCATCAACGTGAACCCGAAGCGTGGCGAGCGCAGCGAGCCCGCGAGGGGCGGCGGTACGCGTCCTCCGACCTTTTCATGCCCTACTGTCCACTAGGGCGTGGAGTGAGAATAGAATAGTGTGGCGAGCGCAGCGAGCCACCGAGCCCGAAGCGTGGCGAGCGCAGCGCGCCCCGCGAGGGGACGCGGATACCTTCACAGGTAAACGCGTCCCTTCGCGGGCTTCCCAGGTGTCCGCGTCGCCATGGACACCTGGGAAGCCCGCGAGGGGACGCGTATAACTGTGAAGGTATCCGCGTCCCCTCGCGGGGCTCGCTGCGCTCGCCACGCTTCGGGCTCGGTGGCTCGCTGCGCTCGCCACACTATTCTAATCTCACTCCACGCCCTAGTGGATAATAGGGCATGAAAAGGTCGGAGGACGCGTACCGCCGCCCCTCGCGGGCTCGCTGCGCTCGCCACGCTTCGGGTTCACGTTGATGGCGGGGTGGCGTCAACTACTTTTGGGGGGACATTTCAATGTTCAGGGGTGTTTTTGGCCCATTTACTATTGTTCCTATGATAATTTGGCTAAATTGAGCCATTTCACATTGTTTCCTATGGGAAATCGCATCGCATCGTTCAATATCGTGTATGTCTACGATGCGATGCGATCCGATTTCATTACGGTGCCGTACGTAGAAAACCTGGGCGCCCAGATAGGAAACAAGTACCACTGTATCTCTTTTAAGTCCAGAATTCATGCATTATTTATACTTTCTGAAATTTATTCTACTAGAAAATTTTGTAAGTCCCCATATATGGATGTATCAGGTAACTAACGGACTGTAGGAGTTCAAATAGCAATGTTGTGTTATACCTGCTCTCCACTGTGGTTAATATATTGAGAAGTTCGGACATATGTAAACACCGTAGATAAAGCCAAGGGTACTGGATATCAAAATATCACTTTATTCAAAATATACATAAAAACATTAAAAAGGCATAACGGAGGGGGTACTCATCTCAGGATAATAGGAGTACCAAGTTTTTAGGCAAAAACAGGGCCCCATTTCTGATGTATAAAGTCCTCCTTGCTCTACAGCTGGGTCCACTCCTATAGGTCAATGTAGTGGCAGAACCAATGCATTTTCTATTTGATTTATACACGGTAGTTTCCGTTTATATTTCCATCACTAGCCAATGCAGACCAATCTTTAAAACAGTATTATACGGAGATATGTTTCTCTTTCTCTTTATATAACAACATGGTTTGAAGCTGAAGAAAAGTTAAATCAATCTTTACACCTACTAGAGAAGTAACATCCTATGGTCATTAGCAGCTTTTATTTTGGTTGGAATTTTTGTTTCTTCTGACTGTAATTTGAGATGTGGTGTATCATTTAATTTCCATACCGAGATTTTGGGCTGCTTCAACTGAGCAGATCAGTGGCGTAACTACCGAGGGTGCGGGTGTGGTATAACACCACAGACAGTCGGGAATCCGACAGTCATTAGCCCAACATCGGAATCCTGACTGCACAGCGGGGGGGGGGGGGCGCAACGAAGACCCTTGCGGGCTCGCTGCGCTCGCCACACTGCGCTCGCCACGCTGCGGGCACAGTGGTTCACTGCGCTCGCCACCTATTTTATTCTCCCTCTATGGGGGTCGTGGTAATGACTATCGTAATACCGAATGTTGGTGAGTCGTCCGGCAGGGGGTACAGCTGGTATGGGGCCCTTGCTGAACTTGGGACCCGCAGCTCTCCCTGCACCCATTCACTGGCTGCTTCCATGTTCCCGGCGAGCTTCCAGGTTTTGCGTTCCACCTCCGCAGGCCAGAAGTTGCGCTCTCGCTTGTGCACTGTGCAGCATGTGTGGAGGGAAGAAGGTCTGAGGCTGTGGTGCCTGCTGACCCACATGTCGCTGTGACCCCAAGCGCACTTCCGGGATTAGTTTCTGCAGGCTGGAGGCTTTAGTCTCATGGCAGCTGCTGTTTGCCTGATGCGTCCATGGCCGTGGTGGGGATGCTACGGCCGACACTGACTGCTCTGCCTTTATTGTGCAGACCTACAGTAAGTGGCTGTACAGGTATTGTTAATCTGCCTTACAATGACTCCTGTTTGCGCAATGCCTAATGGTCATTCAGCTGAACACTTATCATAGGCTGCTTATCATAGACAGGTTGCTGTAGCAGCTCACACAGGTTACACGACAAGCAGCTAAAATACTCTGTTGCCATAACTTTACCTTTCTACGAGTCTCAAATGCATTTTTCCCTTCACCCATCCTTCTGTGCCCCGTTCCCCTTAATCCATCTGTCTGTGCCCCTTACCTTGTATGTCTGTGCCTCCTTCCCCTCCACCCATCTGTCTGTGCCTCCTTCCCCTCCACCCATCTGTCTGTGCCCCCTTCCATACCACTTTTGCCCCTTCCTCTCCACCTGTCCACCTGTGCCCCCCTTCCTCTCTCCACCTGTGCACCAGTGCCTCCTTCCCCTTCACCCATCTGCCTATGCCTCTTTTCCCTCCATCCATCTGCATATGCCACCTTCCCCTCCACCTGTCCGCCTGTGCCTCCTTCCCCTGAACCCATCTGCCTTTGTCCCATTCCCCTCCATCCATCCACATATGCCTCCTTCCCCTCGACCCATCTACCTATGCCACCTTCCCGTCCACCTGTGCCCCCTTCCCCTCCACCCATCTGACTGTGCCCCCTTACCATCTATGCCCCCACATGACACTTTGTCTGTCTTAGACCCAGCACAGTGCTCTGTTAGTCTGCTCAGCCAAGCCCTTGTCAGTTTTTCTGTCCTGCTTTGCCCCACACCCAGATAATGTAATCAGGTTGTTTTTCTCCTGCTCACCCCCCCCCCCCCTCTCTGTCTTGCACCTGGGTCTCCCTCCCTATCTCTGTGCCCCTGAAACCTTCTCTTCCTCCCTTGATACTTTTACCCTTTCTCTCTCTCCATGCTTCTCATCCTTCTCTAATCACTGACGCCCTCTCTTCCTCTTTCTCTTCCAGCAACTCTCTTGCTCCCCTCATTATCTGTCCCATCCTCCCTGACACTCTCTCACCCCCATTTACAGCCGGTACTTATGTATTATCTGGGCTGCCTATTTTTTTATTTTATGCCTTAACTTAAGGCATACAATCAGATGCGATGCAATATCACATCGCATCGCATACGACCATATCGCATGCGATGCGATGACCCGATTTTTCCATAGGATTCAATGTTAAAATGGACTGAGTCCATTTTAACATGGAATTCAATGGGAAAAAGGGGTCCTTTTTATACCCCTACTATCCAAGTGGGCATGGAGCTGGATATAAACCTGTGGCGAGCGTAGCGAGCCACCGAGCCCGAAGCGTGGCGAGGGGACGGTATTCTGTGTCCCCTCGCGGGGCTCGCCACGCTTCGGGCTCGGTGGCTTGCTACGCTCGCCACAGGTTTATATCCAACTCCATGCCCACTTGGATAGTAGGGGTATGAAAAGGACCCCTTTTCCCATTGAATTCCATGTTAAAATGGACTCAGTCCATTTTAACATTGAATCCTATGGAAAAATCGGGTCCATTGCATCGCATCGCATGCGATATGGTCGGATGCGATGCGATGGACCCGATTTCAAAATTGGCAGCCCAGTTAGTACATAAGTACCTTGCAGCCTTCTCTTTTGAACCTCTCTACCTCCTGAAACCCTCCTTCTCTCTCCCTCTCATCCCTTTCTCTTTCTCCCTGATATCCTCTTTCTCTTTCTTTTCATTCTTTCTTTTTTCCCATGAAACGATCTTTCTCACTAATTGCTTTTTGTCTCCTATTCTCCTAAGGGGCATTACAGTGACAAAGGATAGAGTAGGGGCAGAGGGGGGCCCTTTCAAGATTGTGCTATGGGTCCCACAGAGTTCTAGTTATGCCCTTGGAGCAGATAGAACCACTCCACTATAGTACATGAGCAGTCTATCTATAATTGCCCAGCCTCAGAATTCACAGTTGTTCAATCTTGTCTGAATTAGGCCCAATGTTCCATTAACTATGATAGAAAGGATTACAGCTAAATCTCAGTGGCCAGCCCCAAAAATTTTTGCGAAAGAAAAATGACTGCGGATAATTGAATTTGCCCCAATGAGTCCATGACAAGAGGTCTATTTCTACAGACTTTCTATAGTACATTGATTTTGGCATCATCTTGGACGCGTTGGGACGAGAAATCAGATAAATCGTGCCAAATCGCACATGTTCAACCTCCAATTCTGATCTGATGCACGGTCCCTTGGGCATTGGAGCCTGAGATCGCAAAGGCTACCTCAAAGATTTATTGGATCCTGCAGGCATGGCTTGGATCGCCTACGATACATCGGTCTATTGTATGCAGTCCTCCCGACCGGGAAACGGCCGGGGAGTTTAACCCCTTCCTGACGCAGCCAGTTTTTGCCTTCCTGACAGAGCCATTTTTTTCAAATCTGACATGTATCACTTAAGTGGGTATAACTTATCCCAGTGATTTTGAGATTGTTTTCTCGTGACACATTGTACTTCAAGTTAGTGGTAAATTTTGGTCGATACAGTCTGTGTTTTTTTGTGAAAAATACCAAAATGTCGTAAAAAAATGGAAAATTTAGCGATTTTCAAAATGTTAAATTTTCTGCTTGTGAGACAAATAATCATACCACTCAAAATAGTTAATAACTAACATAGACCATATGTCTACTTTATGTTTCCATCATTATTTCAACCTCCTTTTAATTTTTTTGGACACTAGGAGGCTTAAAATATGAATAGCAAATTCTCAAGAAAATTTCAAACACTGATTTTTTTAGGGACCAGTTCAGTTCTGATGTGACTTTGAGGGACTTGTATGTGAGACACCCCCATAAATGATGCCATTTCAAAAACTGCACCCCTCACAGTATTCAAAACAGCATTTTGGAAGTTTGTTAACCCTTTAGGTGTTTCACAGGAATTAAAACAAAGTGTAGGTGACATTTAAAAATTTCATTTTTTTTGCAGATTTGCAATTTTAATACATTTTTCTAAGGAACACAGTAGATTTTACTAGAGAAATGTGACTAAAAATTGATTCCCCCAATTCTTTTGTTTTCATAAATATCCTATATGTGGCCCTAGTGTGCACGTTGACCAAACCACAGGCTTCATAATAGAAGGAGCACCTACTTGATTTTGGAGCCTCCTTTTTATGAGATTATTTTTTAGGCACCATGTAGGTTTCTAGGCACCATAAGATGCTAAAAGTTAGGAACCCCCCCACAAGTGACCCCATTTTGCAAACTACACCCCTCAGGGAATTCATCTAGGGGTATAGTGTACATTTCAAACCCCCAGGGGTTTCACCAATTTTGATACAACTGGGCAGTGAAAATGAAAAATTAAATATTTTACACAAAAATGCAGTTCTGGCTCAAAATTTTTCATTTTCACAAGGAATGAAGGAGACAAAGCACCCCAAAATCTGTGCCCCAATTTCTCCCGAGTACGGCAATGCCTCATATGTGACCAAAAAATACCATTTGGGTACATGGCAGGACTCAGAAGGGAAGGAGTGATATTTGGATTTTGCAGCTCAGATTCTGGTGGAATGTTGGTGGGTGCTATGTCGCATTAGCAAGACCCCCCAAGCACCAATACAGTGGAACCCCCCCACAAGTGACCCCATTTTGCAAACTACACCCCTCAGGGAATTCATCTAGGGGTATAGTGTACATTTCAAACCCCCAGGGGTTTCACCAATTTTGATACAACTGGGCAGTGAAAATGAAAAATAAATTTTTTTACACAAAAATGCAGTTCTGGCTCAAAATTTTTCATTTTCAGAAGGTATGAAGGAGAAAAAGCACCCCAAAATCTGTGCCCCAATTTCTCCCGAGTATGGCAATGCCTCATATGTGACCAAAAAATACCAGTTGGGTGCATGGCAGGACTCAGAAGGGAAGGAGTGATTTTTGGATTTTGCAGCTCAGATTCTGGTGGAATGAATGGTGGGTGCTATGTGGCATTAGCAAGACCCCCGAAGCACGGTGAAATGATGAACCTAATAATCCATAGATGTGTGGTATATTTTAAAACACTCCTTTATACATAGGCCGGGTTTGTCGGGGCAAGTTTCACAGTGGAAAATAGTTTCCTTTCTTATTCCCTTTTTATAGCAAACTTTGCACCTTTTTTGTGTCCTGCCCTTTCTTGCAGTGGAGGGGATTTCGTTCGGAAAATGCTGCCCTGGTACAATACGGGGGCCAGTACTAGAAGTACTGGGGCCCTCTGCCTGCTGGTTCCCAAATATTAGGCCCTTTATGACTTCCTCTTGAAAGTGCATAAATGTCCCCCTCTGGCTGGTAGAACGGAATAGCACGTAAGCGTTATACAGTGCCATCTGGATGATATACACGGCCAGCTTTCCGCAGGGCACTGTACGGCTTCAGTACCTGATCTGAAAGATCCACTCCGCCCATGTACTTATTGTAATCTAGGATACAATTAGGTTTTGAGGTGTGGGTACTGGTACCTCGTACAGGGATGGAGGTGGTACTGTCTCCATGAATTGTTGTCAGTATAAGGACATCCCTCTTGTCCTTATATTTGACCAACAACATATTTTCGGTGCATATTCCCCTGCTTTCACCCCTTCTCAGTACTTGGGCAATGTGCGTTTTTGGGAGGCCTCTTTGGTTCTTGCGCACAGTACCGCAAGCTGCTGTACCTCTTGAACCAAGGGCCTTAAACAGGGGGATGCTAGTGTAAAAGTTATCCACATAGAGGTGATAACCTTTATCCAGGAAGGGGTGCACTAAATCCCAGACAATTTTTCCACTAACACCTACGAGGGAGGGGGGGGCATTCTGGCGGTTCAATTCTTGAATCCTTCCCTTCATAAACCCTAAACCTGTGGGTGTACCCTGAGGTGCTTTCACACAGTTTATACATTTTTATGCCATACCTTGCCCTCTTACTGGGAAGGTACTGACGGAATTTAACCCTTCCTTTAAAATGTATAAGGGACTCGTCGATACAAATGAATCTGTCAGGGATGTACATCTCTGCAAATTTGGCACTGAAATGATCAATGACCGGCCTGACTTTGAATAGCCGGTCAAAGGTGGGATCATCTCTGGGTGGGCACTGTGCATTATCGGTGTAATGTATACATTTAAGGATTGCTTCAAAACGAGTCCGAGTCATGGCCATACGGTAAAATGGGGTGCTGTACAGAACATCTGTACTCCAATATTGCCTAATTTCTGGCTTTTTTACTATGCCCATATGTAACACCAGACCCCAAAACATCATCATCTCTACTGCATCTACAGGGGTCCACCTAGCAAATGATGACGTGGGGTTTTGAGCAATAAACTGCTGGGCATATAAATTACTTTGGTCCACCATTAAATTTATAAAATCATCAGAGAAAAAAAATTTGAAAAAGTCAATTTCTCTGAGACCTGTACTATCAAATTGGATTCCTAGGATGGCCAAAAACTCAGCAACCTGGGGCTCAAAATTGTCTGGTGGTGGGGTCCATACGGGATCAATCATTTGGGGGGGGGTCTCAGCTGCTCTACGGGGGCGTCTTTGAGGGGGTCCCTCATCACCAGAGGAGGAAGAGGAGCTTAAGACGAATCCTTTAAATTCCCCGCTTGCCTCACTGGCTGTGTCAGAGTCAGAGGCAAGCATGGCATATGCCTCCTCTGCTGAATACATTCTTCTGGAGGACTGGGATGACATTTGGGATGCCATTTTTATTTTTGTGTTTCTGTAAGTGTAATGTTTCAACACGTGTATAGTGTAGGGGGGGTACAAACTTTATTTCAACACGGGTGGAATGTAGTGTGTAGTGTGTATGTAGTGCAGAAAAAAAAATACTTTATACAGGAATTTGATCCCAATAAAAAAAAAAAAAATTGAAGGGGTTAAAAAAAATAAAAATTGAAGGGGTTAAAAAAAAAAAAAAAAAAAGGTCCTGCGCCAAAAATTGAGCACAGATGTTGGTCAGTAACGACCGTCACTGAACAGCGCTCAAAGGCAACAGGACACCCACAAAAGCAACGTGGGTGTAAAAACAAAAAAAAAAACAATTTAAAAAAACTGCAGAAAAAAAATTATATCAACCCTGTGCCAAAAATGTTGTTCAGTGATGTACGTCACTGATCAGCGGCCACAGGACACCCACAAAAGCAACGTGGGTGTAAAAACAATTTAAAAAAATATACCACAGCACTCTCCAAAAAAAAAAAACAATTTAAAAAAACTGCTGAAAAAAAATTATATCCCTGTGCCAAAAATGCTGTTCAGTGATTGTACGTCACTGATCAGCGCTCAGCGGCCACAGGACACCCACGTGGGTGTAAAAACAAAACCCCACTGCACTCTCCAAAAAAAAAAAATACTGCAGATCAGTGATGCAGTGATGCAACACTGATTAGCAGTGAGGGGCAGCAGGCACACAACTGTGTGCAACCTGACAGGGTATATATATATAAAAAAAAAACCTGGACCCCCAAAAAGTTGCTGATTAATTAATTTAAACTAATCAGCACAAAAGGGGGGGCAGCAGTCAGTTGCACACGCAGCACAACCTTTGGTGCAACTGACAGGTATATATATATAAAAAAAAAACCTGGACCCCCAAAAAGTTGCTGATTAATTAATTTAAACTAATCAGCACAAAAGGGGGGGGGGCAGCAGGGGGGGGCAGCAGTCAGTTGCACAGGCAGCACAACCTTTGGTGCAACTGACAGGTGTATATATATTAAAAAAAACTCTGCACCCCCAAAAAGTTGCTGATCAGCTCAGATATAGTGATCAGCACAAAAGGGGGTGCAGCAGACACAAAATATAGCACTCTCTATCACTCTCTATCACTCTCTGTCACTATCTGTCACTATCTCTGACTATCTCTGACTATCTCTGACTATCTATCACTATCTGTGACTCTATGACACTGCAGCAGCAGCACACAGGAAGTCACAAGATCCAGGAATCATCCAGCTGCTGGCAGCACGCTACCAGCGGTGATCAGCGGTGATCAGGTAAGTATAAGGCAAGGTTCAGGTATGTATAGCAGGACAGAGTGGCCGGTGACCGCTCTGCACGCAATTCCAGACCGGAATGGCGTCTGCAGCGCAGTCACCGTTAGTTTAAATGGCGCGCCTTGGCTGTGATTGGCTCGTCGGTCCGACGAGCCAATCACAGCCTTGGGGGTAGGTGGGGTGAGGTGTCGTCGTCACCGATGACCCCCTCATGCCCCCTGACGCCCGGCGGTGATTGACACCTGTGTTACCGAGCGTCTGATTCGCCGGTAACACAGGAAAACGCTGTGAATGGCTGTTCACACTGAACAGCCAATCACAGCGATCGCCGACGGGGGGGCGGCATCGCAGCCCCCCCTGGGCATGCAGGGACATGTCTGCTGTCAGGGACAGCAGACATGTTTAAACTGTCACCGCGTCTATAGACGCGGGGACAGTTTAAAGTCATGACCTATATATACGTCATGTGTCGGGAAGTACATCCCGGCCATGACGTATATATACGTCAAATGTCGGGAAGGGGTTAAGGAAAATCGTGTGCAACTTTTAGCCTCCGATACTTTGTATTAGTGTATGGGGCCTTAAGAGCTGTAATTATGGCAGTGACTATAATAACACCTTACCATTTGTTAAGTGATAACAGTTTTCATGCAGGCACATGATAAACCTGCTGATGCATACATAACTATCAAGCATTTACCTACTAAATGCTTATTCTGTACTTTGTTGGCACACAGCTATAAAACCGTTTAATCTTGTATAAAGTACACTGTATAACCTAGAGCCCAAAATATTTGACCCATTCTGTTGCATTCTATTCAGTATATTAAGACAGAGATCTAATTTACCAGACATACTGTACTATGATTTTGCACACTTCATTTGCATGTAATGGCCTATTGCAAACTGTAGTTTTGCTTCCATTTTTAGGATATTATTGTCAAATATATCATTAACAGTCTGCCATTTTCTCGCTCATATGGTTGATGAAATTTTGATTCTAAGCTGTTTATAATTTATAGACGTATGAAGATGACATTAAACAAACAACAACTGTTTACATGGCAGCTACAATTTACAGAATGATTGTGAAAATGTAGTTTATTCTTTTTTATTATTATTAGGTTCTGTCATGTGTATCAGATGAAATGTTTGTTTCCATAACTTGTTACTGCAATGTGTAATGTTTTTGTTTTAGCATCCAGCCTTTGAGAAAGTGCTTTAACATTAGATGAGGTCTGAAAGCAGTGGGTCCCTCCTCTGAGCAGTGGGTCCCTCCTCTGAGCAGTGGGCCCCTCCTCTGAGCAACCCTTGGAGTGATGAGTTATATTATCATATTTCGGTGTGAAATATAATTTAAATACGTTATCCCTGGCCATATTTTGCTTACATAATTTATTAAAATAGTGTGCAACTATCAAGATGATGCCCACTGGGGTCACTGTTATAGGTATTATCTATCCTAGTAATACACAGACTAGACAAAAGTGTGATTCCACAAAGACCTGAGCCTAAGAATTGTGGATTAATATGAGTAATATAACTAAAGATAGACCTGGTTATAATTCCCTGTAGAGTTATTTACTGCTGGTGCCGGAAAGAGGAAAGAAAGAAAGAATGAGAAAGGAAGATATCTTAGTCGCTATTTCCGTCAGAGGAAATAGCGGACGTTTCCTAGTCAATGCTGCCGTTACTTATAGCATTGAAGGTGGATTTTGACAAAACAGATCCGACTTTAAAATAACTTGGATCTGTTTAATCGAATACGTCTGCGGATTGTCAAATTCACGGACAATTTTCGACAATCCACGCCCATTTTTTCCGACACGCCCACTTTTCAACACTCGACAGACGGAACATTGAACTCCGCCTGTTGAGTATCTGCCGAGCTGGGCAAAAAACGGCCGGGATTCCGACTGTTGCGACGTTCTGACAGTAGGAATCCCAGATTGAATACTGACCTACTGTATCTGTTAATTAAAACATTACATGTTTATTGATATGCTTTAAAATTCATATACAGTAGGTCTCCTCCTGGGAGTGGTACAGGAAGTTGATAATTGTACATAGAACAATAGTTCATACAGTAGTACAGCAACATTTAGGAATGAACATGGGGTAATTATGCACAATGAATACCATTCTAGTGCATAACTGATAACAATCAAATAAAGTGCAACATACAGGCTCATCCAGGCAGGGGCTGGCAAAATTGTCACCAGCCCCCGCCAGCTGCCAGTTCCCGCCAGGGGGCGCGCGCGGACGAGACGCTCACGCACCCCTTGGCAACTGAGCTCCCCCTGTGTCCCCGCCACCTCCTCCGCCGCCAGTCGCCCTCGCCGCCACTGCCCCCCCCCCCCCAACCCTGCCCATCTCCCTGAAGCGGAGACGGGCAGGATGCCGCTGCCCCGCCGCCGAAGGATTGGGGCGCACGTGTGTGTGAGACGTACGCGAGTCCCAGTTCAATATAGTCCCTGTCCGCCGGCGCTCTCAAGAGGGGAGGCTCTGGCAGGCGCCGAGCAGAAATGACAGGGGCTACATCTGTACTGTAATAAAGTGCAGCCGGTTTGTACTACAGTGCAACAATTCAGATAAAAGCGCAACAACTTGTAATTCATTAGAGATATTCCTGTTATCGCTAAGTATCCTCAGCCAATAAGCCCCTAACTCCCATTTTTTTCCAAACACATGCCAGTTAGGAGCTTGAGCACCATTTATTATTCATAATGAGGAACATCATCCATTAATAAATTGGCCCCATGATTCAGTGTATGACAGAAAAACACGACTGATTATTTCTGCCTCCAAATCATGTTTATTGAGAAGATGATGACAGCTGGTACACCTGGCATCCAAGTACATGAATGTAAGGAATGAGTGTTTGGGGTACATGGAGGGAGAGGGAGTTTCAAAATAAATGATTCATGGATAAAGTGGGAGTGTAAATAATGGGAGACATAGGTGGCAGAGCACAGCATATGGTAGCGGCATACAAGAGAAAATACATATATTACTGTTTATTAAGGACAAAGTCATGAACATGAAAACTACCGAGCAGGTGACCTATCTTCACCTTTACAGACTCGCATATTGAAAGCTGAAGGAGTTAGTCCTTTTTATTACATTTCATCACTAACTTTTAATAGCTATATTATTAATTTTAAGAGTGTAATAAAATCATAAACTCCCTATACGATAGAGATTTAACACTTCTATAAAATCGTGTGTGTAATATCATGTTGCTAGGAAAGGATGGTACAGTAGCTGTGTGAAATGTAATAATACTTCGGCTAAGTGTTTAGTTCAGCCGACCCCATCAGAGGAGTGCCGGATTACTATACGTACAGTACTATATATTTATACTTAGAACACTATATATTATATATACTGTATAATAGAATTTGAATTTGACGGCAGATAAGAACCACTTGGCCCATCTAGTCTGCCCCTTTTTTTAAACATGTTACCTCAAACCATATTTGATTCTTATTTTTTCGTAAGGATATCAATATGCTTATCCCAAGCATGTTTAAATTGTACTACTGTATTTGCGTCTACCACCTCTGTTGGGAGGCTATTCCACTTATCTACTACTCTTTCTGTGAAAAAATTCTTCCTCACATTTCCCCTGAATCTTCCTCCCTCTAGTTTCAGTGCATGTCCTTGTGTTCTGTTGCTCCTCTTCCTGTGAAGAATGTCTCCCACCTGTACCTTGTTAAAACCCTTGATATATTTGAAAGTTTCTATCATGTCCCCCCTTTCCCTTCTCTGCTCTAAAGTATACATATTAAGATCTTTTAGTCTTTCCTGGTACGTTTTGTGATGTAGGCCATGCACCATTTTAGTTGCTCTTCTTTGTACAGTCTCTAATGTATTTATATCCTTCTGGAGATATGGCCTCCAGAACTGAACACAATACTCTAGGTGAGGTCGTACCAATGACCTATACAGTGGCATTATTACTTCTTTCTTTCTACTGCTGATACCTCTCCCTATGCAACCAAGCATCTGACTTGCCTTCTTCATTGCTTTGTTACATTGCCTACCTGCTTTTAAGTCCCCTGAAATAGTGACACCTAGATCCCTCTCTTCCTCAGTAGTTTCCATTATAGTGCCATTTATACTATATTGAGTCTTTGGATTTCTGAGACCCAAGTGCATGATTTTGCATTTTTTGGCATTAAACTGTAGTTGCCATTCTCTTGACCATTTCTCTAATCTGCCTAGATCCTCAATCATTTGTTTTACCCCTCCTGGTGTGTCTACCCTGTTGCATACCTTTGTGTCATCTACAAAAAGGCACATTTTACCCTTAATTCCATTTGCAATATCACCAATAAAGATATTAAAAAGCACCGGTCCAAGTACAGATCCCTGGGGTACTCCACTTGTAACCTTTCCCTCCTTTGACTGTACTCCGTTTACTACAACTCTCTGTTTTCTGTCCTGCAACCACGCTCTTATCCATTCAACTATCTTAGAATCCAATCCCAAGATTTCAAGTTTATTTAACAGTCTGCGATGTGGGACAGTGTCAAAAGCTTTACTAAAGTCTAGATAAGCTACATCTACAGCCCCACCTTGATCTATTACTTTAGTCACCCAGTCAAAAAAAGTCAATAAGATTTGTTTGACATGATCTTCCCCCAGTAAACCCATGCTGTTTTGGATCCTGTAAATTGCTGGTTTTAAGATATTCTACAACTCTTTGTTTTAAGAGTGTTTCCATCAATTTCCCTACTACTGATGTAAGGCTCACTGGTCGATAGTTGCTTACCTCTTCCTTGCTTCCACTTTTGTGCAGTGGGACAACATTCGCTGTTTTCCAGTCCTCTGGGATTACTCCAGTAGCTAGTGATTGGTTAAATAATTCTGTTATTACCAGCTCCCCTTTAAGCTCTTTTAGTATCCTTGGATGTATCCCATCTGGCCCCATTGATTTATCCACTTTCAGTTTTGAGAGTTCTGTGAGGACTTTCTCCTCTGGAAATGTACTTGTCTCTCCCTCAGTTTTCTGACTATACTTGCAACTTAACTGTGGCCCCTTCCCCTCTCTTTTAGCAGTGAATACTGAGCAGAAATAATTATTAATATTATCTGCTATTACATTGTCCCCCTCAAGAAAACTTCCACTCTCTGTCTTCAGTCTAATTATTCCACTTTTTGTTTTTCTCCTTTCACTTATATACCTAAAAAAAGTTGTCCCCCCTTTACCCACTGACTGGGCCATTTTCTCTTCAGCCTATGCTTTTGGACATCTGATTACCTTCTTAGCCTCCTTCTGTCTAACAAGATACACCTCTTTGTCCTCATTCTTCTGCGTCTGCTTAAATTTCTTAAAGGCCAACTTTTTTGCTTTCACAATACTTGCTACTTCTTTTGCAAACCACAATGGCTTTCTTTTTCTTGTGTTTTTCCTAACTCTTTTGACACAAAGTTCTGTTGCTTTTAGAATTGCACTTTTTAATTTTTCCCACTTATCCTGCACTCCTTCCAAGTTCTTCCACTCTGCCAAAGAATCCCTTACAGAGTTTCCCATCTCTACAAAATCAGCCTTCCTAAAATCTAACACCTTTGTTTTTGTGTGCGATGAGTCAGTCTCTGTCTTTATTTTGAACCATACTGCTTGATGGTCACTGGATCCCAGATTTTCACCCACATTTATGTCAGATATTCTGTCACCATTTGTAAGTATTAAGTCTAATATTGCGTCCTTACGAGTGGGCTCCCTCACCAATTGCTGGAGGGATGCTCCTTGCAAGGAATTTAGCATGTCCCTACTTCTGGTGGAACTTGCAACAGGCAGCTCCCAGTTTACATCAGGTAGATTAAAGTCTCCCATGATTATCACCTCTCCTTTTAATGCCATTTTATTGATGTCCTGCAATAGGCTCTTGTCTAGTTCCTCTTCCTGACCTGGTGGTCTGTAGATCACCCCTATACGAAGAATCGCCTTCTCCCCTGTTTCTATGGTCACCCAAAGGGCCTCCGTTTTTTCTTCAATACTTTGTATTAAGGTAGTCTTTATATATTTTTTCACATATATTGCAACCCCTCCTCCAATTTTTCCCATTCTGTCCTTCCTAAATAAAGTATATCCTGGTATAGCTATGTCCCAGTCATGATTTTCATTGCACCATGTCTCTGTAATAGCCACAATATCCAGTTCATCCCTTGTCATTATTGCAATTAGTTCTGGGATTTTATTTCCTAAGCTCCTAGCATTTGCACACATAGCTCTTAAAGTTGTGTTTGTGCTTCTCCTGCTGCTAGCTATGTTCATCTTTCTGCCTATATCTATTCGGTTTTGATCGGCATTATCTTCTGTTGCAGTAGATAGGCTTTCTGTTCCATTTGCCTGCAGAGACAATACCTCTAGGTTGGGGGAGCAGATTTCTTCATTCTTATTTGGTTCACTGCCCCCCTCTGCTAGTTTAAATAGTTGCTTATGAAGCTTCCAAACTTCTCACTTAATATTCTCGTTCCCCTTGAAGATGGGTGCAGTCCATCACTTTTATATAAGGCTCTGTCTTGCCAGGTAGCTTGACTTTGACCTAAATATCCAAATCTCTCCTCGTTGCACCAATTCCTTAGCCAAACATTGAAGTTTCTAATTCTCAGAGTTCTATCTTCCCCTTGGTGTACTGGCAATACTTCTGAAAAAGTTACAGTGGTTGCCACCTGTTTTAGAGCAGTTCCTAACTTTCTAAATTCATCTTTTACGGCCATGACTTCAGCATTAACCAGGTCTTTTGTGCCTAGGAGGACGATGACATCCACCTCCCCATCTTTTCTTGCTGCCTTTACAATTCTTAGCATGCGTTCTTTATCTCTTGGAGCTGTGGCTCCAGGTAAGCACCTTACTTGTTTCTCTACTTTAGTAGCATTTCCCAGATTAACTCCTCTAATTATGGAATCTCCCAAAAGAAGTGCAGTCCTTTTTGGAGGTGAAATTTTCCTGGTCCTACAGTTAGAAGAGGTAGAAGTCCTCATATCTTCCTGTTCTTTATTGCCTATGTTGGTCATACATTCCAACCCTGCAAGAGCAGCATATGAGTTTTGCAGTGTGACCACTTGGGGAATGTGTCTGATGCCCTCTGTCAGTCTCTGCCTTTCAGAGCCCACAGCAGTCCAGGCAGAATGTCTTCTGGGGGCTCTCTGAGGCAGTGGTGGTTGCAAGGACACAGACATCCTACGTAGCTCAGCATGCAGTTTAGCTATCTCCTCCTGCAGCAAAGAAAATTGTTTGCAGATTGGTCAGCAGCCGAGTCTCCAGAATGTCTCCCTCAAAACAAATGCATTACATCCACTGCACTGCACCAGGCCAAACATTGTATCAGATGTATGGTAATAACAATAATAATATGTGTTTTGGCTTTTGTGTTCAAACTCACCTTTTTCTGTATTCTAACTCACCTGCTTCTGTTTCCAACTCACAAGTCACTTATATATTCAAGCTTCACTTTAGTCTGCAAGCTTCTCTCTTAATATAATATATATATATATATATATAGCTGTAGGAGGGGTCTGAAGACGGGGTTTGTCCCCCAAAACGTTATCCTGTACCCTGTATCTTTTTGAATACATTCTTTTAATGCACATTGACCTATCTGAGTGCCGTTTCTTGTCCTATGGAAGTGGGATTTGGCTGGTGTATATATATATATATATATATATATATATATATATATATATAATGTGCAGATGTGTCCGCTGTGACATTAACTTCAATGGAATCTGTCTGCGCATGTGCCTGTCTCACATTGGCATATATTCAATGCCGTGGGCGAGCGGTGACTGCGAGCAGGACTTTTTGCTCGCAGTCACCGCTCACCCTGTCAGTATTCAACTGACCCCCCTCATACGCAAATTCCCCCTCGCTCCGTTTTTTGAGCGAGGGAGAATTGGCGTATGTGCCTCTAAAAGCTGCGAGAATCGAGGCTAATTACAGCGAGTTTGCTGCACTTGCCGCGGCTCTCGCAGTTTAGGGGAATCCTCGCAGTTCTGTGACGGGAGGATTCCCCCGGTACGTTGCATAGTGCGAGCGGCCGGCGCGGGGGTTAAACTGCGAGGATCACTGGTTTTCTGCGATCCTCGCAGTTTAACCCCCTCGCCGGCCGCTCACACCGGCATTGAATACATGCCATTGAGTCTAATGGGAGCGGGTTGAGATTTAGACACATGCAGCCTGCTGCAATGCATTTGCATCTCAATCCTGCTACAGCAAGCTGCAAAATGCTGCAATGGTGTAGTGAGACACAACTGTATATACAGAGCTTTAAGTAGAGGTGACTGAGAGGCGTGTTGCACATGGTCCTACGGGCTGCACCGTTACCACCCCATGGCACATGAATGGGGCCTGCCTGTAATCGAAACCCGGTGCAGTGGCCGGCTCAGCACACCTGCATTCCAAGTGCATCCATCTCTCTGGGTTTAGCTAAGCATAAGTCAAACGTTTGGTGGGTTATCCTGGAGCATGTCATGACCTTTTATCCTTATTCAGCCAGCCCTTTCTCCAAAATTTGAGGCTGGACAAATGCCATGGGACCCTTTACTATAAACACACATTCCTGTATGCTCATACATTATGTATGTTGATACTCAATGTTACTTGCCTACCGACCCTCTCCTTCAGGGAGAAAATGCTCTGTTCCTGGACTTCCCTGGTAATTACCTAGCTCCCCACAGGTGATGGCAATCCTACATTACCAGGGAAGTCCAGGAGCAAAGCATTTTCTCCCGCATGGAGAGGGTCAGGTAGGCATATATGATGTTTGTCTTACAGATGAGTTTGGCTATGACTATGTTTCTCCAGGTTTTTGACTCCGCTGCCACTTCTATTGCTCAGCACAAGTATAATGATGAACATACGGCCACTAGAACAGCGCTAGACTTTTGTTTTGGGCTACTAAAATATAATTTTCACTGTCTTGAAAATTCTGGATGCAGAAATACCAGAGATGGTGCTCAGATGCTGTCTTATATATTATCTGTATTTACAGTAAGCTATGACACTTGATTGTGTAGTGCAGTGGTTCACAACCCTGGTCCTCAAGTACCCCCAAACAGTGCACGTTTTCCAGGTCACCCGGCAGGTGCACTCATTATTCAGGCACATTTGAAAAGATCCACAGGTGGAGCTAATTATGTCACTTGTGATTCTGTGTGGAGACCTGCAAAACATGCACTGCTGGGGGTACTTGAGGACCAGGGTTGGGAACCACTAGTGTGGTGACTAGGTGGTGGAAGATGTATCAGGTGGCAGTCTGAGCGAAATAAGTGGGAGGCAGGTAAGGCAGCAACTAATTGATGAGCACTATTAGCCTTCAATTAACTAACAAGCAACATACATGTGTCAAGTAAAGGTGCCCATACACGCACCGATTTCACTGTGCTGTGCATTTTGTACTTCAAGCTGCCATGCGATTTTGGCACTTGAAGTGGATGCGATGCGATGTACTGTACTTTGCGGGTGCAATGCAATGCGATGAGATGCGATTTTAGCCACTTTTTTGTTTTTAAGTTAATAGGTACTAATGGACATCGCATCACATCACATCACATCGCATCGCATGTACTCCTGTACTGATGCGATGCGATGAAATGAAGCAAAAAAAGGACTGCCCGCAGATACTTTTTGTGCTTTACAATATTGTACCTGCGGGGAAGCGCATAGCATCGCAGCCCCGCAGGTACACGGTGCGATTATCGCACATGCAATGCGTTTTGTACTTTAAAAGTACAAAACGCATGTGATAATCGCAGCGTGTATGGGCACCTTAACAGTTATGCAACTTTGAGTGCCTTTCACATATTTTGATAGTTTGCATGAAAACAAATATAACCAGAATGGGTTAAGTACACTACTTGATACATTTATGAAGCTTAGGTGCAATAACTATAGTACCGTATATGCTTTATTTCTATTATATATTACTTATAATTATCTTTAATATGATTTATTTAATCTCGTTACTGAGAGAAATATGTCGCTCCAAGTGTTTAGACAGCAACTCAACCAACTCACGAAAGGTTCATATGCAAACGACTTGGGACAGAGAAGAGTCAGCATTTTCTATAGTCACTCTTTGTTTCCAATGACTCACACGGATTACTTATGACAAGTAGTTAGAGTCCATCCTAGTCGGTAAAAGAAATATCGCCCAAGGAGATATCTGAGCAGAATTGTGCGTCTCGGGGCTTTGTGGTCTTTGCTACATGCACATTTTAGGAACAGACAAGTGTTGAGATACTGAGGCATTTTGACAGCGTACTATACCAGTCATCGCTGCGTTTGCTACAGCATTTGGTTCTAAGCTAATAAACAAAAGTCTAAGCATTTATTTAGCTGAATGTGCTGGACTACGCTATTGCATTTCATCTCATCAGCAAGACGTCTGACAGCATAATAAGGATTGTCAGTAGATGAGCAAAAGTTTTGTGTATACGAACACAAAAATCCCGTACTAAGGGCCTGATTCAGCACTGTTCATTTTCACTGCCCAGCGAGCAGGTTAATGCTGCCCCTCCGAATGCACGCCTCAGCCCCGGTCGGATCCCTTTGTGTAAGCTTACACATCCAATCGCATGCGCCCACACTGAGGAAAAATCATTTGATGATTTTTCCTCTGATCGAACTGAAAGTAAGCCAGGACTTACTTTTAAGCTGTCCGGTCTTCTGCGAATTGGGTGTGGGCGCTGATGTCATGTGATGTCACATGACACCACATGCAGTCAAGCAAGGGTGCGCCTGCAGGTGACCGTCCAGCGTTTCCATTGGTGCACCCACACCGGTTTTGTGGGCATGCCCAAGAAACGCTGGGTATCCAACCCAGAATGCCCCCTGCCTGTCAGTCGGGCAGAAAGCACCCAGCCGAATTAAAAATTAGCCGTAGGTGCTTGCTCTGGGGGTTTACACATGCGCCTTAGTGCCTATGCTCCATGCAAGAGAAGTCAGAAATTACCCTGCAATAAAAAATATAAATGTATTTGCAACATGGTTCATTTCAGACACAAAGTTTTTTAAATAGTGGAGGCAATTTACTAAGCTCTACCACATGCTATTACTACTATATCCCATAGGCCAGTGATACAGGTAAGCCCCCAAAATACAGTATAAAGCAGCGGTGACCGGCAAGTCTCAGCGGAACACGACTTCTTAAATTCACAACGCTGTACTTGTCAGCGAACTTCCTGTTGGGGCTGGGCCACCTTGTGCTCATGCTAACAAGATAGGGATTGCAGTCCTTGTTCTGGTTTAACAGGATTTGTTCTGTTTAAGTCTATAAAAAATAAGGTACTTGTTTCCTAGCACAGCCACAACGATCATGATCGTGGGCATCGTTAGTAAAAATCGGGGGCATCGCGGCCATCGCATGCACTAAAAAATCGGGTGCCCGCGATTTCCCAAAGGGAACAATGTTAAATGCCTCAATTTAAACACCATGCCCCCGATTTCCCATAGGAAACAATGTTAAATGGCTCAATTTACCCAAATCATCATAGGGAACAATGGTAAATGGGCCAGAAACCCCCAAAAACACCCCTGAACAGTGAAATGTCCCCCCAAAAGTAGTTTACGCCACCCCAACGCGAACCTGAAGCGTGGCGAGCGCAGCGAGCCCGCGAGGGGCGGCGGTACGCGTCCTCCGACCTTTTCATACCCCCACTATCCACGTCGGCATGGAGTTGAGAATAGAATAGTGTGGCGAGCGCAGCGAGCCACCGAGCCCGAAGCGTGGCGAGCACAGCGAGCCCCGCGAGAGGACGCGGATACCTGTGAAGCCCGCGAAGGGACGCGTTTACCTGTGAAGGTATCCGCGTCCCCTCGCCACGCTTCGGGCTCGGTGGCTCGCTGCGCGCGCCACACTATTCTATTCTCAACTCCACGCCGATCATAGGCATCGCGGGTAAATTGAGTCATTTAACATTGTTTCCTATGGGAAATCGGGGGCATCGCGTCTGGACCATTTAAGCCTTTTTTAGCCTTGTACGACGCGACCGACACGATTTTGACTTTTTTCAATGCATTTCAATGGGAAAATCGGGGGCATGAAAAGAACTCTGAGCCCCCAAGCTAAACATCTGTAGTTCTCTGGCCAACCAATACCAAGCCTGGGAATTTTGTATTACTATGCTTCTGATTGGTCTGCCAGTTCATCCACTGATGCAGGGTGGGGGCGGATTGTAAATTAATAATAGCTTTTAAATTTTTTTTTAGAAGTGACCTCACATGGGCAGCACAAGATTAAATGTAGGCGGAACCAACACCAAAGCAGCCAGGATTAATACATCACTACACCTGTGTGGAAGCCGGGTTTTTTTCAATATGCAGTCGAGTGGCCCCCAGACCTTTAAGCTGTTGTGAAAAAACACAAACCTCCACATGTCACATTTCAAATAGTACCCCGCCTAGACTGAACACAGACCCCAAAACAACCAAGAAGCAAAAAACTCGTTATCATATTTCCCTGAATTTCACAAATATCCCTCCCCAGTGGAGCCAGGAAACACCCCCTATGTTGTTAAAACCCAAGATAGCACCCACTCCTGTCCTTTTAACAAATGTTGCAATAGAGATGGGTGCCCGCCTTAGATGAGTATTTGCAGGGTCAGGTTCTCTGCACTGTTAATTGACAGGTGGGGCGAATACTCTGGGCGGAGACACAGCTTAAAAGAAAAAAAGTAAAGTGGCTGCATGCCTGTAATAATGTCATAGGAAAAGTGCATTAGGGGATGCGAAAACTATAGCAAAGCATGATGGGACTTGTAGTTTCACAACAGCTGGAGGGTCATAGTTTGGACATGCCTGGTTTAAGATCTATGAATAAAAAGTTGGGAGTTCTGCTTGGTATACGGTCTTTAGGTCGACACATGTTAGGTCAACATGCATATCTTAGGTCAACACATTGACCTAATGCTTGTGTCGACTTCAACCCTGTCAACCTTAGCCATGTCAAACTATGTCATGTGTCAACCTAACCAGTGATGGCTAACTTTGACACTCCAGCTTCTGTTGAACTATACATCCCAGCATGCCCTGCTACAGTTTTACTATTTGGCCATGCTAAAACTGTAGCAGGGCATGCTGGGATCTGTAGTTCAATAACAGCTGGAGTGTCAAGGCTAGCCGTCACTGACCTAAGCCATATCCACCCAATGCATGTCAAAATAATATGGGTTGTCCTAATCACCCATACCTTTATGCTTTTATATCAGGGTTGCTGACTTTTACAGTCTCCTCTCCGGGAGAACTCTGCAGAGGAGACTGTCAGCAGCACTTCTGGGGGCGGGGCTGATTGAGACATCATTAGTCCCTGCCCCCAGTAATGTAAATCCTGCAATTCGTGAGTCTCCATGGATAGGGCGGGGCTAAAGAGACGCAATTTGCATATTTAGCCCTGCCCCTCCATCGAAAAGCCACGACTCGCAGCAATATAAACTCTGCCAACGGCGGAGGTCCGCCAGTATCCGGGAGAGTTGACAACCCTGTTTTATATCATTTATATACCAATCAGTTCAAAAATCATAACTAAATATCCGAAGTCACAAAACAAATGTAGAATATCATTAATATCAATGTTACAGTATATTTGCTTGGTACAGAAGCAGATAGCCTGTCAATCAACAACCCTAAGTACACAAAGCCACCTCCGCCGCCATCGTACAAAGCCACATGGGCCAATGTTAGTATCTTTTAATTCACCACAACTAAAGTCATCTCCAGTGTGCTGCATTTGCAAACTCGTTATTCATTTATGCAAATCAGATGATAAGCAGGGGGGGGGGGGGAGAGAAACTCTTCTATTTTTTTTTTTGTGTCAATGTTCTATATGCAACAGAAAAGTTATTCCAGGATATATAAAAATGTATGCATGCAAATGTGAGTGGAATTAGTATTTCTCTGCATGTTTATTATCATACCGAGAACACCTCATAATCCTCTCAGCGCACAGTTACCATTCCGTGTCAGTTTACCTTGTGTTTTGTTTCCTCTCACCTGCGGAGTCAGAATCTTCCACAGAGACACCGCAGGGTCCTTGGACACTTCACAATCATCATTATACCAAACAGGCTACGCTTTATTATTGCATGAACTGGGCACCATACAGACAAAGATGTTTATCATTGAGCCTCGAGAGATAATTAACTCGTATACCGGGAGCCGTAATTGCATTCGTGGCATGAGTTTGTTTTCAAGTACCGGCTTATTTATGTAATCAGCTCTTTTAAAGATACCAAACAACACATTTCTCCGTAGTTTAAAGACTGACTGAACAAATCCATTATATTGTGTACAGGGATAATGTGACATTAAAGGAAAAAGAAATCATCATACAGGTTTAACATGTCATCATAACATGCACCCCAGGGTGCTTCTGCATGGTAACTTTGTTTATTGGCCCTTATTCTGGTTCACTCGCAAAGGCACATGCCTTCTCAAATGGACAAAACCATGTGCACTGCAGGTGGGGCAGATGTGACATGTGCAGAGAGAGTTAGATTTGGGTGAGTTATTTTGTTTCTGTGCTGCTTTATTTTTACACTGCAATATAGATCTCACTTTGAAGTAAAACCCCGCCTAAATCTAACTCTATCTGCACATTTTACATCTGCTCCAGCTGCAGTGCACATGGTTTTGTCCATTTAAAAAGGAATTTGCTTTTGCGAGTGAACCAGCATAAGGGCCTTAGAGCATCCTCTCCTCCACTACCTATGCATCGAATATTCCCAGATTTTTGGGACACTTGATTTGGAGCTACAGGGCACAGTCAAATGTTTTAAAAAAAATATTTAAAAAAATCTAGAGGAGTTAGATTGGAGCAGTCTAATTGCATTGGTTCCTTAAAAAGTTACCATTGAATTATTGGGGGTTATTTTGGTTCACTCTTTCGGACAAATTCCTTCTTAGATGGACAAAACCATGTGCACTGCAGGGGGGCAGATGTAAAATGTGCAAAGAGAATTCGATTTGGGTGAGTTATTTTGTTTCTGTGCATTAAATGCACATGACAATCAGTGTTGATGCACAAAAATCAGTGCACAGTGTTCATGTGCCTTTAATGTTTATGTGTGTTTTTGAATAGGAGAATACTCCTTATATTTTATCAATTATTGAATGATCACTATTATTTTTTAATTCTTAATAAATTTGAATTATATTGTGATACCCAATTGATCACCAGTGTATTTTTATTGAAGCGCTCCACCAGATGTGCAGATGTCCATGTTGATGATACATTTCCATATTTTGCAAGAAAGCAGGAAGGGACCCCCAGGAAGGGCCGGCGCTACCAGCTCAGCACAACCTGCAAAGCAGGTAGGCGCCGGCCATTGAAGGAGCTTCCTCCTCTTCTCTGAGCTGATACTGTAGGTGCGCGCTGTAGGCTACCGCAGCCTGTGCCTGTCAAAGTGTATGACAGGTAGCGGTGCCGGCAGCAGCGCAGACCCGGGCGCTGGACATGGGGCACATTCAAATGCATTTTGGCACTGGCCACAGCACACTTGGCTGCCCGCTGGCTGCCGATCACCTAACGCTGTCCCGCGCTGCTGAATAACCAGGGCCGTCGCCACCACTAGGCAAGTTTAGGCATTTGCCTAGGGCGCCGGCCACTGGAGGGCGGTAGTGAGCTGCAGCCGTCCAGCAGCAGGAAGAAAGCTACAGCAGAGGAGAGCCGGAGGAAGGAACTGGAAGCTGCCTGCAGCGACCAACAAGCGGTGAGTGTTTCCCAAATCCCCCTCCCCCTCTCCGCCGGAGCCCGCCTGTAAACTTGCTGTCTCTGTGTGACAGTCACATCACAGTCCCCATCCCAGCAGCCAGCGGCAATCTACTGCGGTGGGCGGCAGCCGCCCCAGCCCCCGCCAGCCAAGTCAGCTGCAATCCGCACCGCGCCCCCCCTCCCCCCGGTGCGCTGAGCCGACAACAGCCAGACACATACAGCAATCTCCGGCGGGTGGAGGAGCCGCTGCCCGGCCGCCCGCCCCCCTCCAAACCACCCGCACGCCCAGCAATTTGATGCCCTGCTCCAGACTCCAGTCAGTGCTGCCTGGCTGTACTGTACACGCAATTTAAGATAGCATAATAGCCCAGTCACTGTGTCACATCGTTACACTGGGATATATTGCCTATACTAACCTTATATTTATAGACTGTTATTTTTAATTCTACAAAAGTGTGTAAGAATCAGGACAATCCCTATATATCATATGTCCTGATTCTTACACACTTTTGTGTAATAAAAAATAACAGTCTATAAATATAAGGTTAGTCACACAGAGCATCCCAGTTTGCTCAGTGGCAGGGGAAGTGTTGTGGTGTAAAGTTTTTTTTTTTTTTTGGGGGGGGGGGGGGGCGGTATCCTGTAGGTTTGCCTAGGGCGCCTAGATGCCTTGCACCGGCACTGTGAATAACACTTGTCCTGCCGGACGCCATTACGTGCGTGGTGAAGGGAACTAGATCCGAGCCGGCTGGTGGTCAGGTGTTTTTTTTTGCTGGAGCAGGTTGACGGTGCAGTGCGGGATACACGGCGGGGGTCAGGAAACAGTCACAAGGCTACGCTGGCAGGAAACAACGGTGAGTGCTACAGGGGCAATTATCGATGGGGCAGAATAGTGGGCCACTATAATAGATACTGCATTAACACAGAAGTGGCATTGGCACTCACAGAATTAATTAGAATGAGTTGAGATCAGAAGGGTCTCTAAGCGTTTATTCATATGGTTCATTCTGTGAGTGCCACTGCCACCTCTGTGTTAATACAGTACATTAAATTTTAAGGGCCAATAACAAGCTGTACTAATAGAGGAAAGTGTCAGGGACTTGCTTTCTGAGTGTATGTGTATCTCTTATATATTTAGTTAGATCTGTCACTCATCCCCTGTGTATATAACGTTCCCTCCCAGCGGGATACACAAACCCGCCCCCCTAGGGAAAAGACCAGTGTTCTATGTGTATAACGTTCCCGCCCAGCGTTATACACAAACCCGCCCCCCCTAAGGAAAAGACCAGTGTTCTACTCGCCCCAACCCCTTGACATCACCTCCCCTCGCCAGGGCCGGTGCAAGGCATCAGAGCACCCCAGGCAAGTCGGGGTGGGGGCGCCCCGGTGTCTGCCGCCCGGGTACCTGTCCTGCGGCACTGTAAAGCTGGCGACAGCGGGGGGTCCCTGCAGTCAATAAGAAATAACGAGCGCTATCCGCCGGGCTATGCGGAAGCGCTTCTGTTTTGGAAACACTGGCCGCACGGCGCACACTGATTGGCTGAATCTCAGCCAATCAGCGTGCGGACAGTGCTTCCAAAACAGAAGCGCATCCGCATAGCCCGGCGGATAGCGCTCGTTATTTCTTATTGACTGCAGGGACCCCCCACTGCCGCCGCCAGCTTTTTTGCACATATACGCCGCAGGACAGGTACCCGGGCGGCAAGGGGGGGCGAAATACCGCCCTCAAGTGACCGGCGCCCTAGGCAAATGCCTAGATTAGCCTAGTGGTGGTGCCAGCCCTGCCCCTCGCCCAGCTAGGGCTACAGTACACACCCACCATCCACCATTTCTCCACAGCCACCATCCACCATTACTCCCGCACCCCCCCCTCTTCCAGCACCCCCCCCCCAGACACCCACGACCCCCCTTCCGCGATTCGCGGGCCCCCCGCAACCCCCCTCCCGTGATTCGCGGGACCCCCGTGACCCCCCCTCCCACGATTTGCGGCAGCCCCCGTGACACCCCCTCCCGCAATTCACTGCACCCCCGCGACCCCCCTCCCACGATTTGAAGCAATCCCTGTGAGTTGCTTTACTATGAGCATTATGAGTAAGTGCCACTGCTTTGGACATTATGTGAAAGCTGCTCTACTGTGAGCATTATACATAAGCATCGCTATTGTTGGTATTAACATATATGCAGCGCTACTGTGGTCATTAGGTGTAATCGCATTATTGCTGGCATTATGTGTAAGCAGTGCTACTCTTGACATTATGTGAAAGGGCACTATTTTGGGCATTATGTGTAAGCAGCATTACTGTTTGCTTTATGTGTATGGGGCATAATGTGTAAGCAGCATTACTGTTTGCTTTATGTGTATGGGACATAATGTGTAAGCAGAATTACTGTTTGCTTTATGTGTATGGGGCATTATGTGTAAGCAGCATTACTGTTTGCTTTATGTGTATGGGGCATAATGTGTAAGCAGCATTACTGTTTGCTTTATGTGTATGGGGCATAATGTGTAAGCAGCATTACTGTTTGCTTTATGTGTATGGGGCATAATGTGTAAGCAGCATTACTGTTTGCTTTATGTGTATGGGGCATAATGTGTAAGCAGCATTACTGTTTGCTTTATGTGTATGGGGCATAATGTGTAAGCAGCATTACTGTTTGCTTTATGTGTATGGGGCATAATGTGTAAGCAGCATTACTGTTTGCTTTATGTGTATGGGGCATAATGTGTAAGCAGCATTACTGTTTGCTTTATGTGTATGGGGCATAATGTGTAAGCAGCATTACTGTTTGCTTTATGTGTATGGGGCATAATGTGTAAGCAGCATTACTGTTTGCTTTATGTGTATGGGGCATAATGTGTAAGCAGCATTACTGTTTGCTTTATGTGTATGGGGCATAATGTGTAAGCAGCATTATTTGTAGCCTGCATTATGTGTAAGCGGTTTTATTGTGGGCATTATGGGTCACTACATGTGAATAACATTGGGGGTTATTCTAGTTCATTATTTCTGACAAAATCCTTCTTAGATGGACAAAACCATGTGCACTGCGGGTGGGGCAGATGTAACTCGTGCAGAGAGAATTAGATTTGGGTGGGGTTTTACTTCAAAGTGAGATCTATATTGCAGTGTAAAATCATGCAGTCAGTATTTTCCCTGCACAGAAACAAAATAACTCACCCAAATCTAATTTTCTCTGCACATGTTACATCTGCCCCCCTGCAGTGCACATGGTTTTGTCCATCTAAGAAGGATTTTGTCAGAAAGAATGAACTAGAATAAACCCCCTTGTGCGAACACAACTCCTTTATTTGTGGCATGTGCCTCTAGTGTGCGCTCTTTTATAAGGTATGGGAGGGAGGGCGCAAATTTAGAGTTTGCAGGGAGGCGCTGAACACTCTAGCACGGGCCCTGCCCCCAGGGGTCCAGAGGCAAGGCAGTTGACCCAGGAGGAAGGAATACCAAGGTAGGGCATCACAGGGAGGACTCAGACACAGCATGACCCTGGAAGAGGGGGTTATTCTAAATGGTTCGGCCCCCGTGTGTCTGCACATGTTCACTTTCCCGCTTTTTTTAGTGCTGGCTGTTTGCACAGGTAGCCGTCGTTCGGGGGTGGGAACACGGTTCTTAGGTCGACCGGTGGAAGGTCGACACATATTTTGTGATTTTTTTTAGGTGTCTAGATCTAGATGTCTAGTTCTGGACACTGTCTAAGTGTACGGCAGCCCCTCACATCGCACGCTGCGATCTCTATGCTTCGGGCATGGTGCCCAGCTACGCTCGGCAAACTATTATATTCTCCCTCCATACCCTAGTGGATGGTAGGCCAAGAACTACTGGAACCACAGTGGGGAAAAAAACGTGTCAACCTTCTGCATTGTCGACCTTCCGCGGGTCGACCTAAGGACCCTGTCGGCCTTCTGCCTGTCGACCTTCCGGTGTCGACCTAAGGAGTGCTGACCTATTTATGCCGACCTAACGACCGCATCCCGGCCCTTACAGTGGTGCACAAAATATAAAATGGGTCTGATTTTTTTTTTTATGGAAAGTATAAATGTTTAAAGAGAGAATACATAATAAGTCTTTCATGACCCACTGCATTCATGCACCACTCAAATCATCTTATCTAAAATAACGACTCGGACAACTGAAATGTGGTGAATGGGGTCGTCTTTTTATTTTTCTGAAAGAGGGCGGCCTATTTGATCTAACTATGATATTTAAATTTAACTATCTATGGTGGCGAGGTCAGAACAGCTTTAAATAAAGATTTCTTGGGCCGACTGCCAAAAGGAACAAGAACTGGCCTCCTGCCACATCCCTGTCCTTAAAATACAATTTAAAATTATTCAAAAATAAAATTCAGGCCACCTGCCTGAACGATCTAAATATTCCCCATCAGGTCACAACTCAACTAAAGTGACATCAGGGGCCCACCTGGATCGGTGATGCCCCTGAAGGAAAAACTGTTGCCATGCCAAAGTCACTTTCTCCAAAGGAGTTGCCCCTCAAGGGAAATAAATCCCAAAAGGTGTTAATGAACAAAATAACCTAGCCACCGTTCTGAGACCGGCCTCTCAATAAAAGACGACAAATACAACTAAAACTGACTTACTACCTTCCACTTAGGGCGGGAGGGCGGGCAACGTTTGAAATCAAAGAGGCAGAATATTCTAGAATCTCCCATAATCCTAACCTTAATCCCCACCCATAACAAATCCTAACCAATAACAGCCTGATATTGTTAGGAGTTGGGTAACCTCGCCGACCTGACTCCGTTGCTATCGACTGTAGTTGACGTGAGTGTGCGAGGCTAAGCTTCACCATTAATAGCCGCGTTCGTGGGAGCCCGTTAGTCAGGCTCCCACCTCGATGCCACCTGGTTTTACGGGTTGACAACTCGCACGTCAAGGTCAGAGATAGACAAGGGGAAATGCTAACTTAAGAACCCCCCTGGCGAGGACCCTAACACAGCTCCTGAATAGGTGAGGCACCGTGGAAGGTGCGAGACGACACCTATCTGGCGCGGGGCCAGGGGCGTAACAATACACACAAGATGACCCACTATGTAACAAGTGTAACAATACACACAAGATGACCCACTATGTAACAAGTGTAACAATACACACAAGATGACCCACTATGTAACAAGTGTAACAATACACACAAGATGACCCGCACAAAACAATCCAGCAGAACCATATAAAGGAATACAACTTAGCTGGAAGTCGGACAGCAGCGGGCAAGGCTGGAAATAGGCAGACTGGAACCCACAGGAACAAGCAGGATACCAACGGCCGATGACCGGCAAGCAGCTCCAGGGACCGGGAACACTCAGGACACGGATGTCAGACTTATAACCGGCACTGAGTGAACCGGCGCCAGGGTTTAAGAAGAGGAAGCAGCCTGCTGATTGGTTCCAACCTCCCGCCCGGCCACCTGGCGTCCCCGTCGCCTAGGCAACCGGGGCGGGCGTTGCGGAAGCGGCCGGGAGCCTGATCCCAGGCCGTCCGTGACGTCAGACGCGGGATGCGCGCTGCTGACGCACCCGCGTCTGGTGATGCGGCGCTGACCAGTGACACGGCGGCGTCTCGTGACGCGGCGGCGTCTCGGCCGCTTAGCAACAGCCGGGACGTCCTGCCGCGACTTCCCTGCGCCAGCGTCGGAGCTGAGCGCAGGGGATCTGACAGTACCCCCCCCCCCCTTGAGGAGGGGTCACCGAACCCTTATTCCCAGGTTTAAATGGAAATTTCTTGAAGAACTCTGCCCTCAATCTGGGTGCATGTAAGAACCTGTCAGGTACCCACGATCTCTCTTCGTCCCCAAATCCTTTCCAATGAACCAGAAATTTGAGCTGACCCCGGATGAGTTTGGAGTCGAGAATCCGTTCTACCACGAATTCTTTGTGACCCTTGACAAGCACAGGTCTACCGGAATGTTTAGGACGGAAGAAAGAAGAAACTGGTTTGAAAAGAGAACAATGGAAGACATTATTGATCCTCAAAGATTTGGGTAATAGTAATTGGAAGGCTACCGGGTTGATTTGTTTGGTGATGAGAAAAGGTCCAATGAATTTGGGACCCAGTTTAGGACATCTCTGGCGCAACTTGATATGACGGGTTGAAAGAAAAACTTTCTGACCAACCTTAAATAAACAAGGTCTTCTATGTCTATCATAAAATGTCTTGGATCGGGCTGAAGACAATTTTAAAGCATGATGCACCTTTTTCCAGGAGTTCCTAAGAGTAGCAACTGCCGCGGAGTTAGATTGAGGAGTCTGCACGGGACTATCAAAAGAACTACATTTGGGGTGAAACCCGAAATTGCAGAAAAAGGGTGAAGCCTTGGTAGACACATGATAGGTGTTATTGTACGAAAATTCAGCCAACGGGACCAATTCTGCCCAATCGGTCTGACACTTGGCCACGAAGCAGCGTAAATATTGTTCCAAGATCTGGTTGACTCTTTCAGTTTGTCCGTTGGACTGAGGATGATATCCAGAGGACAAGCTAAGCTGAATACCCAAGTCAGAACAAAAAGTCCTCCAAAAACTGGCAATAAATTGGGATCCTCTGTCTGAGACTATATCAGTCGGAAGGCCATGTAGTCTGAAGATATGAACGATGAAAAGTTGAGCCAATTCCTGAGCCGAGGGAAGCTTGCGTAGGGGTACAAAATGAGCCATCTTATTGAATCGATCGACCGTGACCCAAATGGTGGAAAAATGGGAAGACAAAGGAAGGTCGACGATAAAATCCATAGAAATATGGGACCATGGCCTTACTGGAATGGATAACGGAAGAAGTTGGCCCATAGGAGAAACTCTGAGTGTCTTCTGTCGGCCCAAACTGGACATGCAGAGACAAAACGGGTGACATCTTGTTTCATGGTGGGCCACCAGACCACTCTAGACAAATTTTCAAAAGTCTTGACGATGCCAGGATGTCCCGCTATCCTACTGGAATGGAAATCTTTGAGGACTAAATCTTGTAAAGTCCGGGGGACAAAGAGCCGATCTTGAGGGGTCAACTGAGGCGCAGAGAACTGTGAGGCGAGTACCCGGGAAGCCAGATCTTGGGTTACCCCAGCCAAAATGATGTCAGGTGAAATAATGGGTTCATCCCTTGCTTCCGAGTCTTGAGAGGATTGGAAACTTCGAGAAAGAGCATCGGCCTTGGTGTTCTTAGGACCGGGCCTAAAGGTGATGATAAATTGAAATCTGGTGAAGAATAGAGCCCACCTGGCTTGACGTGGGTTGAGTCGTTTGGCCGATTGAATATATGCCAGATTTTTGTGATCCGTGATAACGGTTATTCGATGCTCCGCTCCCTCAAGCCATTGACGCCACTCCTCGAAGGCCCATTTTATAGCTAGCAGCTCTCTATTTCCGACATCGTAATTTCTTTCAGCTGAGGAGAATTTACGTGAGAAATAGGCACAAGGATGTAGCTTATTATCTAGGTTGTGAGTCTGGGAGAGTACAGCTCCAGCTCCGACATCGGAGGCATCCATGATGTCAGAGAAGGACCGGATAAATTTGCGATAATAATTCGCAAATCCAAGGAACCTCTGGACTGCCTTGAGGTTAGTGGGACGGGCCCATGACAAGATGGCTTGAACTTTACTGGGGTCCATGGAGAATCCTTTAGGGGTAATGATGTAACCAAGGAACGAGACTTGAGGTACCTCGAACTCGCATTTCTCTAATTTAGCATACAGGTGGTTTTCACAAAGTTTTTGGAGGACCATGCAGACATGTTGTCTATGCTCAGATAGCGTCTGGGAAAAAATCAAAATATCGTCTAGATAGACCACAACGAAAACCCCAAGAAAAGGCCGGAGTACCTCATTAATGAAATCCTGGAAGACTGCAGGAGCGTTGGCAAGGCCAAAAGGCATCACTAGATATTCATAGTGGCCGGAATGGGTGTTGAAGGCGGTCTTCCACTCATCTCCCTGTCTGATCCTAATGAGATTATATGCTCCTCTTAAATCAATCTTAGAGAAGATGACGGCCTCTCGGATCTGATCGAATAAGACCGAGATAGGAGGCAACGGGTAGGAGTTTTTAATGGTAATCTGGTTTAAAGCACGGTAGTCAATACAGGGCCGCAAGGACCCATCCTTTTTCTCAACAAAGAAAAAACCCGCCCCCACCGGAGACTTGGAAGGCCGAATGAAGCCTCTTTCTAGGCTTTCCTTAATATAATTGTCCATGGCACGAGATTCAGGGGCAGACAAAGCATACAGACGCCCTTTAGGTAACCTAGCGTCGGGAACCAGATCAATGGTACAATCAAATGACCGATGAGGTGGCAGTGTCTCTGCCTCTTTTTTGGAAAAAACATCAGCGTAGCTGTGATAGGGTAAGGGCAATGAAGAAGGAACAGAAGACACTGCCCGAAGGGGTAAGGACAAACAGTTATCAAGACAAAATGAGCCCCACCGGATGATCTCCCCTGTAACCCAGTTGATATCGGGATTATGTTTCTTTAACCAAGGAAGACCCAAGACAAGAGGTGAAAAAGGACAATGAAAAATCAAAAAGGATATCTCTTCCGAATGTAAAGCTCCTATAGTCAACCCTAGGGAAGGAGTACAGAAAGAGATACTGCCGTTGGAAAGTGGTAAGCCATCTAAGCCACAGACTGACAATGAGCCCTCGAGGGGCACCGGCTTGAACCCGAGTGAGTCTGCCAGCGTGGCGTCAATAAAATTGCCAGCTGCACCACAGTCCAAAAAGGCAGAGACCTCCCGGAACTGCCTTCCAAAGGAGACAGTGGTCTTAATATATACTGAGTCAATGGGGGAAAAATGAGTAAGGCCCAAGTGAACTCCCCCGAAGTTACTTAGGCCCTGTCTTTTCCCGCCTTGAGAGGGCAAACCAAGGCGCGATGTCCAGAACCACCGCAATACAGACACAAGCCCTTCAGTCTTCTCCGGTTCTTTTCAGAAGCGGAAAGACGAGTGGCCCCAACCTGCATGGGTTCCTCCCCTGAATAATCTGGAGACTCTCCCGGAGAAGATGAGGGAAAGACCCCAGATTCCCTCTCTCTCTGGCGTTCCCGATAACTGCATAATGTCATCGAGAGATGTGGGAGACGGGTAGTGGACCAGAGCGTCCTTGAGACTGTCTGACAGACCAATTCTAAACTGGCTGCGCAATGCGGGGTCATTCCACCCAGAGTCATTGGCCCACCTCCTAAATTGAGTGCAATATCCCTCTGCGGTACCCTGACCCTGCCTAAGGGCCCGGAGATTAGCCTCTGCCGAGGCAGACCTATCGGGATCATCATACAATAATCCCATGGCCGTGAAGAAGGAATTTACGGAGGTGAGGGCTTCGTCTCCCGTGGGAAGACCGAAAGCCCAGGTCTGAGGATCTCCCTGTAACAGGGAAATAATTATTCCTACCCGCTGAGAGTCTGAACCAGAGGAGATGGGGCGTAACTTAAAATAAAGTTTACAGGATTCCCTGAAGTTGTAAAATTGGGAACGATCGCCAGAAAAACGATCTGGGAGATTAAGCTTAGGTTCTGGGCGTCTGGAGGATGAGAGGACCCCATGGACCTGTTCCTCCTGTGAATTGACCTTAAGTGTGAGCTCCTGGAGCTTTTGTGTAAGGGTGTGAATCTGACCCACTAGAGCATGTCCTGTGGCCTGCTGAGAGGGATCCATGACTGACCGAGGACCGCGGCTGCGTGAGTATAAGGCCGGTTATAATGTTAGGAGTTGGGTAACCTCGCCGACCTGACTCCGTTGCTATTGACTGTAGTTGACGTGAGTGTGCGAGGCTAAGCTTCACCATTAATAGCCGCGTTCGTGGGAGCCCGTTAGTCAGGCTCCCACCTCGATGCCACCTGGTCTTACGGGTTGACAACTCGCACGTCAAGGTCAGAGATAGACAAGGGGAAATGCTAACTTAAGAACCCCCCTGGCGAGGACCCTAACACAGCTCCTGAATAGGTGAGGCACCGTGGAAGGTGCGAGACGACACCTATCTGGCGCGGGGCCAGGGGCGTAACAATACACACAAGATGACCCACTATGTAACAAGTGTAACAATACACACAAGATGACCCACTATGTAACAAGTGTAACAATACACACAAGATGACCCACTATGTAACAAGTGTAACAATACACAAAAGATGACCCGCACAAAACAATCCAGCAGAACCATATAAAGGAATACAACTTAGCTGGAAGTCGGACAGCAGCGGGCAAGGCTGGAAATAGGCAGACTGGAACCCACAGGAACAAGCAGGATACCAACGGCCGATGACCGGCAAGCAGCTCCAGGGACCGGGAACACTCAGGACACGGATGTCAGAACTATAACCGGCACTGAGTGAACCGGCGCCAGGGTTTAAGAAGAGGAAGCAGCCTGCTGATTGGTTCCAACCTCCCGCCCGGCCACCTGGCGTCCCCGTCGCCTAGGCAACCGGGGCGGGCGTTGCGGAAGCGGCCGGGAGCCTGATCCCAGGCCGTCCGTGACGTCAGACGCGGGATGCGCGCTGCTGACGCACCCGCGTCTGGTGATGCGGCGCTGACCAGTGACGCGGCGGCGTCTCGTGACGCGGCGGCGTCTCGGCCGCTTAGCAACAGCCGGGACGTCCTGCCGCGACTTCCCTGCGCCAGCGTCGGAGCTGAGCGCAGGGGATCTGACAGTACCCCCCCCCCCTTGAGGAGGGGTCACCGAACCCTTATTCCCAGGTTTAAATGGAAATTTCTTGAAGAACTCTGCCCTCAATCTGGGTGCATGTAAGAACCTGTCAGGTACCCACGATCTCTCTTCGTCCCCAAATCCTTTCCAATGAACCAGAAATTTGAGCTGACCCCGGATGAGTTTGGAGTCGAGAATCCGTTCTACCACGAATTCTTTGTGACCCTTGACAAGCACAGGTCTACCGGAATGTTTAGGACGGAAGAAAGAAGAAACTGGTTTGAAAAGAGAACAATGGAAGACATTATTGATCCTCAAAGATTTGGGTAATAGTAATTGGAAGGCTACCGGGTTGATTTGTTTGGTGATGAGAAAAGGTCCAATGAATTTGGGACCCAGTTTAGGACATCTCTGGCGCAACTTGATATGACGGGTTGAAAGAAAAACTTTCTGACCAACCTTAAATAAACAAGGTCTTCTATGTCTATCATAAAATGTCTTGGATCGGGCTGAAGACAATTTTAAAGCATGATGCACCTTTTTCCAGGAGTTCCTAAGAGTAGCAACTGCCGCGGAGTTAGATTGAGGAGTCTGCACGGGACTATCAAAAGAACTACATTTGGGGTGAAACCCGAAATTGCAGAAAAAGGGTGAAGCCTTGGTAGACACATGATAGGTGTTATTGTACGAAAATTCAGCCAACGGGACCAATTCTGCCCAATCGGTCTGACACTTGGCCACGAAGCAGCGTAAATATTGTTCCAAGATCTGGTTGACTCTTTCAGTTTGTCCGTTGGACTGAGGATGATATCCAGAGGACAAGCTAAGCTGAATACCCAAGTCAGAACAAAAAGTCCTCCAAAAACTGGCAATAAATTGGGATCCTCTGTCTGAGACTATATCAGTCGGAAGGCCATGTAGTCTGAAGATATGAACGATGAAAAGTTGAGCCAATTCCTGAGCCGAGGGAAGCTTGCGTAGGGGTACAAAATGAGCCATCTTATTGAATCGATCGACCGTGACCCAAATGGTGGAAAAATGGGAAGACAAAGGAAGGTCGACGATAAAATCCATAGAAATATGGGACCATGGCCTTACTGGAATGGATAACGGAAGAAGTTGGCCCATAGGAGAAACTCTGAGTGTCTTCTGTCGGCCCAAACTGGACATGCAGAGACAAAACGGGTGACATCTTGTTTCATGGTGGGCCACCAGACCACTCTAGACAAATTTTCAAAAGTCTTGACGATGCCAGGATGTCCCGCTATCCTACTGGAATGGAAATCTTTGAGGACTAAATCTTGTAAAGTCCGGGGGACAAAGAGCCGATCTTGAGGGGTCAACTGAGGCGCAGAGAACTGTGAGGCGAGTACCCGGGAAGCCAGATCTTGGGTTACCCCAGCCAAAATGATGTCAGGTGAAATAATGGGTTCATCCCTTGCTTCCGAGTCTTGAGAGGATTGGAAACTTCGAGAAAGAGCATCGGCCTTGGTGTTCTTAGGACCGGGCCTAAAGGTGATGATAAATTGAAATCTGGTGAAGAATAGAGCCCACCTGGCTTGACGTGGGTTGAGTCGTTTGGCCGATTGAATATATGCCAGATTTTTGTGATCCGTGATAACGGTTATTCGATGCTCCGCTCCCTCAAGCCATTGACGCCACTCCTCGAAGGCCCATTTTATAGCTAGCAGCTCTCTATTTCCGACATCGTAATTTCTTTCAGCTGAGGAGAATTTACGTGAGAAATAGGCACAAGGATGTAGCTTATTATCTAGGTTGTGAGTCTGGGAGAGTACAGCTCCAGCTCCGACATCGGAGGCATCCATGATGTCAGAGAAGGACCGGATAAATTTGCGATAATAATTCGCAAATCCAAGGAACCTCTGGACTGCCTTGAGGTTAGTGGGACGGGCCCATGACAAGATGGCTTGAACTTTACTGGGGTCCATGGAGAATCCTTTAGGGGTAATGATGTAACCAAGGAACGAGACTTGAGGTACCTCGAACTCGCATTTCTCTAATTTAGCATACAGGTGGTTTTCACAAAGTTTTTGGAGGACCATGCAGACATGTTGTCTATGCTCAGATAGCGTCTGGGAAAAAATCAAAATATCGTCTAGATAGACCACAACGAAAACCCCAAGAAAAGGCCGGAGTACCTCATTAATGAAATCCTGGAAGACTGCAGGAGCGTTGGCAAGGCCAAAAGGCATCACTAGATATTCATAGTGGCCGGAATGGGTGTTGAAGGCGGTCTTCCACTCATCTCCCTGTCTGATCCTAATGAGATTATATGCTCCTCTTAAATCAATCTTAGAGAAGATGACGGCCTCTCGGATCTGATCGAATAAGACCGAGATAAGAGGCAACGGGTAGGAGTTTTTAATGGTAATCTGGTTTAAAGCACGGTAGTCAATACAGGGCCGCAAGGACCCATCCTTTTTCTCAACAAAGAAAAAACCCGCCCCCACCGGAGACTTGGAAGGCCGAATGAAGCCTCTTTCTAGGCTTTCCTTAATATAATTGTCCATGGCACGAGATTCAGGGGCAGACAAAGCATACAGACGCCCTTTAGGTAACCTAGCGTCGGGAACCAGATCAATGGTACAATCAAATGACCGATGAGGTGGCAGTGTCTCTGCCTCTTTTTTGGAAAAAACATCAGCGTAGCTGTGATAGGGTAAGGGCAATGAAGAAGGAACAGAAGACACTGCCCGAAGGGGTAAGGACAAACAGTTATCAAGACAAAATGAGCCCCACCGGATGATCTCCCCTGTAACCCAGTTGATATCGGGATTATGTTTCTTTAACCAAGGAAGACCCAAGACAAGAGGTGAAAAAGGACAATGAAAAATCAAAAAGGATATCTCTTCCGAATGTAAAGCTCCTATAGTCAACCCTAGGGAAGGAGTACAGAAAGAGATACTGCCGTTGGAAAGTGGTAAGCCATCTAAGCCATAGACTGACAATGAGCCCTCGAGGGGCACCGGCTTGAACCCGAGTGAGTCTGCCAGCGTGGCGTCAATAAAATTGCCAGCTGCACCACAGTCCAAAAAGGCAGAGACCTCCCGGAACTGCCTTCCAAAGGAGACAGTGGCCTTAATATATACGGAGTCAATGGGGGAAAAATGAGTAAGGCCCAAGTGAACTCCCCCGAAGTTACTTAGGCCCTGTCTTTTCCCGCCTTGAGAGGGCAAACCAAGGCGCGATGTCCAGAACCACCGCAATACAGACACAAGCCCTTCAGTCTTCTCCGGTTCTTTTCAGAAGCGGAAAGACGAGTGGCCTCAACCTGCATGGGTTCCTCCCCTGAATAATCTGGAGACTCTCCCGGAGAAGATGAGGGAAAGACCCCAGATTCCCTCTCTCTCTGGCGTTCCCGATAACTGCATAATGTCATCGAGAGATGTGGGAGACGGGTAGTGGACCAGAGCGTCCTTGAGACTGTCTGACAGACCAATTCTAAACTGGCTGCGCAATGCGGGGTCATTCCACCCAGAGTCATTGGCCCACCTCCTAAATTGAGTGCAATATCCCTCTGCGGTACCCTGACCCTGCCTAAGGGCCCGGAGATTAGCCTCTGCCGAGGCAGACCTATCGGGATCATCATACAATAATCCCATGGCCGTGAAGAAGGAATTTACGGAGGTGAGGGCTTCGTCTCCCGTGGGAAGACCGAAAGCCCAGGTCTGAGGATCTCCCTGTAACAGGGAAATAATTATTCCTACCCGCTGAGAGTCTGAACCAGAGGAGATGGGGCGTAACTTAAAATAAAGTTTACAGGATTCCCTGAAGTTGTAAAATTGGGAACGATCGCCAGAAAAACGATCTGGGAGATTAAGCTTAGGTTCTGGGCGTCTGGAGGATGAGAGGACCCCATGGACCTGTTCCTCCTGTGAATTGACCTTAAGTGTGAGCTCCTGGAGCTTTTGTGTAAGGGTGTGAATCTGACCCACTAGAGCATGTCCTGTGGCCTGCTGAGAGGGATCCATGACTGACAGAGGACCGCGGCTGCGTGAGTATAAGGCCGGTTATAATGTTAGGAGTTGGGTAACCTCGCCGACCTGACTCCGTTGCTATCGACTGTAGTTGACGTGAGTGTGCGAGGCTAAGCTTCACCATTAATAGCCGCGTTCGTGGGAGCCCGTTAGTCAGGCTCCCACCTCGATGCCACCTGGTCTTACGGGTTGACAACTCGCACGTCAAGGTCAGAGATAGACAAGGGGAAATGCTAACTTAAGAACCCCCCTGGCGAGGACCCTAACACAGCTCCTGAATAGGTGAGGCACCGTGGAAGGTGCGAGACGACACCTATCTGGCGCGGGGCCAGGGGCGTAACAATACACACAAGATGACCCACTATGTAACAAGTGTAACAATACACACAAGATGACCCACTATGTAACAAGTGTAACAATACAAACAAGATGACCCACTATGTAACAAGTGTAACAATACACACAAGATGACCCGCACAAAACAATCCAGCAGAACCATATAAAGGAATACAACTTAGCTGGAAGTCGGACAGCAGCGGGCAAGGCTGGAAATAGGCAGACTGGAACCCACAGGAACAAGCAGGATACCAACGGCCGATGACCGGCAAGCAGCTCCAGGGACCAGGAACACTCAGGACACGGATGTCAGAACTATAACCGGCACTGAGTGAACCGGCGCCAGGGTTTAAGAAGAGGAAGCAGCCTGCTGATTGGTTCCAACCTCCCGCCCGGCCACCTGGCGTCCCCGTCGCCTAGGCAACCGGGGCGGGCGTTGCGGAAGCGGCCGGGAGCCTGATCCCAGGCCGTCCGTGACGTCAGACGCGGGATGCGCGCTGCTGACGCACCCGCGTCTGGTGATGCGGCGCTGACCAGTGACGCGGCGGCGTCTCGTGACGCGGCGGCGTCTCGGCCGCTTAGCAACAGCCGGGACGTCCTGCCGCGACTTCCCTGCGCCAGCGTCGGAGCTGAGCGCAGGGGATCTGACAGATATACAGCAGCCAATCCGACCTTCAGAAAAACAAAACACCCCATCCCCTGTTGCCGAGAGCTCCTGGAATACATTTCATGCATAGGCCATAAAACTTATGTCACTTCATGCACACAAGGTGCACTCCATGATCTTAAGTCTTTCATAAACCACTGCATTTATGCACCACTCAAATCATCTTATCTAAAATAACGACTCGGACAACTGAAATGTGGTGAATGGGGTCGTCTTTTTATTTTTCTGAAAGAGGGCGGCCTATTTGATCTAACTATGATCAATAAATCCCAAAAAGTGTTAATGTACAAAATAACCTAGCCACCGTTCTGAGACCGGCCACCTGCCGAGATCTCCCGATCCGGCACCGCCACCATAGACTAAAACTACATAGCCCTCAATCTCTCTACAATATCCCTAAGGAACAGGGCCATACCCTCCTCTGAAAGGTGTACTCCGTCACTCCTGTACAACCTCTGATCGCGGAAGGTGATACCCGCATGCGGTATCGAGTATCCACCATGCTGACAGACAGCTCGACCCACTACTGAGTTCACCCTCCGTCTTACCAGGTCAATTGCACCAGGGTTAAGAGCACCCCTCCAATTCTGCCTTGGTATAATGTCCGACCAAAAGACTCTGCAAAAGGGGAAACGCTGCAATATATCTAATTATTCATTTCTGATCTCGAATCTAACCTCCAGACAGGTTCTGGATGTTAAATCATTACCCCCTAAGTGTACTATTAAAAATAGTGGGTAACCAAACCTATCCACTGCCTCTTCGAATGTCCGCCTAAATTGTGAAAACCTTAACCCACGATGCCCTAACCATCTAAACAGATTCAGTTCTGGATACTGTGAGTAATCCAGAGCATTTGGGGAAACTGATAGCCAGTAAACGAAGGAATGACCCAACAACCAGATATATTGCGGATCAATCCTCATGCCTGAAAAAAGAATTTTAGAAAAATTAGTAGGATTTTTTAATTAGATTAATTTTAAGATAGAGTAATTCCTGACATTGGGCTGTGTTTAATTCCTTACAGTGGGGGGGGGGGGGGGGCTGGGGGGGGGGGATTTGGGTCGCCCCAATTTGACTTGAGGCAAAAAACACACCCACCAGCCGGCAGAAGCCGTAATTAAAACTGATGGCAATAAAAAATTCCTCAAGGCCCCCCAAACACTAAAGCGTGTTTGAGCGAGCGGCTAATCCTCAAAGGGGGCGCACTGCCAGATCAAGGTCTGATGTAACGTCTAAACGCACCAGACCTCCATCTACCCAGTGCCCGAATAGATCTATCGGACCAACCCGCCGCAGCGGCAGACGAAGCGGCGCCGATGCGAAAAGAGTGTGTCCCATACATCTCCGGTGAAAGACCCAGGTGCAGAATGCCCCGTTTCAAAACTGAATTAAACTGATAACGAGTCAGGGGAGACCCATCAATATGAATGAGCCATCCCCCAGGCATATTAGGACGCAAGGACGAATAAGCCCCTGCCACAACCAACGGACAAATCCGTTGATCCGGACAAGAACCCAACGAACCCAACGCCCCTTGCCAACTACATCAGTTTTGGACCGTTGTACTCTGCACCATAACCCGTCGGGGGCAACGACGACATGGTTTGCCAGCATAGGTGAAGCCGATGACCGAGATGGTGCCACCAGTTCACCTACCCTGAACGCTCCATGAAAGGCCATCACGAAGGCCATAGCGAACAGTTTGGCCTCATACTGAGACGTGCAAACTGCTTTCAAGGCGCGTACCAACTTCCCCAACAGGCGACCATCAATCGGCCGCCGCCTATCGGGGATTGGTGGTTCTAATCTCGCCCAGCCCTTAAGCATTCTCTGCAGGAAAAAGGACTTTGTAATGTCCTTTTTCCCTTTCAAACGCAGTAAGTAAGAAATGCCCGCTAAGGCCTTACCCACTGCGCCACGAGACTTCCCGGCTACATAGAAACGCCAAGCAAAGGCAAGAATTAATGATTTTAAAGTCTTACCTCTGTTGCCCCTTTCCAATAAGAATTGGCTCCAACTCTGCCACGCCGTCAAATATGCGGCAAACATAGCCGGCGCTAAAGAGCTATGAGCTAGCCCCTCCATTCCGGGTGTATTACCTGCCATACATAAAAAGGGCAAATGTCACCCGTTAAACGTGCAGTTGGTGCCAGACGTCTAAAACGCTGCCATTCAAAGCGCGAAAGGGCATCGGCTATTTCGTTATGTACGCCGGGGACGTGTTTGGCTCTCAACGTTATATTGTTAACCAGACATGTAAGCACAATCTGACCAATTACCCTGAGAACCTCTAAGGAAGTAGATTTTTGTCTGTTGATAGCGTAAACAACCCCTAGGTTGTCACACCAAAAAAACACTTCCTTATTTTTTAAGAAATCATGCCAGAGCTCAATAGCGACCATTATGGGAAACACTTCTAATAGAAGCATGTTCCTCGTGAACCCCTTCTCAACCCAGTCAGCAGGCCAGGATTCTGAACACCATCTACCGGCAAAGAAAGCGCCAAAACCAGTGGCACCCGCTGCGTCGGTATATAGCTCCAGAACAGAATTACAAATGGGTGCCTCTTGCCATATGCAAATTCCATTAAATTGGGACAAAAAGGCATCCCAAATCCCCAGGTCACGCCGTATCTCGCTTGTGAGCCTGAGGAAATGATGAGGGCTCCTTATTCCCACAGTAGCCCTTTCTAATTTTCTCATGAAAATCCTACCCATGGGTTTTACTCGGCAGGCGAAGTTAAACACACCCAACAACGATTGGGCCTGTTTAAGCGTCAATTTCCCTGCTGCGAGGCCAAACAAGATTTCATCATGTAAGCGATTAATCTTGTCTCTTGGGAGCCTACATTGTCCCTGCACTGTGTCCACTTCAATCCCTAGAAAAGTTAATACTGTATTTGGGCCCTCGGTTTTATCATCCGCTATCGGTACACCAAACGACTTAAAAAGTGTCTGGGTACTAACTAATAGGGCCAAACATCTATCCGAGTTGGGTGGACCAACTAGCAGAAAATCATCTAGATAATGCGCTATTCCGGACTCTCCAGAAACCTCATGCAAACACCATTGCAAAAAGGTGCTGAATCGCTCGAAATAAGCGCAGGAAATGGAACAACCCATGGGAAGGCATCTATCAAAGTAAAACCCATCATCTAATTTAAAACCCATGTATTTAAAAGCTGATGGGTGCAGGGGCAATAACCTGAAAGCTGACTCAACATCTATCTTGCACAGCAAAGCCCCTTTTCCAAATGACCTCACTAATGCAATGGCCTTATCAAAAGATTGATAAACCACGCTACATAATTCATCAGGGATGGCATCATTAACTGATGCACCCTTTGGGCTGGATAGATGCTGAATCAGCCTAAATTTTCCCTCTGCTTTTTTGGGGACTACTCCTACCGGAGAAAGGATCATGCCCTGAATAGGAGGCTCTTCAAAAGGACCCACCATCCGCCCTAAATTCACCTCGGCATTAACCTTCTCCTTAACAATTAAAGGAAACTGATATGCCGAACGCAAATTCCTCACAGACCCCTGATTAATGTTACCCGAGATTGGTAAGGCAAACCCCCCAGAGAATCCGTTTTTAATGAATTCTGCCTCCTCTTTAAAGGGGTACCTATCCAACCACGGCAACATAGCCTGCAGCTGGACAGGGGATGGCGCTCTAAGCATGATTTGGTTCCGCTGGACCGCGGATTTGCTTGTTGCCAGAAGCTCCACCCTGTCCCTGAGCTGGTTTGCTGCAGTCTTTAATGGGATGACTGCCTCCACACCTGATACAGGAGTGCCGAAAACGACACTTCTGTCCCAGGGTACACGTGTTGCTGTTGTAGGCAAAGCGGTACTTATGTAGTATCTGGGCTGCCGATTTCTAAATCGGGTCGGATCGGGAGATCGCATCGCATCGCATGCGACCATGCGATTCGATGCGATGCGATGCGATGCGATGCGATGACCCGATTTTTCCATAGGAATCAATGTTAAAATGGACTGAGTCCATTTTAACATGGAATTCAATGGGAAAAATGGGTCCTTTTCATACCCCTACTATCCAAGTGGGCATGGAGTTGGATATAAACCTGTGGCGAGCGTAGCGAGCCACCGAGCCCGAAGCGTGGCGAGCGAAGCGAGCCCCGCGAGGGGACGAATACCGTCCCCTCGCGGGGCTCGCTTCGCTCGCCACGCTTCGGGCTCGGTGGCTCGCTACGCTCGCCACAGGTTTATATCCAACTCCATGCCCACTTGGATAGTAGGGGTATGAAAAGGACCCATTTTTCCATAGGAATCATTTTAACATTGATTCCTATGGAAAAATCGTGTCATCGCATCCGATATCGGATGCGATGCGATATCGCATCGCATCTGATTGTATGCCTTAACTTAAGGCATACAATCAAAAAATCGGCAGCCCAGATACTACATAAGTACCGGCAAAGCATTTCCCATGGCCTACTCTGTTAGCACGGCCCCCTGAAACCTGTCCCCCCTGTTTCTTATTCCAAGGTTTCGAAGAAGCCTCACCCATTGGCACGGCAGAATTCGTGACCTCGACATAAAGCTCAATGTCTTTTCTGCCGAAGTCATAAATCTCCTTCCCGTGCTGCTTGCGCCTGAATTCCTCATCATACGTGCGCCATCCGTAGCCGCGGTATGATGTGTATAAGTTGTGAATTAGATACTGATATCGTATCAAACTCATGTACTCATCAGGCCTAGACTCCATATAACAGGCCGCGAAGACCAGCATTCCTCGCACCCAGTTATTGTAGGTCATTAACGCTTCCTCGCTGTCTGTACCTTTCTTTCGCGCAGCAATCAGCGCTTTCTGGCTGTGTTTGCACATTGGACAGACTCGGATTCAACTGTGAGTATTGAATCCTCACTGGGAGATCGTCTAGTTCGTCTCCTCTTCTTCCTGGATCTCCGCACCCCGTCATCCGACGAGGAGGGTGATTCCGAAGAAGTGGAGGCCAATGAACTGTCAGAGTGCCTGTGCCTACGCTTCTTCCCAGATCGCTTACCGCGCTTAGCCTTTGTATGCCTCCCCCCTCCTGATGAGCTAGTTCCATCAGTGTCAGAGTTACCCGTACCTGACCCGTATGAATTAACCCAATCAGGGTCAGAAGGCAGCTCACCCCCGGAATGCGAAGATCCTCCGGACCTGCTGCCACCACCTCGCCGGCGTCCCGCTGTTGTTCTGTCCATGATTCCTGAAGTGCCTGCTACTGCGGGCACAAAAGGGGCATTTGTCTCAGCCAACGAATCATTTGTCACAGCTGACCCTGCCGACATATTGCTGGTGGCACCCAGGGCAGAGGACAGGGCCGGCACCATGATCTGAGTCAGTGCTGCAGCGTCTAATGGACGCTGACCGCCAGCACCCTGCCCACCTGGACCGGTGGTTAACAGGGGCACGATGGCGGATACCACTGCAGCACAGATCGTGGATAGCGAGGCCATGTTCCCTGTGGGGGCACCCCCACGACCCACCTCCGCATAGGTACGGTGGGACCCCCGCACGATTACCCCTACCTCCAGTTGGAACCAAAGCCAGAACATTTTGCTCACCCACGGACCCAGAGGATGAGCCCCCATCCTCTGTTCCATCAGCAGGCACATCAAACTGCTGTGCCCTCCTATTTCTCCTCCTTGTTCTGGCATTGCCCCCAACTGGAGCATACCTATCCACATCCCCTTCATAAAGCTGGGGAGTTATATCATCCTCCCCAGCATCTACTAAAACATTGCCAGAGGGCAGCTCTGCGCGGCTTCTGCCACGCGCAGGCCTGCCCCCCCTAGCAGAAGCAGGGCGTCTGGGCTGTCGCTGACGACCTGCGCTGCCAGAAGGAACCACCGCTGTAACATTTATAGTACTGTGTGCGCCTTGCTGCCGTAGCGCAGCACCCGTTACCCCCGCTGACCCCTGACCCCCGCCAGCCCGACGCGAACTCTCCTACTACCCGGAGCGTCACTCACAGCAGGCCGCCCGCGAGCTGTACTAGCCGCGGGTTGCCGTGCTCCTGCGCGACGCCCGCGAGCTGACTGAGTGCCAGCCGTGGGCGTCCCCCTGCTACCACGGCGCCCGCGAGTAGGTTGAATCTCAACCGCGGGCGCCATTACAAGTCGCCCGTCAGCAGACCATCTGTCTGCTTCAGGGCCCATCTCACTCCGCCGCCCGCGCGCTGACTGGGCATCAGCCGCGGGTGACAGGAGACCACCGGATGGAGCGGGAGAGCCGGACAGGCCTCTCACCGCGTCCCTACCTGGCGGTCAGGTGCATACGCGGGCGGGGGCAGTGGCAGGACCGGAACCTGCTGGCTCCCTAGCCCTCGCCCTCCCTCTCGCCCCTGAGGTTGTAGGCATCCCTGCTCCCTGAAGGAAGCGAGCAGGGACACCAGCCTCCCTCCTTGGCCTGACACCAGACATATTCAGTGACAGAAAATAAAAGCAAGAAAAAGATAGACTAGGTATTTAAGAGATGACAGGAAGGATTGAAAATAGGTGAAGTATATTAGCAGAATGGAAAGAATAAGAAAAGAAAGAGTAGAAAGTGAAAAAACAGGGTATAAATCTCTGAATTCAACCACAGTACTTATCAGTCCAACGTTTGAAATCAAAGAGGCAGAATATTCTAGAATCTCCCATGATCCTAACCTTAATCCCCACCCATAACAAATCCTAACCAATAACAACCTGATATACAGCAGCCAATCCGACCTTCAGAAAAACAAAACACCCCATCCCCTGTTGCCGAGAGCTCCTGGAATACATTTCATGCATAGGCCATAAAACTTATGTCACTTCATGCACACAAGGTGCACTCCATGATCTTTCCTTCACTACTAAATGTATTCTTTTGTATTGCGACGATGATATAAATATGGATGACACTAAAAGGGATGATTTTCTGCTTTATATCTTTATATATAATTTATGAATAGGTATCATCACTCTGACTCTTGATGTCATGCAAATGAACTAGATGGTAAGTGCCTGGAGCGTACTGTATTTTTAAATGAAGCCATCTGTAGCCAAGTCTCCTTCTGCTTCTTGCCTGATACACCAGAAACATTCAATGGTTATTGCATAATTTACACCTGCATCCAGATGCTGAATATATCAACTATATCTATTAGAGAACCCCATGAATCAGGTCATCCATTGGTACACTGCTCCATGATAGAATCTTAATGACATATGCCGTGTTAACAAAAATATGCAGAAAAGCAGTGCAGTTGTCATTGTTTCCCCTTTCTTCCCCGGAACCCCTTCATCTATTCCCACAGACTCCTGTCAATCTTAGTGAATATGATTATCCACTTACAATGCAATATCCTGGGGGCATGACCTACTGTAGTAGCTTGGAGTATGTGTGACATCATTGTGACGGGATATAATTGGGGACAGAGCAATGCAGAATAATTTTCAAAATGACACGAAAAGAGATAGAAATATATATAGAAAGTATCTGGTATTAGGTAGATACTAAGGGCCTTATTCTAGTTCACTCTTTCTGACAAAATCCTTCTTAGATGGACAAAACCATGTGCACTGCAGGGGGGCAGATGTAAAATGTGCAGAGAGAATTAGATTTGGGTGAGTTATTTGGTTTCTGTGCAGGGTAAATCCTATCTGCTTTATTTTTACACTGCAATATAGATGTCACTTTGAAGTAAAACCCCACCCAAATCTAATTCTCTCTGCACACGTAACATCTGCCCCACCTGCAGTGAACATGGTTTTGTCCATCTAAGAAGGATTTTGTCAGAAAGAGTGAACCAGAATAAGGCCCAGTGTGCTGTGACATCCAGACTGTCTCCATCCACATAGATATATTACGGTCATAATTAAGGTAATTTTTATGATTTCTTCTTCTTAAATTTTCTCAAAAAGGAGAACCTTGGAGAAATCACACAGAAGCTGATTGGGCGGCAATTTATCTCTTTCCATCTTATCTCTCCCCCCCTGCTAGCTAAAACTGTCTCTGATTGGTGATAGTTATACCAACCAATCTAGTTAGGGAAGTCTCTGAAGTTCTGCTGGATCCCTGCCGGGTCAAATCACTACAGAAACATTGACATTAGTCGCTCATGGACTTATCACTTTGGGCCTTATTTTGGTTCATTCTTTCTGACAAAATCCTTCTTAGATGGGCAAAACCATGTGCACTGCAGGTGGGGCAGATGTAACATGTGCAGAGAGAATTAGATTTGGGTGGGGTTTTACTTCAAAGTGAGATCTATATTGCAGTGTAAAAATAAAGCAGTCAGTATTTTCCCTGCACAGAAACAAAATTACTCACCCAAATCTAATTCTCTCTGCACATGTTACATCTGCCCCCCCTGCAGTGCACATGGTTTTGTCCATCTAAGAAGGATTTTGTCAGAAAGAATGAACCAAAATAAGGCCCTTTATCCTGTCAAAGCAATGTTTGTCTGCCGGAAACATTGAGATATCACTTATTTAAGAACTGGATACTGTATGTCACCATGACCCCCCAGACCAGAATCAGTATTATATATAGTTAAGGTACGACATTCTGTAATCGCATACTCTAGTAGAGGTGATGCAGATGGTAAATGATTACAGCCATGTACAGTAAATAATAAATAGCCCCCACAGTCATTAATCCAATCTGCAACCAAACCTAATCTGTAGGGACTCGGAGGCCTTCAGCCTCTCCCAACTTGACTGCAAGTAGGGTCGGATAAAGGTTTTGGGGAACCCCAGGGCATCTGTACTTGTCAATTAGATACTTTCAATGAAGGTATAAGATATAAATGCTATGGATGAGCGAGATCGGATCCTAGAGATCCGAATACACCTGAAATCTGATCCGAGGCATTTCTTGAAAAAAAAAGCCAAACGTCATCTTCCCGCTGTCGGATTCTCGCGAGACCCAGGCTCTATGTAAGTCCCGGTCATCGGTGCCATCTTCATTTCCGCACTTGATTGCAGACAGCACTGACATGTCCCGTGCTGTCTGCTACCAGGGGCTGCCTGTAATGGAGTCTGAGAGGGGCCTAAGGGGGACAAATACTAAGTGGGAAATTACTATGGGGGACCCACCGTTAAAAAAAGCCACCTAGAGTCTCGAAACGCGTCATAGAGCTGATTGGACACCTCTTCCACTTGCTAAATAGTTACGGATTGCAGTCTGAACCAACCCCTGGATTTACAAACCCATTTTCAAATACAGGACTTCCACTAACCACCACCAACCAGTTGTCACTCCATCTGGAAAGCATCTATCTGCTCCACATCAGTTTACCAGAGTACCAGTTCATCCGGTGAATTACGGTAATTTGTGCTATTTCTGGACTGACCACACGGAGATCTGGTGGAGGACATTCAAACCCTATAAGGGTGGTAACTATTCCTGTTTATGCCATTTACATCTTATGGGGTATCATAGGAACAGACTCTCCGGCAGCAACTGACTACAGTTGGGGTGCCCTCAGATCGCTATTATTTTATATTATGCAATTGCTTTTAATCTATACTGTATGTTTTAATAAATATTTATATAAGATCATCCAATCTATATCCATTATTTGTGTGTATTCAAAACTCATGTGCTGCTCCAGCTTCTTTCTTTCTATGGGGAAAATTAGTATACTATGGAGGAAATTACTATGGAGGAAACTACTTTGGGGGACAACTGATAAGGGGGAAACTACTATGGGGGACAATTATACTAAGAGGGAAACATCTATGGGGGACAGCTAGTAAGGGGGAAACTACTAAAGGGGCCAGATACTAAGGGGGAAACTACTATGGGGGACAACTACTAAGAGAGAAAGTACTATGGGGAACAACTACTAAGGGGGAAACTACTATGGGGGACAATTATACTAAGAGGGAAACAACTATGGGGGACAGCTAGTAAGGGGGAAACTACTAAATGGGCCAGCTACTAAGGGGGAAACTACTATGAGGGACAACTACTAAGAGAGAAAGTACTATGGGGAACAACTACTAAGGGGGAAACTACTATGGGGGACAATTATACTAAGAGGAAAACTACTATGGGGGACAGCTAGTAAGGGGTAAACTACTAAAGGGGCCAGATACTAAGGGGGAAACTACTATGGGGGACAACTACTAAGAGGGAAACTACTATGGGGAACAACTACTAAGGGGGAAACTACTATGGGGGACAATTATACTAAGAGGGAAACTACTATGGGGGACAGCTAGTTAAGGGTAAACTACTAAAGGGGCCAGATACTAAGAGGGAAACTACTATGGGGGACAACTACTAAGAGGGAAACTACTATGGGGAACAACTACTAAGGGGGAAACTACTATGTGTAACAACTACTAGGGGGGAAACAACTATAGGGAACACATTTACTAAGGTGGAAACTACTAAGGGGGGCAGCTTATAAGGGGGAAACTACTATAGGGGTCAGCTAGTAAGGGAGAAACTACTATATGGGCTAGCTACTAAAGGGGAACAACAAAAAGGGTACTATTATGTGGGCACTACTAAGGGGGCTGAGGGCTAATAAATGGGGATTGCTGTGTATATGAAAAAAAAAAAATTCCAAGGGTGCCCCGTGTGTAGTATATAATTTTAGGTGTGCACATGTGTGCTGTATATCTCCAGGAGTGCTCCCATGTGTCGTATATAATTCCAGGGGTGCTGCCATATGTCGTATATAATTTCAAGGGTGTTGCCATAATTCTAGGGGTCCTGCCATATCTTGTGTATAATTCCAGGGTCCTGCCATGTGTCATGTATAATTCTAGTGGTGCCCCATGTGTGGCATATAATTCCAGTGTGCAGGGGTTCTGTATCAATCCAGGGGTGAGCCAAGAGTGCTGTATAATTTCTGGGGTGAGCCAAGTGTGTCATATAATTTTTGTGGTGAGCCAAGCGTGTCATATAATTTATGGGGTGAGGCTAAATCAGCCGTAAAAGTTCCTGGGGAGCTGCACGTTGGGGAACTGCACCTTGCCATATCAGTCCAGGGGTGCTGGCATCTGTGCCGTATAATTCCATGTATTCCGCCATGTGTGCTGCATCAGGTCAGGGGTGCCACCATCTGTGCCGTATAATTCCATGTGTTCCGCCATGTGTGCTGCATCAGGTCAGGGGTGCCACCATCTGTACCGTATAATTCCTAAATGAGCCAAGTCTGCCGTATAATTCATGGGGTGCTGCCAAGTGTGCTGTATCAGTCTAGGGGTGATGCAAAGTGTGCCATATCAGTCCAGGGGTGATGCTAGGTGTGCCGTATCAGACTAGGGGGGATGCTAAGTGTGCCATATCAGTCCAGGGGTGATGCTAAATGTGCCGTATCAGTCCAGGGGTGATGCTACCTGTGCCATATCAGTCCAGGGGTGATGCTAGGTGTGCCGTATCAGTCCAGGGATGATGCTAAGTGTGCCGTATCAGTCCAGGGGTGATGCTAAATGTGCCGTATCAGTCCAGGGGTGATGCTACCTGTGCCATATCAGTCCAGGGGTGATGCTAGGTGTGCTGTATCAGTCCAGGGGTGATGCTAAATGTGCCGTATCAGTCCAGGGGTGATGCTACCTGTGCCATATCAGTCCAGGGGTGATGCTAGGTGTGCTGTATCAGTCTAGGGGTGATGCTAAGTGTGCCATATCAGTCCAGGGGTGATGCTATGTGTGCTGTATCAGTCTAAGGGTGATGCTAAGTGTGCCGTATCAGTCAAGGGGTGATGCTAAGTGTGTTGAATCAGCCAGGGGTAATATTGAGTGTGCCGTATCAGTCAAGTGTTTGTGCCGCCCATTTGTCTCGCTGTGCCTAGTCAACCAGCTACCTTGGTGCAGCCTTTTGGCCTAAAAATAACATTGTGTGGTGTTAGGTGTTTAGGATAAACTGGAAATTAGTGGAAATTACTGCTATTGAGGTTAATAATAGCGTAAGAGCAAAAAACCCCTACATTTTGCAATTTTAGCGGCTTTTATGTTTTTGTTTGTTTTTTAAAACCCAGATCCAAAACACGAAACACAGAAAGAGTGGTGTTTTGGAACAGATCCAGATCCAAAACACAGTCGGAGATACAGACCCAAAACACAAAACACGAAAAGTGTCCGGTGCATACCCCTAATAAATACTCACAATGACACAATGACCGTACGTTGATGACGTAGTTATATGAGTGTTAGGGTTGGGCTGATCTATTTTTGTTAATCTCATTTTATCATTTTCTGACTATAATCTTTTATTTATATATTGTAAAACCACTGGGATTAGCTCTGATTCAATAGAAAATGCTATTTGTTATGTCTTTGAGAACATTAAAAACCTATAATAAAAAATAAACTTAAAGCATAAATTATTGTTGCACATACAGTACAGTATGGGATTTATTTTAAGGGTCGGCGGCTACAGGGAATAGTCAATAAACTATCCAGGTCATACATCGTAAAGATCACCAATCTGACAACAACAGGCAAAGCAGTGAAAAACAAGCTGGGACAATTAAGAGCTTGCTGGGTGCAAGAGTGATATCAGATGGTCTGATGCTTTAAGCAGCCACCGATCAATATATACAGCACCTATGGTCAATCACAGCTTCTCAATCATACCCAATTTATCACACTGAGACAGAGAGCTGCATCAGGCAATGACTGCACAATGATTAAGACTGAGGATTAATGAAGTTATTGTTGCTGACTTTAAAGCCCCCTTACAGATGGAGCAGCTCCCATTGGAGTTGGTCCTGGCGATAGAATCGGTTATTCACCAGCCGCCACTAGCCGATGGAAGGGGGCAAGCACGCATGACACTCTCGCGTGCCCCGTTCCATCAGAGCCCTCCACCACCCTAAGCAGCTCCCCCACAGCCCCCAGCTCCCCCCCCCCCCGATCCCCACCCATCTCCCTGAAGTGGAGATGGGCAGGGAAACCGCTCCCACCACCGCCGTGCTGAAAAGTCAGAAGTCTGATTAGTAGGTGATGTAGGGACGCATTTATGCACCTTTCAGACCGCACTTTTTACCTATTATTTTGCCAGTTTTTTTGTACCGTTTTAAAACGGTAATTTGTGCAGTCTGAAAGGTGCAGAGTGAATTTACCGGTTCTATTGAACTGGTATTTCTAAACGGTAATAAGGCTACCCGTTTAAGACCCGTTTTTTTTTTCATCCACTGTTTTCTATGGGTTAAAACGGGTTCAGTGTTGTGAAGGAACAAAAACTGCATTGAAATACCGTTTAAGGACAAAAACTGCCCTGAAATACCGTTTAAAGGCATGCACACCGCATGCCTTTAAACGGTATTTCAGGGCAGTTTTTGTCCTTAAACGGTATTTCAATGCAGTTTTTGTTCCTTCACAACACTGAAAGGGGTTTTAGCTGGCAGACCCGTTTTTAGAAACGTTTTAAAATACCTGGTCAAAGCCAGTTTTGTGGTCTGAAAGCAGCATGAGAGGCAAGTGGTCAATGTTTTCAGTCTGCTCGCATCTGTCCGAGTGACAATGAGCATCACCTTGGTGGGTGGCGCTGGCAGCAGCTGTGTGTGTAGACACAGCTGAATCATGCTTTGAACCAGTGCATGATTCATGGGGAGAGTGTTGGGGCCCCGGGACAAATGCCCCTGTCATCCCTCCTTGGATCTGGCCATGCACAAGAACATGCATTCAACCTGTGATTTTTGTCAATAAAATATTATACAACCTGTCTCCTCACCCTGCTCTTTATCTGGGCTGGGCTGGGACCTTGGAATTTGCAATTTTCTAGACCCAGCAATGTCCCGGTCTTCAATGGTGGTGGGGTATTAGTACTTAAAGGCAGCATAGGGGACTTAAATGGCCCACCATACCCTGGTTCTTCATTTATTACTGCAGTGCAGGCTTAGATTGCTCTGTGATGTCATCTCATACCAGTGCAATGATGTCATTACTGCCTCTTCCTCTCACCCTAGCCTTCCTCTCACTCAGGTCTCATCTGTAGAACTATAGAGGTATATGTACTGTCCCCCTGAATACAGTAGGTTACTCTTGTCTAGGAAAAACTTTATCTCTTCCTGTGTTAAATAAGTAACTTTGGGGCAGATGTATTACGCCTGGTGAAGAGATAAACTGGAGATAAAGTGGAAGGAGATAACGCACCAGCCAATCAGATCCCAACTGTCATATTTCAAACACAGCTGATTGGCTGGTGCGTTAACTGTTCGAAGTTATTTCCACTTTATCTCCAGTTTTTCTCTTCTCCAGGCTTAATACATCTGCCACTTTAAATGGTATGTTAGACTTTTAACACAGAGTTATTTTTTAACATATTTGGTATTTTAGATAGGAAGAAAAAAAAAAAACCCTTCCCTTTATCTTTTACAGTTATTTTTTCTTCTTCATTATTTAGTGGCCCCAAACCAACAGTTGAATTTTTCTTACTGTTTATGTAATTGAAAAATGTTTGGGGATTAGAGTTACAATCTTTAGCAATCAATTTTCCTGCTTCGGTCTTTCGTAACCTGATTTGCTTTTAAAATATTTTGTTACATTCTTCGTAATTCCATAATGAATTTTCAGTCCTCTAGTTGAAATGTAAATGTGCTCTCTTATTGCCACTTACTAAAGTACTCTCGTTGCCTTTCATTCTTGGAAAGTGTGTTGTCATAACGTAAGAATGCACAACTGTATATTTATAAGGATATTCCCACACGGCTCTGTGCCCGATTGTAAATAGTTCCCTTCTCCGTCTACATGTACTAATAGTTCTTTGCAGAGCCCTTATGAAAAGGTTTTTTGAACCAGTAATGAAATGTCACCATGTTCTGTTCCCTAAATGCCCCACTTAGCTATGTAGGGATGCGGTTAGCATACCATAAATCTGGATGCTGGCAATAAGAGTAATGACGCTGGAGACCAGAAGACCGGTACTGGAATACCAACATCAATGGATATGCAGATGCCGGAATTTCCACTGCTGGCATCACAATTGTATGTGGTTAATCCAGGGAGGGGGTTTAAACACTACTTAGTAGTAGGAGTACTTAGGGTTTGGCTGCGTGGTGGGTAGGTAAAGTTAGGCTGTGTGGTGGGTAGGGAAGTTTAGGCGGTGTGGTGGGTAGGGAAGGTAAGGGTTGGGCTGCGTGGTGGATATGGTACACTAGGGTTATGCAGGGTGGTGCTTAGACAATGTTAGGGTAAGGCTGCGTGGTGGGTAGGGAAGGTAGGGTTAGGATGCATGGTGGGTAGGAAGGTTTGGGTTCGGCTGCATTGTGGGTAGGGAAGGTTAGGGTTAGGCTGTATGGTGGGTAGGAAAGTTAGAGTTATGCTGCATGGTGGGTAGGGAAGGTTAGGGTTAGGCTGCATGGTGGGTAGGAAGGTTAGGTTAGGCTGCATGGTGGGTAGGGAAGGTTAGGGTTAGGCTGCATGGTGGGTAGGAAGGTTAGGGTTAGGCTGCATGGTGGGTAGGGAAGGTTAGGTTTAGATTGCATGGTGGGTAGGGAAGGGTTAGGCTGTTGGTATAGAGGGTTAGTGTAAAGCACTTAGAGTGGGGGCTGATGTTACGCTGCGGGGCAGTAGGGTTAGGGTGTGGGGATGGAGGGTTAGGTTGTAGGGATATGCTGTAAGGGATTAAGGTTAGGCTGCAGAAGGAAGGTAAGTATAGTTAAAAAATGTGTATCAAAGAATGGGTTAATACACTACTGTGTATACCCTTGGGAGCACTTAAATTAGGGTTGCTGACTCAATGGGAGCAGCTGCTTGGGTGGGGAGGGTCAGTCCCCACACAAATATAGGAAAAAAGACAACACAAAAAGCTGCGCTCACAATCAATAATAAGTGAATCAGATATAAAAAATTATTATATAAGCAATTTATTAAAAAACAATATTAAAAAGATTCATATATAGCAGCATATTTATAATTAAATCATAAGCAGATGTTATATGGGTGTACACTGTTACAAAAAATTAATAATGAATAAACATAAAAAATGTTTTAAAAACAGTAAATGGTGACCAGATCTCACGTGTATCCCCATCCGGGGTGGAGGAATAATGAAACCCGCACTGTCCACACTATGTAGTAGTCTCAATAATGAGATGGAGTCCGATGAATGGCGATTTGTAATCCTGTAGGCGCACAGAGGGAGTGGCTGATGTTGTGATAGCCTACCTTCAACCTCGTGGCTGGGTGTCCAGGTTAAGTTGGATTATGTAATTGAATTGAGCCGTAGACTTCCAATACTTAGTTGGGGAAGGTGGTGGTCAGACGATTGAGCAGGTGAAACCTCCAAAGTGTTATCCAGGATCTGGCACCAGCAATACCAACGCGTTTCGCTGTCCAAACGTCAGCTTTGTCAAGGTATGCCTTGAATTAGAACCCAAAACCCCAAAAATCCAAACACAAAACACTTAAGAGGTGTTTTGCCAAAACCCATTAGAACCCAAAACCTCAAGGTAATCAGAACCCAAAACCTGAAAAGTGGCCAGTGCACATGCCTAGTCATAACGACACTGTTTATATCTTATGAGGGTGGAAGGACATCTTTAAACACTCAGCTTTTGGAATTTCATGCACTGAGGTGTATAAACACCAGTTATTCTGACATACCACCATATATGTTTGTTTTTCTCTTTTCATGATCATCCATATGGATATGCCCATTTGGAACAAGTGTGGTATCCAGATCATCTAGACTACCTCATCACCAAGAAGAGGGAAGTTACGTGAATACTATATCATTCTATCAATCCTTTACATATTCCACCTTTACCTATTTAGTTTTGTGATAATTGGAGGATGGCGATCTTCCTATAGGTGTCTGAGTAAATTACAGCAGCTGCGCAAGAGGGTGGAGAAGTTGTACTATATCTATCCTGCTAAACAAATTTGTAGCAGTCAAAACCATACAGAGTTACACCCCTCATGGTAATGTTCATTAGGGGGACCCATCAGTAAAACAATTGTCATTAATCATGGTAGGGCTACCTCGGCAAGACCTAACTAGGCGTAATGCATATAAAATCTAGGTTGAACTTGATGGAGAAACCTCTTTTTTCAACCTCACTAATGCAATGTAGGCATGTAGAACCCATACATTATACGCCCCGGGTTCTCCTTTAGTATTTTAAAAGTACATTTGCATAATTTTGTGTGCAAAATAGAAAAGCAAACTTAATACTGTACTTAGGATTTATGGCCAACCATGTGGGCAACTGGTGTCTGTCTCAGATGCAGAACTCTTGGAGGCAATGGAGTCATTTGCTGCTGGGCTCCTGCTCCCACGGGGGCACCTCTCCTCCCCCTGGAAGTTTAAATCAGTTATTTAAAAGCCAATGATATTGCTTCTGTGGCTGAGTTCTAAAATATATATATGTGTACTCTATCTATCTATATTTCTGAACAGAAATATATATTTTATATAAGGTTATTAAAGGGTTGTGTGTGTGTGTGTGTGTGTGTGTGTGTGTGTGTGTGTGTGTGTGAGTCTGTGGGGGGCACCAATATATATCTTGCCTCCGGGCGACTGGTGCGAACTTACGCCACTGGTCTGTCTGGTGATCATTGTGCTGTCACGACGATTAGCCTGTTTTTACATGGAGACCTGGAGCTACATCTCCAACCACCACATTCTTGATACGAGCCTCCATGCAAATCAGTATCAATAAAAAATTGGTATTAATAAAATAGATCTTTTTTTTCAATTACACTACCGTAAGTTTCTAGGTTTCCAAGCTACATTTTTCAAACAATATAATGTATCTTTCCCAGATGTTGTTTTTCGATAAAACCAAGTAAAGTATTATGTAAATGGTATCATCAAGGCATATTTTAATTTTTATTTGACATGTTAATAAACATTTATGTCTAAACACGTTAAGTTGTTTAGAATTCTTGTATCCAATTACCTCAATGATTATGTCCCATCACAGCATTTAATGCAGTTATATTTTGAGTGATCTCATTTACCAGTGGCAGGCAATGAATCATAAATGTTATCTCTGAAATGTTGTTCTTGCCACTCAATCTGCCTCAATAATTTACTTTTAAACCTAAAACAGAATTTTACATTGATTATTATGACAAATTTGTTTAACGATGCGGAAATGGATGATATGTCTATCTTGACTTTGCTCTGGAGAATTTCATCTAAACTAATGGACCCCAAAATTAACATTTTCTATTATGAATTTTAAAGGTTAAAATACCACATTCTATTCATGTGGAATTTAGGTCTCCCTGCATTTTTATTCCCGTAGTTAATATTTAATGTATTAAATGTTGAGCATTAAATATTGAAAATAGAAAATTCTACTTCTCGAGGCTTTAAAAAAAAAATAAAACAGCAATTTAATGGCATATGTCATAGAACGTTAAAAATAGTAAAACCTCAATCACAATATGACCCATATGAGAATGAAGGTTTTACGCATTTATATGGGCAACCAATTAGAATCTACTTATATATTTAGCAACTTCTAGATGATAATAGAATATGATTGGTTGTCCATAACAACAGCCTATCGTCAATAGAACTCTCATCTTATGCCCCTTTCCCACTGCAGCTAAAAAACGGTAAATTGCCGATTTTCAGTGCAATTTACCGTTTAAGGCTGCAGTGGGAAAGTGCCTGAGTTGAAATACCATTTAAAGCTAAATGGTATTTCAACCCGTTTTTAAAGCAGAGTCCTACACGTTAAAATAACGTTTAAGAGGCAGTGGGAATGCCTCTTAAACGTTATTTAGCCTCCAGGCAGTCCCAGTGCCTGATGAGACCTAGTAGTTCTCACTTTGTGCATGTGTAATGAGTGCACGTGCATAATAAATAGCCGCTCATTACAGACTGCCTGTACCCTGAATGGACCCTGCATGGACCCCCGCTGCCTCCCCACTGCCCTGCATCCCCGTGCAGGTAAGTACAAGGGGAGGGGAGGTGGGGGCACAGGGCAGGTAGAGGGGTTAGGCACTCTTTACACTTGGGGGGGGGGATTAGGCACTCTTTACCGGGGGAGGGTTAGGCACTCTACATGTTACACGGTTCACTGCAATGGGAATGGTACTTAAATGGTATTTAAAACGGTAATCTGCTGCAGTGGGAATGCCAATACCGTTTTAAATACCATTTAAGATTACCAGTACTTTAAACTGGTCTGCAGTGGGAAAGCAGCATCAGTAAAGTGTTACAAATGACATACTTTTAGATTTTATAACTTATATTTATTTCAGTTAAATTAAAATTCTAAAACTATTATCATTAAATTCATTAAACATGACCCTTCAATAATTATAATATTCAAGGTCTGCTAAGAAAGTATTATAAAACACATGCCCCTATAGTATCAGTGCAACTCTATTTAAACATAAGAATGCAGTCATTTGAGCTGCTGTGGTAGCTTTAAATCCCCAGAGTAAGTTACCTATCACAGCTTACTAGAAGACTTCTGCTGTCATGCTAGCTAGCTAAGGAATTCCCCACTATTCCCGGTCAGACTCTCCAATCAGACTGTCCAACAGACTTCTCTTTATTACAGTTTACCCACCTGCCCTTATATTACCCCAATTTCCACTAATAGTAGTATCACATCTACCCTTCTACTGCCTATTCTACCTATACTCTTACACCTCACACCTACTCTACTAGCTCCTATGCTAACCTTACTGATACACCCTAATACTCTGATCCCCTAGTCCCCAATACCATTTGGTAGGAGGGATTCTCTAGTTTTTAATTTCATTAAAAGCTAAGAAAGCTGTCCTCCCACCAGAAAATTATGAATAATAAGCCCACTCCACTATACACCCCTCCTCTGCATATTAAACATCCTCTACCACCCTGGAAGTTATGTATCAGGGCCCCTTCATTCAGCCCAATCCCCCTTCTCCCACCTCATCTCCCACCATCTGTGCAGTAAAGGGGTAATCAGTGGAAATTACTGATCCAGGCCCTACATACTGAGCGGTTGATATAATACCCCCTACCACCCGCGGGACATCAAAGCTTCCGCTCATAGCACCCCCCACCCCTACCGCTGGAGGATAGGTAGGGGCCCCAATACATTGATATGCCCAGGGGTCTACACTGCTGCTATGTATGTATGTATATATATATATATATATATATTATTTATATACATTTGTTCTATCTATAGTACTTTAACTGACCCGGCATATACTGGGTCACCTAAGTGTCAATCTTCATGCTTTGCTCTGCCCCTCTCTGGAATTCCCCTTCTGAAAATCCTGTGTTTGCCACTGCACTCAAATGCACCCTCACATATAACCTACTTCAAATGTGTACTATTTACATTAAGGTTTCCGAACGCCCAAAATGCTCCCACCAATAAGACACACATATTGTACCCTCACAGCTACCCTACTTAGAGCGTCTGTATTCTTCTGGCAGATTTGTGACCATTGGCATACTGAGGATATTCACTACATCTACTCATTGCAACTGCATTTCTGTACACACCATAAGATGCAGGCATTGTGCAACTATTTTTGACTTAGATTCATGTGCAGTTGAAAAACCTTGGTAATTTCAGTAAATATTGAAATTGTGTTTGCGTCAGAACCAGGACCATCATTTCAAAAGACATCTTTCAGGATATTATGGATAAGGCTCTTGGGAATGTTTTAATAAGCAATCTCTTGTCAGTATGGCATCTACGACAATAACAAAGAAAGATGTTAGAAGTTTGTGGTCACAATCTAAAATTTGTATGTAATCAGTCTCAAGTCTTAATGGATGTGGTGCAGTCAAAGATTTAAACATCTGCAATGATTGAACTAATTGTTGTTGACTTTCTCAATCAACACGGACAGTTCAAGGAGCATAAACATTCCAGATTTGCATGTAGCAGGCAATGAGATTATACAGTTAACGTAGCCAGTTGATATAAATTGCATCCAGTCAAGGGAGAGTTAAAGTCAAAGGTTTTCCAGATTCAATGATTCAGAGAACCACAGGTGTACCTCATGGCTTCTATATACAATACAACAATAAAGAGGTACTTATTTTCCTCACAGAAACTCCAAAGCAGAGGTGGTGGACAAACTCATGAATCTGTTAAGGTTCAAACTTCCAAAATTCCCATTAATCACAAGAAGATAATGTGAGAGGAAGTCCAGTTAATGTCTTATAGGCCGTGAAGTCCACAGAGCACAATAGCGGAAATAACATAAGTGCCTCTACGTCAGCATTCTGATCTCCAACATCAGGGCCCAGTACTTCATCCATGTCCATGAAGAGTTTTGTTGATGACATGGAGATTTAAAGGGCATTACAAAAGAAAAGTGCGGTGTGATGTATATATTTGGACTTCATACTGGAAGGATTCCAAAAAGATCTAGCTCTTAGCACTGGGAAGTGTCATCATTAAGTATGATACCTTGCTCCTGAAGAAGCTGGGAGGCTAATCCCAGAGAAACGCGTTGAGCTCTTTTAAATTGGACATTCTCTTCACCAATATCACGGCAATCCATGCACCCAGGACACCGAACATCTATTTGTACCTACCCATCCGTAAAGCAATCCGAGGCAGCTTTTGGACTAAGATCAAGTCATCCAGGTTTACCATCCTTCCCATCAGGGAACCTTTGGACTCTGTATCTGGGACTCATTTGGCTACCTGGTCATCTGCTACTTATGGGATCTACTAAAGTGATGTCCGCGTGGTAATATGCATATTCAAATGCCAGTTTACATTGCATTGTGATGTGTATTGTATATCATTGAATGTCCATATATTTTATCACACCCTTTTTATCATTCATTATAAAATTTTAAACTGAATTCCATAATTACAGCTATAGTAATTAACCCTAATAATAACATTTATTGTAAAGGATACCGTTCTCACAATCTTTTTTCAGCCTGCGCTGGTACAACATTTCTGTTTTTTTCATCATTAAGTGTGTTTTTTTTTAAATAAATTGTACTCTAATGAGCTAATGAACCTAAACCAGTGTTTTGGAGTCACCTGGTAAAAATAGAAATTGGAAAAGTTTCCACACCTGAACTTCTTAGCTAATCTTATTTTAAATGTCCCAGTAAGAACACATTCATATAATTAATACATCTAGCAGTAAGGTCTCTTTTGCAACAAAATTGTGGACACACCTAACTTTATCTTTTCTCAAAATTAGAATTTCCCACTGCATTGTTTATTTAGTCAAGAGTTGCAGCTTCTATGGGGCTATTAATGGCCTAGCTAACAATTTCTATCAGATACATCCACTGATGCCATGAGCGCATGCCACAATTGTGCTTTCTTAGAAAAGGCCCACACTTTAATCTTTTGGGGATATCCCTGGGTGCATGGGAATCTAGAGCATCATTTTCAGGCATCTACCCAATTTCGAACTGTCTACCACATGTTGTAGACATGCAATATTCATAGGCGAAGGACTAGCATACCAGAGATAATTTAATATATCCGTATAATCCGACCAGGGCGTTTGTAAATAATTTCAAGCGCCAAAACACTTTAAACTAATATTTTTCAAAAAGACAACAATTATTGTACAATACATGTAATCAACCTCAACTAAATGTATACTGATTTAGATTAAAATAAAACAAAAAAGTCACAAAAATAATAAATCATAAATCATATAAAGATATCTAGAGCTCTACGTTTTGCAGTAACAACTAAATCACGAAGTGAGAAGAAAAAAATTGAGTTTAATGGCTGACTGTGAAAACTCAGACAATACCGGTTGGCCATGCCGAAACCCTTTAAATCTCTCAGGAAATATTTATACCAAGTTTCTTTATTATCCATCATTGTTTGGGACTGAACTGAAGAAGCTTGTTTTCCTAGATCATTGTGAAGTGATGGATTCATGTTATTTTAAGATTTTTATGTCCAGGATGATTTCTGTAAGAGACTATATATTTTTTTAGTTTTATTTTATTTTTTGTGTACTTAAAGCATGAATCTCAATATACTGGCTTTTATATCTTTCTGAGAAAAAAACATTTTCGAAAATTACTCCAGGCTATTTAGTCTTAAATATGTCAGTGGTACTAGACTTGAAGGAGCTCAGGAGGAAGGCGATTACGATCGATAAGAAAAGAAAATCCATATTGCACACAAATATGTAGCTGGGCAGAGAAAGACAGCAATGTTTTACTTGAATATGGATCATTCTGTGCTGTTCAGCTGCACGGAACTGAGGCTGTAAGAAGCCAGTGATATCTGGTTACAATAAAAGTGGTACAGTAGTCATGATATATTTAAGTGATTAGAACTTACATTTTCAGAGTTGATCAATAGAGAACAACAAGAGCACAAGATTAACTTCCACACGTACAGATACAGTATTATGGAGGGAAAAGATTTTGTTCATTCTGGAAATAATGCAAAGCCCATAGCATGGTGAAAATGCACATTGCGCCAACCCTGACCTTTGCACTTGTGACATCATCATGTCACAATGAAGGGGTGAGGTAATCAGAATCAGAAAGCGGCTAAATGCTTTGGGCATCCTAAAGACACACTGGGTGGCTCTCTAGTCCACAGGTTCTCAAACTCGCTCCTCATGGGCCCGGTGATCTTTTTGATGTCCTGGGGACCAAGTTCCAGAACTATTGGTCGAGTCTAGGCCATTATAGGTTCCACATGCTGTCTCAGAGCTGGCCTCTAAGATCATGCTTTTCTGTTGGAATTGCTGTGTAGGGCTGTATGGATGTAAAACTATTTCCAACCCATTCCCCCCACTTTAACAGTTAGAAGTGGAGTGATCTCCAACAAAATGTCTCCTTTAAGAAAGCTTCATTCCCTAACCAAGTTTGTCACTGGCACCTGGCGCATACATATTCCGCAGCGCTTTACAGATAATATTTGAACATTCACATTAGTCCCTGCCCCAGTGGAGCTTACAATCTATATTCCCTACCACATGTACACGCACACACAGACATTCTAGGGTTAATTTTGTTGGGAGCCAATTAGCCTACCAGTATATTTTTGGATTGTGGGAGGTAACCGGAGTACCCGGAGGAAACCCAAGCAAGTACGGGGAGAATATACAATATACAAACTCCGCAAAGTTAAGGCCATTGTGGGAATCGAACTGAACCCATTCGTACTGCTCTTAGCTTTCATTGCTTATAAGGAAAACTTTTCATTTTCACATTCACGCAAATATATGTTACGTTATGGAGAACAACTAATCGATAACCTATATTAAGGGGGAACAACATTTCAAATCTATTTCTTACGAGAAACTGTCATATGTAAAAATGATTAGAAATTAAATCTATTCACATTAATATTACCTACATTCCCTTTTACAGCTTCATGATATTTAGAGAGATGGAGACCCCACACATATGTTTACGTGTATTCATTTTATTATTAACTTTAATAAATCAGCATTGTTTTTAATTTCTATACTTGACAATGGAATTTCTTTATACTGATTATAACTCTAACATAAACTGAATTATTAACGATTTTCTGTATGACTAATTGCAGGTTATTTATTTTTTCGAATGTATGCCGCACTCTTTGTTCCTGAATATAAACATAGTCTATTATGTAATCTTCATGAAATGTGGTTATTAGTTGAATTAGGCCGTTTGTACCAAATTATATTGTTTTACGGCTTTCTAGCCCATATAAATTTATGACAATTGCTCCTCCACATGATTTTATTCTCGTTCTGTTAATTATTAATATTGTTAATTGTTATCTACAATGTACAGTAATACATATTTCATATGCCTAATATCTATAGATAAATTATGGTCTTGCTACTTCTTTGCACATGTAAATTATGGATGTATTAATCCTCCAAACTCTTTTCCTCTGGTTCTGTTAATTAAGATTATTATTAGTTGTAACCTAGGATGTCATAATGATCTCAGTAATTTACTGTTTATTGATTCTCTCTTATTCGGGCATCCATCCTAAATCTTAGACAGTGACGAACATAATGTACCACCCTTTTTTTAATTCTGTCTGTAGGCAATACTTATGATAGAGTGCAATAAGTTTCGGGATGCACAAAAAGTATTTTATTTACAAACTAAGTGGACATTACATTTATTCAATGTATTGGCCAGAGGAGCCTATGTAAAGTTGCCTCCTACGTTTGATTTGCGGGAACACAAAAAAGTTAGAGGGGGCCAGGTTCTAGATTGTATGGTGAATAACCAAGCTGCTAGATGCATTCATGGGCCAGAAGATCCACCACTTTCCTGCAATTGTGGGAAGGTGGATTGTTATGTTTAGGAAGGGCACCACAAGTTTGAGTTCTTGGACTGCTGCTAGAAATGGCTTTCAGAACTTATGGCAGACATTGGTTGGTGTACCAGTCTCAAGCAATGATGTGCTGCTGCACGAGTGGTATGGTAGCTACATGACCAGCCACAAAAAAAGGTACCATCTTCCTTGGCCACACTGTGCTCATGAGAGTACTTCTGTGGAGGCACACCTCCAACTAGGGTCCACTTGGCCAACTGTTATTTGGTCTCTGGGTCAAAACTGTGCAGCCAGAATTCATCACCATTGCTGATCTTCTAGATAGAGTTTGAGAGATCACCATCTGATCACCTGAGCCTATAAATTTGATGGATCCTGATGAGCTTCTTATTGTCTTCTCTAATTGGGCCATGGTCACCCTGGTGTCCACCTTAACCGTGGTCAGCATAACAGGAACTGTCCTTCGTGATGTTAGACACAGGTAGGTCGCAGTGCTCCTCATCTTCCAGGAACCATCTCCTGCTCTGAAATTCTGCAAACCACTCAAGCACAATGGTTCGGGGTGGTACTTCCTCCACAAAAGCAGCTCACATTTGTTAAAAACTCTCCTGACATCACAGACCACCCCTGTAGTCCTAGAAGGTCATAGCTCTCCTGGGGCCTCTATTGAGCTCCATAATGAGTATATGACTGAAGGGGACATGCTGACATCTTTGGGGTGCATTACTGCTTTTAAACAACTCTGTTCCAGATAACTTTAGTCAAAGAATATGCAGTAGTTCACAACCAGACATACATTGGGTGGTATTCAATTGTTATATTGTGCCTGATCTCCAGTCTAAAGTGAGGCGAGATTGTGGTGCAATAAACAAATATTTAGGGTACTAGGTGTTTCATCGCGCCCTACGGGCGCTCTTCACACCATCGTAAGGGGCTACGCCCCATTAAAATTATAAATATATTTTAATGTGAATTATGTTTGTTATTTGTGGATGAATGTGTTTAATTTTGGGTGGGGCGGATGGTGTTGGCGGGAAGGGGTGTGTTGGGTTAGGGATTTTGGTGGTGTGTCTGCGTGTTGACCTGGGAAGTGTGTCAGTGAGTAATGAGTACACCTATGTGTCTGCGTGTTGACCTGGGAAGTGTGTCAGTGAGTAATGAGTACACCTGTGTGTCTGCGCAGTGACCTGGGAAGTTACAGTGAGTAATGAGTACACCTGTGTGTCTGTGCAGTGACGTGGGAAGTGTGTCAGTGAGTAATGAGTACACCTGTGTGTCTGCGCGGTGACCTGGGAAGTGACAGTGAGTAATGAGTACACCTGTGTGTCTGCGTGGTGACCTGGGAAGTGTCAGTGAGTAATGAGTACACTTGTGTGTCTGCGTGGTGACGTGGGAAGTGTGTCAGTGAGTAATGAGTACACCTGTGTGTCTGCATGGTGACCTGGGAAGTGTCAGTGAGTAATGAGTACACCTGTGTGTCTGCGCAGTGATGAGGGAAGTGTGTCAGTGAGTAATGAGTACACCTGTGTGTCTGCGAGGTGATCTGGGAACTGTGTCAGTGAGTAATGAGTACACCTGTGTCTGCGCTGTAACCAGGGAAGTGTCCGTGAGTAATTACACCTGTGTGTCTGCGGTGTGACCTGGGAAGTGTGTCAATGAGTAATGAGTACACCTGTGTGTCTGCGCTGTGACCTGGAAAGTGTGTCAGTGAGTAAAGAGTACACCTGTGTGTCTGCGCTGTGACCTGGGAAGTGACAGTGAGTAATGAGTACACCTGTGTGTCTGTGCGGTGATGTGGGAAGTGTGTCAGTGAGTAATAAGTACACCTGTGTGTCTGCGCTGTGACCTGGGAAGTGTGTCAGTGAGTAAAGAGTACACATGTGTGTCTGCGCGGTGACCTGGGAAGTATGTTAGTGAGTAATGAGTACACCTGTGTGTCTGCGCGGTGACCTGGGAAGTGTGTCAGTGAGTAATGAGTACACCTGTGTATCTGCGCTGTGATCTGGGAAGTGTGTCAGTGAGTAATGAGTACACATGTGTGTCTGTGCGGTGACCTGGGAAGTATGTTAGTGAGTAATGAGTACACCTGTGTGTCTGCGCGGTGACCTGGGAATTATGTTAGTGAGTAATGAGTACACCTGTGTGTCTGCGCTGTGACCTGGGTAGTATATTAGTGAGTAATGAGTACACCTGTGTGTCTGTGCAGTGACCTGGGAAGTGTGTCAGTGAGTAGTGATTACACCTGTGTGTTTGCCCGGTGACCTGGGAAGTGTGTCAGTGAGTAGTGAGTACACCTGTGTGTTTGCCCGGTGACCTGGGAAGTGTGTCAGTGAGTAGTGATTACACCTGTGTGTTTGCCCGGTGACCTGGGAAGTGTGTCAGTGAGTAATGAGTACACCTGTGTGTGTCTGCCCGGTGACCTTGCAGGGGGGGGGTGTGTGTGTGTGTGTGCCAGGGGTGGGTGTGCAGGACAGTGGGGTGTGCAGGCCGGGGGGGGGAGGAAGCGGGTTGCTGCTGCTGTGTGCAGGAAGGGGGGGGGGGGTGGTGTGTGTGTGCCAGGGGTGGGTGTGCAGGACAGTGGGGTGTGCAGTTATTATAGACAACCTCCTCCTCTCCCCCTCCTTCCCCAGACTTGCTGGCATCCCCCTCCCACATGTGACATACCTGTGGCGCCTGACACTCACAGGGCAGTCCTGCATCACCCGGCCAGCGGCAGATTGGAAATGCCTGAGAGGAGCTACAGCCAGGCCAGAGCTTTACTATAAAGGAGGAGGCAGCTCTGCCGAGTCACAGCTGCATCATGCTTCTCTCCTCTCAGGCTGTGACCATGTGACTCTGTCTGCGACTTGAGGTCAGCCTGAGAGGAGGCAGAGCTGCTCCCCCTGACTGCCAGAGGCTGCTATGTCAGCACCACAGATCTGCAGCTGCGCAGACTTAATTTATTCACTGCACTCCCTTCCGCCCCCATCCACGCTGGCTGAGCTACATGTGTCTGTGAGTATTATAGATGTGTGGTATTGCGGGGGGTGTAGTGCAGGCAGGCAGGGGCCAATATGTGTGTATTATCTCTTATATATTAGGCTAAATGTGTGTATGTATTATGTGTGGTGTGTGTGTGTATACGGCTGGTTGGGGGGTGGAGTTTCATGTTTGACCCTGTCCAGCGTTATACACACACTCTCAGGATGATTGACACATGTAGCCAAATATATAAGAGATTCCCCATGTTATAGAATAGTTGTTCTAAAACCAGCAAAGAAAGCTCTGTGTGGGTTTCCAAACACTTTTTCCTTACTTTCCCTCTCCTGCTTCATAATACCAAAGCTTAGACAAAGCATGGGTAACCACACACATCTCTAGTTGAAATAATGTTACTGTATGTGCATATTAAAGTAGTATTTATATAGTCGATATTACATCAACCCCCCACAAACACCACTGTCTTGACCCACGAATGTTCCATTGGTGCCCTGAAAGGGTATTTGTTTTTTATGTAATAGTTTTTTACTCTCTAAAACAACTTTCACCTTTTCAATGAGCCATTAGACTGCGGTAAATGGCTGTGTAGGAGTTATGGCTGTCTTTACAATTATTGATTGCCTCTACTACTTCTCTTGGTCAGTAAATGTCAAGTGGTTGCTGGGAATATACAGTTTTATACTTTGTTTCAATGTGATCAATTGATATACAGTATAGCAGCATCCTTTGTCGTAATAACTATTAACTTTCCTTTCTATATTCACCTGCTGTGAAATATGTCAGAGGTCATCGAATCGTTTTGTGACCTTTTGTGACCTTTTGTGATAGGTAAATGCATTTGTGTTTTTGTTGTCTTTTTACCTTTTTTTTCTTTTTTTTTTTCAAAAGTTTAATCTTTTGAAGTTGAAATTGTGCAAGAGAGTGCTAAACCATAGGTATAAATATCACAGACATTTTTTTGAAATAATTGTTATTTATATGGTTCTGCACTACCATACAAAGAATATTCCACACAGCCAAATTCTAGACTATAAGGGCGATCGAAAAGTAGAAGAGAAGCTCACAACTTGACATATTGACATAATTACAGTATTAACAACAACTCACAATAAAACAATTATATACATGCCACAAAAGGAAAGTAAGCACTGATCAAAATGGCTTATATTCTAGAGGGTCTGCTGGTGGCTCTTATCTCTGTAGAGAAGGGTGGCTGCTGCAATGGTGTCCCCCCATTGTTGCCACCGAAGCTGGACCCCACCACCTGTGCCCACTGGCCCTCACCGCTGCTGCTGGTGCCTGCTAGTCCCCGCTGCCAGTCCTGATCCCCTTCATGGTCGCCTGACCAGCGCATGCACAGTAGCTTCTTCATAACTGGGCCTGCACTGGCCCTAGTCTCTATGGGCTGCTTCGGCAGCAGTCTATAGAAGCATATTCATGGTCGTCGGTCTGGCGCATGCACAGTATCATCCTTGGTACTGCCATTGCACAGAACCCATTTTTATGGGCTGCCGCTGCAGTGGCCTATGTAGAGGAGCCCCAGAAGGAGGGGACATCTCCCAATGGGAGTGCCTTGGGTGACTAGCAGGTCGGACTTCCAATAAGAAGCCACTGCCAGTCATAGTGAAGCCAGTGCAGTCTAACAGAATGCATCTGGCTTCACACAGTGGTGGATTTTACCTGGGGGGGGGGGGCTGCAGCCCTTCAGACCATAGGCAAAAAACCGCCACTGGACACAATAGAAGTACTCTTCAGATATACAATATACTGTAGACATTTCACAGTTCCTTCTAAACAAAGGTTTAATACATAGAGAAGAACGCAATTTTAATTTGTTTCAAAATGTATAATTTGGCACCCCACACCTTACAAATCCTATGGTTGGACGTGGGCAGCAGTGGAGCCTGGTTAATAATTTTCTTTTTATATTTTTATCTTTAAAAACAGGATCACCTTCCCCATGTGAGCTGGATGCATTGCGTCTCGGCAAAGATTTTAGATCAAGGCGGTATTTTGCATTCCAAGGGTTCATGTGATGCCCTGTGTTATTTTATCCATACCATAAATCCCACAACCATAACACTGAATGGACTAAACAATAAGGAACTCTGAATTTAAGAAAAGTTTAATCCTTCTTAAATATAAATTAGCTCTCATTCACTATTACAGGACTTTCATCGGGCTGCTCCCATCCTATGGAATGCCCTTCCCTGCACAATAAGACTCTCCGCTAGCCTCCAAACTCTCAAGCGTTCCCTGAAAACTCACCTCTTCAGGCAAGCCTATCATATTTAAGTACCACACGCATAACCCTCTGAGGCACTTACAGTATGTATTATATAGCTTCCCTTCTGGACTTACAACTTGGTGGGACTGCTATGCTATTACTGGTGCCTGTCCTTGTGTTTCCCTCCTATATCCCTATAGATTGTAAGCTTGCAGCAGGGCCCTCCTACCTCCAAGTCTGTCTGTTGTTACCCAGTTTGTTTTACTGTATCACTAGTGATGAAGAATCAATGTATATAATTAGCAATTACTAAAAATTTGTTATAGGTATACACAATTAGAGAGAGCGCCACACGATTGGAACTACCAATATTTTATTATAAAATGTATATTTCAGTGATCATTTAAAAAAATCACAATAAAAAACGATACAGTCTAAACATCGTACAATCAACATTTAATTAATAAATACGCAATTAAGATACTTATTAGATATCTCCTACGAGCATTCAATGAATGCCACTTCAATGTTTCTACCCCAGTAAGCAACAGTTGTTGCTTACTCGGGTAGACACATCCCATATACATTGAGGAATTTGCCAGAAGTAAATAATTATTGCAAGTTATTGAAAAATAATTTACTCATAAAGTACAAAGACAAATGGGTACTTATGTAGTATCTGGGCGTCCGATTTAGAAATCGGATCGGATCGCATCGCATCGCATGCGACCAAATCGTATGCGATGCAATGGTCAAGATTTTTCCATAGGATTCAATGTTAAAATGGTCTGAGTCCATTTTAACATAGAATTCAATGGGAAAAAGGGGTCCTTTTCCTTTCCCCACTATCCAAGTGGGCATGGAGTTGGATATAAACCTGTGGCGAGCGTAGCGAGCCACCGAGCCCGAAGCGTGGCGAGCGTACACAGAATACTTTTTAAGAAATATGCGTCCCCTCGCGGGGCACGCTTCGCTCGCTACGATTCGGGCTCGGTGGCTCGCTGCGCTCGCCACGCTATTTAAATCAACTCTGTGCCCTCTTGGATAGTGTGAAATGAACAGGACCTTCTTAACATTGAATCCTATGCAAAATCGCATTGAATCGCATTGCATCGCATCTGATTGTATGCCTTAAGGTAAGGCATACAATCACAAAATCGGACGCCCAGATACTACATAAGTACCGACAAATGTATAGTCAATTAATGTGATACTTAGAAAGCTTATACTTATTGGTTATAGACAATGGATACTACCTTAATAGGTTACCTCCGTGATAGTATCAATGTATTCAAGGGACCTCCGTTTAGAATCCTCATGTAATGACGGTATAAAGGAATTAGTAGGCTCTTAGTTACACCGGCCTAATTTTGGTGTCTGCTGAGGGAACGCACTGGGCGGTTGAGCCGGGAGCGAGCCGTCCTCCCCCGGTGGAGATGCGGTGAGGATGAAGGTGGATGGCTCTAGCTACACCTGGTCTGTACCGTCACCTGGTTGAGGGAGAGACCATTGCTGGATAGTACCGGGAGCGAGCCATCCACAGGTGAATGTAGATGTAAGCACGTAGTTCACACTGTACTCTTCCAGCGCCGGCGCTGATTGACAGTTAAGCCACAGTGTAAGGGGAGTGAACTGTTCACTGGAGGTAATACTTGCAATTACACATACAGGTGCCTGACTTCCCCTGGGTGAATGAGTCCCACCGCTAAGCAGGTGGTATCAAAGCTTTAGCAGCCCAGGAAGAATCAAATACAGTAGTCCAAAGAAGATGGCGAGTGGTCCAATTGAATGCTAGAGGGGGGTTGTAGCAATACCCCAGCCTTTTACGCCTTTCTCCGTACCAACTGCTTTATCAAAAAGGAATAGGGGCCATGTGTATTTGCATTTGCAGGCGGCATCTGGTGGACTCACAAGTATGCGAATTCTCAGCCTTGCTAATCAACCAGAATAAGGTCCTTTGTCTACAGAAAGTATGAAATTCTACTTTATTTTATACCTACATCATGACAGGACATCACGACAGGAACGGCAGGTGTTAGACTATATTTAAATATATATCTTTTTTTATTTTCATTATGAACACTGTGTTCTAATAAGAGAAATAGATTATGATCTCAGCTATGTCTAGCGGAGCATCCCGTATCCTGAGTGGTGAGACAGAAACAGAATTAATTGGCATCACAAACCATCAAGAAAGTGTTTAGCTGTCCTTCACTCAAATGGATGTGTCACAAACCTAGAACAACTATATTAAATTCCTAGCACTTATTATATATGCTTATTTTTTTTCTCCAAGTTATTACTAAGTAGCATAACCTTGTTTTATTTAACTTAATTATACAGGTTTTCATTTCCACTTTTGATTCTTTTTGTATTATTTTGTTTTAAAATAAGACATTAAATTACAACCCAGGCAGAGTAGCTGCACTAATTACAGTGCCCTAAGTAATAATATGCTTTTCATTTCTGTAGATTGATCGCTCTCAGGGTGAGCGAGACGTGATTCAGTGAATGGTGGTCAGACCTGTAATTAGCTGTCACTCGTAGCAAGAGACATTTGCAGGTAATATACAAAGATGCCACTTTACAAGAAGTAGATACAATCAGGGCTCTGCAACATTAGCATGCAATGGTACAAAAGGCTAAATGTATTTATAAATATTGAAGTTGGCTATTCTTTTTATTGGATTAAAATAACTTAAGGGGTGTAATTTAATGATGCAGTGCATGGGTTTTCTGCATATGTCAAATGTGCATGACAGACAGACGTAGTTTAAAATTGACATTTGGGGTATGTCATAGGATTGAGCATGACAGTAGAGGGGACATCATTATGAGATATGTCAATGAATTGCAATCTTTTCGTCTTTGTCTTACATTTACCCCTCTGAGGGGAATTCATTATGTCTTAATGAATACCGTGTTCTCACTGCCAGTGAGAAATACACGGCTTTTCCCCTGCATTAAAATGCCGGGGACCCCCGTTCTCACTGCAAGGCAAATTTCCGGGTGAAGAAGTTCTACCCGGTAATTTGCCTTTTAACACGGGTTTTTCTGCAGTGTGAACGGGTCAACCCGTGTCTGCATACCCGGATCTCAAACACGGGTAAAAAGCAGGATTTTACCCGTGTATGAGATCCAGGTATGCGCTGTTCATTTGACCCAGGAATTTGCCTGCAGTGAGAACGGGGTATAAGTCATCAATAATCAGGGTGGTTGTTCTTTATATAAAATAGTTAAAGTCCGTCAAAATGACGGCTTCCGCGATGTACTTTCACTTTAAGCTGTGACAGTTTTTACTTTGACTTTGAGCTGTGACAGTTTTTAGCCCATGAGCTCAGTACCCCACCCCAAGTCCCTGTCTGCTCCTTCCTCTTTTTTAACAGCTCCATCTCTCCGTATCCAACAAGTTTGAAACAGATCAGTGTCCCTGCAAAAGTTGCTTCCAATTTCTATTATGACATCTTTTACCGCACTAAGGAGTCATTTAATCTGTTGAGTGGCCTCTAGTGGTTAGTGTTGGTACTTCACCTTATAGAGATTAGCCTTTAATATACTGTATATTGATAATAAGAAAAGTAGTACTGCGCTGTATGTAAGGGACTGTGACAAAAGGTCACCACACAGTCAATGTGGTAATGGTCGACATGAAAGGTAGACATGGCTTTTTCCAGATTTTTTTTCTTAATTTTTGAGAACTTTTTCATACTTTTCCAACATTGAGTTGGACTCCAATTATGAATGGTAAATTTAGAAACAGAGGGATGACACTGGCGCTGCTAAGGGCAGCTGTTCAGTAAGGGTCCATAAAAGGTGTAAATCCCAAACTAGAAAACAGCACTCCAGTTCACTGACTCAAACATCAAAACATCATCAACTTGCTCCTGAGGAAGACATGGGACCTACCACGTGGAAACGTGTTGAGCTGTAGCACCACTTGGCACAAAGGTTCATCAAGCTACATTATCCTCTGGTTAAAGGAGCACTATCCGGACCGGCTACTTATTATCAAAGAGGTTTTTGCACATTGTTATCTCCAACCTGGACACTGATCTCCATGCTGAACTAAATGCTGTCACACACTGCTTCTGTCTCCCTTATACATTACCTATACTTCCTGTAGGCTCTCCACGCCTTCAGTACATCACCTTCTCACTACTCATTCTAGGCCACTCCAACCTCATTCTATATCACAACTCTGATCAACTTTACACAGAAATATGGCTCCTCGATCCAGTCCCATACCAGTCCTTGCTGCCAGGTCTCGCCCCCTCTCAACTTCCACACCTTTCACACGCACCCACAACCCACACAACCTAATTACTATCTCACCTGTCCCCTCCCTTCCTTTCTCCTATGCTCTCTGGAATGCTAGATCAGTCTGCAACAAGCTCCCAACTATCCACGACCTCTTTATCTCCCACTTTTTTAACCTTCTTGCCATCACTGAAACCTGGCTGTCCGCATCTGACACTACCTCCCCTGCTGCCCTCTCTTATGGAGGCCTCTCCTTCACACACTCGGTCAGACCTGATGGCCGCCAGGGTGGAGGAGTGGGCATCCTCCTCTCCCCCAACTGCACCTTCCGCGCCATCCCACCTGAGCCCTCCCTCACATTCTCCACCTTTGAGGTACACACTATCCGCCTCTTCTACCCCATTCACCTCCTTGTGGCTGTAATCTACCGCCCCCCTGGCCCCTGCTCCCCTTTCCTTGATAACTTTGCTGCGTGGCTTCCACACTTTCTTGCCTCTGACCTCCCCTCTATCATCCTCGGTGACTTTAACATTCCTATTGACATCAATAATGCTGCCTCCTCTAACCTTCTTGACCTTACCACCTCCTTTGGACTTTCTCAATGGACCTCCACCCCCACTCATAATCTCGGACACTCCCTTGACCTAGTCTTCACCCACCATTGTAATCTCTCTGATTTCTCTAATTCTTCCTTCCCACTCTCTGACCACAATCTGCTCTCTTTCACCCTCTCATCCTCCCCTCTCCCCTCATTGCCCAGACCCACAGTCACCAGACGTAACCTCGGGTCTCTTGACCCCACTGTCCTGTCTTCCCTGGAGACTTTCCTCTCTCCTCTCTCAACCATGACCTCCACCTCTCACCTCTGCTCTCGACTCTGTAGCCCCCCTCCACACTGTTCCCCTTCGACGCTCTAAACCACAACCCTGGCACAACAAAATAACTTGATTCTTGCAAAAATGTGCACGCTCTGCTGAACGCCTCTGGAGGAAATCTCACTCTCTGGAAGACTTCCTCCATTTCAAGTTTATTCTCTCCTCCTACAGCGCTGCTCTCTCCTATACCAAACAATCTTTCTTCAAATCTCTCATCTCTTCCCATTCCTCCAATCCCCGACGTCTCTTTGAAACTTTCAACACTCTACTTCGCTCTGCACCACCCCTCCTCCCTTCATCTCTCACTGCCAATGACTTTGCCTCCTTCTTCCTCTCTAAAATTAAGGGTAATCCAACATGATATCTCCTTCCATACCCCCTCTGCTGCCCACCCACCCCAATCATCCTCCCCTACCAACTACCCCACCCTGTCATCCTTCTGCCCTACTACAGCTGAGGAAGTCCACTCCCTCATCTCATCCTCTCCCCCCTCTACCTGTCCCTTGGACCCTCTCCCCTCCCGTCTCCTCAGTTCCCTCTCCCCCACTGGCTGCTCCCACCTTGCTCACCTCTTTAACCTATCTCTTTCTACTGGCATCTTTCCCTCACCCTTCAAACACGCTCTGGTCTCGCCTATTCTTAAAAAACCTAACCTGGACCCTTTATCTCCCACAAGCTACCGCCCTATCTCTCTTCTCCCATTTGCCTCTAAAATACTAGAACGGCTGGTTTACAGGCGTCTCACCAGCTACCTGTCCGACCACTCCATCCTAGATCCCCTTCAATCTGGCTTTCGCCCACTTCATTCCACTGAGACTGCCCTAGTGAAAGTCACCAATGACCTGCTGTCAGCCAAATCCAAGGGTCACTTCTCCCTGCTTATCCTTTTGGACCTATCTGCTGCCTTTGACACTGTGGATCACCCTCTCCTCCTCCACACACTCCAAAACATTGGCCTCTCTGGCACAGTCTTCAACTGGTTTTCCTCTTACCTCTTCAACCGTTCCTTCTCAGTCTCTGCCTCTGGCTCTACCTCACGACCTTCTATCCTTCCTGTCGGGGTCCCTCAGGGTTCCGTCCTTGGCCCCATTCTGTTCTCTCTGTACACCTCCTCTCTGGGTGCACTCATTAACTCCTTTGGCTTCCAATATCACCTCTATGCAGATGACACCCAAATCTACCTCTCCTCTCCTGATCTGTCCCCCACTGTTTTCTCTCAAGTTTCCAACTGCCTCGCTGCCATCTCTACCTGGATGTTTGAGCGATTTCTGAAGCTGAATATGGACAAAACCGAACTTATTATCTTTCCCCCACCCAGAGCTATGACCCCTACTAATATCTCTATCACTGTTAACAACACCATCATCTCCCCTGTTCCCCAACTCCGCTGCCTGGGTGTCACTCTTGACTCCTCCCTCTCCTTTGCACCCCACATCCAAGCCCTGGCCCATTTTTGCCGGTTCCAGTTACGCAACATTGCTCGCATCAGGCCCTTTCTCTCACAGAGTGCAACTAAGCTGATCATCCACTCATTGGTCATCTCACGGCTTGACTACTGTAATGCTCTTCTCACCGGCCTCGCTCAATCCCCACTAGCTCCTCTCCAATCTGTCCTCAATGCTGCAGCCAGGCTTATCTTCCTCTCCTGCCGCTCTAATTCTGCTACTCCCCTTCAACAAAATCTGCACTGGCTTCCATTCCCCTACAGAATCCTCTTCAAACACCTCACACTCACATACAGGGCCATCTCTAATTCCATTGCTCCATATATCTCTAACCTCATCTCCATTCATACACCCTTCCGCCCTCTACGGTCAGCTGTCGACTGTCGTCTCTCATCCACCCTGATCACTGCTTCCCATGCTAGAGTACAGGACTTTGCCCGTGCTGCACCCCTTCAGTGGAACGCACTCCCTCGCTCCATTAGACTCTCCCCGACCTTGCAAAGCTTCAAACGGGCACTGAAAACTCACCTATTCATCAAAGCGTACCCTTCCACTGCATAAACCAGCTGGTTCTCTGACCCCTTGCCTGTTTACATCCTGCTATCTAACCACCACCCCCTCACTTGCACCTCTTGTAATCTGTCTGTCTCCCCTTCCTACTAGATTGTAAGCTCCTCCGAGTAGGGCCCTCTTCCCTCCTGTTGTCAAAGCCCACTTCTCTTCACATTTCACTCACAGCTCTCCTTTACTCCAACACTCAGTGACCATCTTCGTCTGCATACTCATCTCCATCATTGGCCTCAAGCCTCTAGTTGTATGTTGATTGGGTCCTCACTACTTACATTTAAGCTGTAATGTGTATTGAACTGTGGTGCTCTTTATTTGTACTGTATTTTTGTTATTTATTCAATGTTATGCCAAGTTTTGTCTCCCTGTATTGTTCCTTTGTACGGCGCTGCGAAACACTTGTGGCGCCTTATAAATAAAATTATAATAATAATAATAATAATAACTAATACCTGTACACATCATCTGCGAAATGACTGGCTAGGCAGCTATGTGGTGCCTCACCACTTCAGTGGTGCACACAGGGGGGGTTCTGTTTGCCCATAAACCCCCTGACATGCCATGTTTTTATTTTATTGGGCTGCTGAACTCCTGCCGCTGCTGCTTCTGAGTGCCCAGCTGGATGCAGCAGTGTGTGTATGTGTGTGTATGTATGCATGTGTTTGCTATCTTTGCGTGTGTATGTTTAAATGTATGCTATGTATGCTATGTATGTATGTATGTATGTATGTATGTATGTGCAGTGTATATGTATGTGAAATAAGTGTTGAAAATCAGAACCCAAAACCTAAAACGTTTAGGGGGTGTTTTGGCAAAACCCATTAGAACCCAAAATGCAAAAAATGGCTGGTGCACATCACTAATTAAAAGGGGTATGAAGTCAAGGGATGCCAATGGGATAGTGCCTCCTTACAAGGCATTGGTGAGAGCACACTTGAAATACTGTGTTCAGTTCTGGGCACCGCACCTTAAAAAGGACATAAATGAATTGGAACAGGTACAGAGAATGGCAACTAAGCTAGTAAAAAGTCTCGAATCACTAGAATACAAAGATAAAGATGGAGCGGCTCTCGCTCTTGCAGGGGCTGGCGCTTCTATCGCCAGCCCCGCCATCCACCAGCTCCCGCCAGGGGGTGGCGACGGAGCTCCCTGCTGCTGAACACTGCCACCCCGGTGCCCACCATGGTCCATATCATCGCCCCCGAAACCCCCCCGAACCCTGCCCATCTCCCTGAAGCGGAGACAGGCAGGGTCCCGACGCCCAGCCGCCGAGAAACTGGGACGTGCGTGTGCGTGAGACCAACGCGCATCCCAGTTTGATGGACTCCCTCTCCACCAGCTCTCAACGAGAGTCAGACAATGAAGAGAGGGGCTCCATCTGTAGGTTAACCAGGCAGAATATGTTGTCACTGGAGAAACGGAGGTTGAGAGGTGATATGATTAGTATGTTCAAATACAGGACTGGGAATCATATGGAACTGGGAGATGATTGGTCACTAACAGGCCTATACTTAGGACACGCGGGCATGTACTGAGGCTCGAGGAAAATAAATTCCGTACTGAATTAAGAAGAGGATTCTTCACCATTAGAGCAGTAACATTCTGGAACTCATTGCCGGTGGGGCTGGTTACAGCAACTACTGTTAATGAATTTATATCAAAACTAGATAAATTTTTGCCACTAAGGGAATCCTATAGATATGAATTACTCAAGTCAGTAGTTATAAGCTAGATAGGTTGAACTAGATGGACTAACGTCTTTTTTCAGCCTTAATTACTATGTTACTATGTTACTAAGTGTGTGGTGGGTTAATTGTACAATGGGTAAGGGCCTACAGAACTGAACCCATATCTCTTCCTCGTGTTGTCATGTGGACTATAAACATTATATATTGAAAAGGGTCTTCATCCGTTCAGTCATTATACTTCAGATAAACACACTATCATGATAGTCTGATTTTTCCATCCTTTTCTTTTCTTTTGGTATACTTTAAAAGCGACAACTTGTAATAAATCCCATTATCTCCCTAGGTGTAAATAAACAGGCATTTCCTTGTGATGTCACCCAGTGTGATTTTGAAAATGCAAACACACAACAATGCTCCTTGTCACTAGCACAATTACCTAAAGACATAAATAATGTGGTAACACAAAGGCAATTCATTGTGATATTTACTGCTGTGTAATGTGTTCTATAAAGAAAAGAAACAGAATTATTCTTTGCTGGATCTGAAAAGTCTTTCAAATCTCACACATGGTTGAGAGAATAATGGAAAGATACCTGAAGTGCACTGCAGTACTTCCAGATGATTATAGTCCAGGGATTCCCAGAAATCATTTCACTTGTTAAAATGATGTGATCTGGGAATGATAATAGACTGATGTGTATTGCTCTGCTTAAGGTAATGGGATCGGTCATGTGAGTGCATGATGGAGGTATTGTACCTCTCTTATAGGTGGACCTTCTGGCTTTGTTCTTTAGTGACCGCTTCTGAGTCAGACCCCATCCCAGCAGAGAGGTAAGGGTCCGCCCATACACAGTAAATGCACAATCAGGCTAGCAATCAGAGGAGGAGGATGACGAGTGACGATGACATCTTGTCTCTGTAGAGAGATATGAATTGTTTTTTTTTTTTGTGTGGGGGCCCAAACAAACCAATCATTTCAGCCATAGTTTTGTAGGCCCTGTAGCTGAAAAGTTTGGTTTGTTAAATTGTGCATGTCCTATTTCCGCAACATAAGGGTGGGTGGAAGGGCCCAAGGACAATTCCATCTTGTATCACCATTCATTAATCCCACTGCTGAGAGTCATTGATATGTGTGATAAATGGACTCGTCTTTAATCACATACAACTGTTTGCACTCAAGTGGTAGTAATCACAGAGCTGAACAATCCCACTGCTGAGAGTCATTGATTGCTGCACAAATGGCCCACTGCTCCTTGGCTGGTCGTCTCTTGGTTATGTCCGGTCAGTAGGTTCCATTCCATTCTACTGCCATACATATAATACCTCTCTGCTGGTGCATCTACTGCTTTAGATAGGGTGTTACAGGTGTCTCCGGGAAGCCATTTCAACAGTGTTGTTAATGTAGGCAATGTACCTTAAGCACAGAGAACACGTACATGACTGTCACATTCACAGACACTGTAATGCAGATGGGTATATTCCCTATGTTATTCTGGGAATCCGCTGCTGCACTCTTACCCTGTATAACACATTATTTTTTAGGTTAATAATAGCGTAGGACCAAAAAATAATAAAAAATTCTGCGATTTTAGCAGTTAATCAGAACCTAGAACCCAAAACGTTTAGGGGTTGTTTTGCAAAACCCATTAGAACCCAAAACCTGAAGGTAATCAGAACCCAAAATATGAAAAAGTGGTCGGTGCACATCCCCAATTAAAATAGGTATGGATACAAGGGATGCCAATGGGATAGTGCAGTGTGCTGCAGCACTGTTGGTAAACTTAACCACTTATATACCAGTCTGCTTGTGCATCTACTGTATAATTAATAATACCCCCCTGCTGGTGTATACAGTCTTACATAACTAGTACATATTATTATTATTATTATTATTATTATTATTATATTATTATAATTTTTTGGTGGTGTGTATTTGATCATTGCAAAATCGCCTGAAAAACACACAACCAACTCCCTCCTCATCAATTTCCTCCTTGATCCGGATCAGGCGGAGTCCTGCAGGCCATGTCACCAGCATAACTGACTCCCCTTCTATCCAATATTCCTCCAGATGATCACGCCTACTACTGCTGCTGCTGCTGGTAGTCGGTCATCACCCCAGAGGGGAAGTCGTAAGACCGCTACGTCTTTCACTAAGCAATTGACCATCCAACAGTCGTTTGCCATGAGGACGAAATACGACAGCAGTCATCCTATGGCAAAGCGGATAACTGCGGCCTTGACAGCTATGTTGGTGTTAGTGCATCCAGTGTCTGCCATCAGTGGAGTGGGATTTAGACGGTTGATGGAGGTATTGTGTCCCCGGTGCCAAATCCAGTCTACATTCTGCTTCACTAGGCAGGCGATACCCGCAATGTACAGGGACATCAGAAAAATTATCCTCAGTGCCCTGAAAAATGCAGCTGTACCCACTGTCCACTTAATTACAGACATGTGGACAAGTGGATCAGGGCAAACTAAGGACTATATGACTGTGACAGCACACTGGGTAGATGCATCGCCTTCCGCAGAAGCATCTCCTGCACATCAGCTCCTTCCAAGGCAGGCTACGCTGTATATCACAGGTTTTAGGAAGAGGCACAACGCCGACAACCTCTTAGAGAATCTGAGGGAAATCATCTCCCAGTGGCATACCCCCCTTAGACTCTACTGGGGATTTGTGGTGTCGGACAACGCCAGTTACATTGTGCGGGCATTACACATGGGCACGTGCCATGTTTTGCCCACACAATAAATTTGGTGGTTCAGCATTTCATCAGAAGTGACAGGAGCGTGCAGGAGATGCTTGCGGTGGCCGCCAAATTTGCGGACACTTTCGGCATTCTGCCACTGCCTGCCAAAGGCTGAAGTGGCAGCAACAATTCCTCAACCTACCCTGCCCTCAGCTTAAACAAGAGGTGGTGACGCGCTGGAACTCCACCCTCTATATGCCACAGAGGATGGAGGAGCAGCAAAAGGCCATTCAAGCCTACACAGCCACCTACGACATAGGCAGAGGAGCGGGGCTGCACCTGACTCAAGCGCAGTGGACGCTGATTTCCGTGTTGTGCAAGGTTCTCCAGCCATTTGAACTAGCCCCACGTGAAGCCAGTGCCGACACTGCCAGCATTAGTCAGGTGATTCCCCTGATCAGGCTGTTGCAGAAGCACCTGGAGAAAGTGAAGGAGGAGCTAAAGTGTTGTGATTCCGCAAAGCATGTCGCTCTTGTGGATGAAACCCTCCAAACGCTTTGCCAGGATACGAGGGTGGTCAGTCTGTTAAAGTCAGAGGAATACATTCTGGCCACCGTGCTCGATCCTCGGTTTATATCGTATGTTGTGTCTCTGTGGCCCGGCGGGCACAAGTCTACAAAGGTGCAAAGACCTTCTGGTCAGGAGATTGTCATCTGAAGGGGACCGTGACACGGCCAGAGCTCCTCCTTCATTTTCTCCATCACCTTCTTGTTTGTATATACAGGACCAACTAACCTGTTTTATAGCAGCTGCTGGGAAGCCACTCCTACCAAGCACCCCCCAAGACCCCTCTCCTATTTTAGGGCGGGCTCACCATTTCTCCCACACCTGTGCCTGCGAGGAAACAGCTGCGATTTCCCACACAACCCGCTGGCAGGGATGCAGGGCAGGCAGGAGGGAGTTTGGACATCTGGTCCGGACTAAAGGACCTGGCAACGATTGCTGGCATGTCTACTGTCGGTACATTGGATGCTATCACCATTGAAAAAATGGTGGAGGATTACTTTAGTGACAGCATCCAAGTAGACATGTCAGACAGTCCTTACCTGTACTGGCAGGAAAAAAGGCAGTTTGGAAGGCCCTGTACAAACTGGCTCTATTTGACCTGATTTGTCCCCCCTCCAGTAGGGAACCTGGTAAGTGAGCGGCGAAGGAGGTTGCTTCCGCAAAATGTTGCGAAGATGATGTTTATAAAAATTTATTCTTAATTATTCAAGACCAAGAATTGCCTCCAGAGATTATAATGGGAACTGTGATTGTGGAGTCCAGTGGGGACGAATTCATAATCTGTGAGGACGAGGAAGTACACACTGAAAGGGGCGAGGAATCAGTGGAGGACTGAACCTTGGCTGGTGGCTGGTGGTAAACACGATCAAGCCAGATAGGGGTCTTTTTGGGGCCTAGTTTTTCAAACTGCCATCCTGTCTGCTGCTGCAGTGCCACTCCTAGATGAGTCACGTGTTTGTGCCGCACACTTGTGTGGCTTAGCATAGTTATACAACTACCTCGGTGCAACCTTTTGCCCTAAAAACAATAATATGAGGTGTTCAGAATAGACTAGAAATGAGTGGAAATGAATAATAGCGTTGGAACAAAAAAAACCCCACAATAATTCTGTGATTTTAGCAGTTTTTATGCTTTTAAAAAAAATAAAATCAGAACCCAAAACATTTAGGGGGGTGTTTTGGCAGAACCCATCAGAACCCAAAACCTGAAGGTAATCAGAACTCAAAACCCAAGCCCCAAAACGCGAAAAGTGTCCGGTGCACATCCCTATATTAAACACACAAAAATAATATCTAAATTATTATTCTATCTAACCTGGTTTTACATTATCTACTGCCAAAGCTGAGAAACTGCCTATTATTCAGTTGTTAAAAAATATTCTGATTGCAGCAAGAAAGGTGATACCCAGACAGTTGGAATGTAGCATTATTCCTGTTCTGTTAACAGTAATTCCCTTGATTAACATTCAAATGTCACATGAATATGGGCGCCATAAATCACCGCACAAGGAAGACAAATTATTGACAAACAAGGTTGAAAAGGACTTATCTACAGTGGCTTCTGAAAAATAGACTATGGTACACTGTAAGTTATTTACAGGGCTTGTGAAGTAACAACTAAATCTGAAATCATGCTACTGTTAGAACTTAAAGAAGGGACTTAGTGGGAGGTGTACTAAGCCTTGAAAATTGATAAAGTGGAGTGAGATACAGTAACAACAATCAGCCCCTAACTGTCATTTTACCAGTTGTGTTTGATAAAGGGCAGTAGGAGCTTATTGGTTTGTAGTTTATGTGGTTCTGGGATAATGGGTCGACAATATCTAGGTCAACAGTCAGTAGGTCGATCACTATTGGTCCGCAGGGACTAGGTCGACACCTAAGAATGGTCGACATACCCAGTGGCGGCTTGTACCTTTTGGGGGGAGGGGGGCAGCCGCTGGCTGCAACCGCGGGGGTGCTTGCAGCCCTGCAGCCTATAGGTGAAAACCAGCACTGGAAATGCCCTAGGTCAACAGTGATAGAAGGTCGACACAACTTTAAGGTCAACATACCGGTATACAGTCCACATTTACATAAAGAGCAAAATATATAAAACTACTCTACAGGATATTCACCACCTTTGGCCATAAAATTTAGCACGCATCATCTAACGGCACAATGTAGAAACATGTTGGTGATTGGATAGGCACCTTATTATATTAGGAACCTACCTTTTTCCATCTGGTACCACTTGTGTCCTGATCTGGATTCGGGATAGAGCTGGAGGATCCCAACCTTCTGGGTGCATTTTAACTTTTATTATTTATTATTGTACATAATCTGATTCTTTGTTTTTTTGCATGTCACGTGGATTAAATATTTTTTTTTATGGATGGACGTCTGGCATGAATTTGTGGGTCCAACTGTGGAAGAACCTTAAAGAAACCTATTGAGGTCTCATTTAGAGGTGAGTCATTGTTTCAGAAGGGCCTCTCTGATTGGTGTATATAATTCCATTGAAAAGAGGAAAAGAGCTGGAATCCCGCAAAGAAACCTTGATATGAAAATAGGGCCCATGTTAGAGGCCAGTATCTAAAAGAAAGAAAATGTATGACGTAGGATTTTGGAGCTGGTGAAAGGGGACTGTGTATCTATTAAAGAAACCTTTGATGAGAATATAGGGCACAGCCACAAGGTCAGTATGGCGACTGAGGGAGCTGCACTGGCATTTCTGAAGATACGTGTATACTCACCCAAAACGACAGAGAGTTCGTAGTTAAAGCTTTGGTAATTGGTGGACATCGCCATGTGGTGTTCTTAAATGTGTTGTAGAGTTGTGTGGGGTTCGGTAAACCCAGGAGGACCATTTTTGGCAGCAGACTAGGAGGTGCAGAACTTCTTCTATATATTTTTTTTACAGTTTTAGCATGCATCATGACAGAACTTGGTCTTAAGCATTCTAAATGTTAATTAACATAAATGGTTAAGAACGAAATGGCAATTTCCCAGAATTTCATGGAATCCAAACCAACTCTTCCACATTGGACTACCATAGATTTGTACTTTGGCAAAATACACTCTTCCATTGTAAAATCCAGGCCTACACAAAGCTCTGTTGCAATTTGGTTTATCTCTGGCATTAAGCAGAAGTGTGCGATAGTCTTTGCCGTGAGTCCTAAACAGACTTTGGCCCTTATTCTGATTGACGCGTACTTTACCGCATACTTTCGGATCGCGTCTTTACGGCGTCTGCGCATGCGTGGAGAACGCCACGCGCATGTGCCACGCCTTGACTCCGTACCTGTTCGGGCAAATCCCGTACAAAACTGTTCACCGCAATCATTCGGGAAATATGGGCGTATTATGGGCGTCATGCGGAATGACACATGGGCGTAGTTTCAAAGTGGGCAAAACGGGGCGGAAACATGGGCGGACACGGGGGAGTACACTTATGTTGGGGGGCGTGCATTCGGATACCACTCCGAATGCACGCGAACAAAAAGGAAAGAAATGTGCGGTGTCCAAAAGGCCACTATTGCTTTGCGGACACCACTCGTTCCTGCGGGAGGCGAACGGACCGCCTAATGACTACAAGCATTAACACCTGAACCCAATAAAATCGACTCCTTTACTCATTAATCACTAATAGGACGCTTGTCAGTGCTTTAATTGAAACCATTGCTGCTTCAAGGAAACCTTACTCATCACCCACATATGCTGTACTTCTGACACACTTTAAACCTGCTAACAATGGACATGACTGAATATTAATACTAGCAATACACATGTGTATGCGACATGTACTAATTAAACCACACAATTGTTGTAAAGTAAAGCAATTTATTTATATAAATTTCACAGTCAATGCCACTGTGATGCAATGACAAAAAAATAAAAATACCAAAAAAAAAAAACCATGGCAGGAATGTACCAAAATAAATTATAATACAAAACAAATATAATTGCACACAGATGGACTCCAGCACCTCCTATGTGCCACTGCACATGCAGCCAGTGGGAAATGAGGAGGCTGCTGGCCCTTCTACAGCAGGCCAACCTGCACCTGACCATTCTACAGCAGGGCAACCTACACCTGGCCCTTCTGCAGCAGGCCAACCTGCAGCTGGCTCATATGCACCATCAGCAGAATCATTTGGAACACAACCGGGGACTTAGCAACATCACATCAAGTGCAGCTGACAGTAATGGCAGGCAAAAGAGGGCAACAGGGGAACCAAAAAGGACATTGGAAGCAAGGGCTCATCTGGTTACCCTCAGCACGTGATTGGACACAAGAAGCTGACACACACAGTACAATGGAAGATTTGGGATGAGATAACGGTGGAGATTAATGCAGCCACAAGTTCATTTTCGACCACGTTTGGCCTTGGTAGGCTCCTTGGCCTGTGCAGCAGCTCTTCGGGCACGGCCAGATGCTGGGGCAGGTGGAGCAGATGCTGGTGAGGGGTTGGCTGGTCTACCCCTCCTGCCAGCAGGGAGTGTTGCTGGTGGTAATGCACCAGAAACGGATGACATTAGGACCCTGTTGCTGTTAACCAGCTCCACCATAAGCTCATTATGGTGGAGGAGGAGATCATTTTGGCGGGTGGCTTGCTCGGCCAGCACCTGAGCACTTGCAGCCATGGCCTGATGCGCCTCAGCCATGGCCTGCAGGCTCCCAGCGATGGCCTGCTGGGTGCTGACCAAGCTCGCCATGATCTCCTCGGTCCTATGCATCCGTTCTGATGCCAACTCTCCCTGCTGGTTTATGTCCCCAAGCATCTGGGCCAACCTGGCCAAATCGGCTTGGGCCGATGGCTGCTGCTGCACAGGCCTACCACTGGGTCCAGGTGGCACGGACTCCTCCACCTCCTGACCAGAGTCGTCACCAAGCAGTGGGGTGTCTGTGGAAAATGATAAACACAATTAGGACACATTCTAAGATAATTACTTGCACAAGCTGACCAATATTTACCTTCCAGAAAAGACGCAAACACTTCAGCTGGGGCCTCGCTATCCATCGTGCTCACCCCCCTGACCTCCTCAACTGATATACAGCTCTCGGCCATCAACTCCAGGGGGGTGAGCTCTAGCCCTGATGGCATGGGCCCGGCCCCAGATGTCTGGCTGTGTTCCCACCGCTTGGTCATCTTCCTCTTCAGGTTGGTTTTGAAGTCCTGCCACCTGCAATGTAAGTTGACATATTAATACATGTCACTCCAGATGTTTGCTGTTGCAGCCATTGCTCTGTGCTACATATTACGACATGTGCTTAATGTCCAAAAGATAACATTACATGCAACTATGATATCAACCGTTACAATACACATTCACAATCACCATACTCTAACTCTCAACTAAATAACATGGCAATAATGTCTGTGTATCGTAACAACCTCACGGGCCATTTGCAAAATCCATCTAAGCATGAATTCAATCATTACTTGTCTATTACTGGGCACATGTATCACAAAACAACTTGCCTCTTCTTCACATGGTCCGTCTCACGAACTTGTGGCGCTACTTCATTAATCTCTGCCGTTATCTGTTCCCAAATCTTCCATCTGCGTGTGTGTGTCAGCTTCTCCGATGGACACTCAATCCAATCACGTGCTCGGGGAACCAGGATGGCAAGCTCCTGTGCTTCATATGCCTTATTTCTTGTAGTTGGTTCCTCTGTTGCCCTCGCTCTCCCCTTGCCACGTCCATGGCCACGCCCCCTGGCACGTGTCGCTGCACTTGAAGTGCTGGCCATGGTACTATCTTGTGAAGTCCCCGGTTGTGTTCCAAAAGATTCTGCTGATGGTGCATATGAGCCAGCTGCAGGTTGCCCTGCTGCAGAAGGGCCAGGTGTAGGTTGCCCTGCTGTAGAATGGTCAGGTGCAGGTTGCCCTGCTGTAGAAGGGCCAGCAGCCTCCTCATTACCCACTGGCTGCATGTGCAGTGGCACATAGGTGGTGTTGGAGTCCATCTGGTGAAATAGTTGCTGCAGCTCTGGGTCCACCTCTGGTTGTGATCCAGACATGTTAGCAACAACATTGTCACCTTCTAATACACCTTTATATACTGTTTGTGTATCCTGTTTGGCGGACATCAGCGGCAGCTGCGTTCCGTGCACGAGCGTACGTCGCTGTTTTTTCGCGCCGCATACGGTGGCGGAAATTCCATTGTGTAAAACCTGGCGAAACTTCGACATGAAATACTGGTCACCAATTCTAACATTGCATAGAATCTTCTGCTACACCTGTGACTATCGCACAATACACATGCTATTTGCTAGCATGACATGACATTTGGTTCATGACTACTGTGGTATTGTGGCGTTTGATTGCAAGCTAAAAGTAGCCCAATCCCTTAGAAAATCCAGGCCACAAGTCATGCAATACTCATCACTACTGTTATAGACCACACATGTGACAGGCCTATAAATAGTGAATTGCTGCTAGAATCATTTGTCTCCAGATCTGGACTTGTCAGGGTCTAAGGTAAGCTCTTCCATGGTCCTTGTAGATATGTTATCCATTAACAATGTAAGTGTATGAATGTATGCACCATTGCCTCACTGACTACAGATTGTTGGGCCAGCAAAGTCTTTGTAGCATTATTGCAACATGTCACATGTTCACTATTTCACTCACAGGTCTGAAACCTGTGTGTGTTCATCTATTGCAGGACAACATGTCCCAGCAATAGCTGGAATGTCTCATAGTACATGATGTCGGCAACAAATGCAGACACCTTTGATACTCAAGTAGTGTTTAGTAGTTCGATGTTGTAAGCATCTGTGTGTTTAGGACGGTGTGTATTGAGTTCATATTATTGTTACATCATTATAGAGTCAAATGGATCTTCGGGATTTTACGGGGCGGCCATCTATTGTACGTATTGAAGCCTACAAATCTATTTGTAGTGGGATATGGCCATTATGTGCATAGGTGCATCAGTATTTATGTTCATTTCTTTATAGGTTGCTGAAGCAATGCTGCGGGACATGGAAAGGAGGCTAAGGGCACTTGCGGCTCTCCCCACTCGTCGCCCAAGGAGGCCAGGACGTGCTAGAATCTATCGCACACGGGTGACTCTGTTTGCTATGCCCGATGATGAGGTACTTACTAGGTACCGGTTACCGCCACATGTAATTCTGGATCTGCTCTCGTTAATTGAGAGTGATCTGGAACCTCTACACGGGATCACGACAGCAATTCCGCCTCACACACAGCTGCTGGCGGTGTTGCATTTCTGCGCCTCAGGATCATTCCAACAAGTAGTGGCAGTACTTGCTGGAATATCTCAGCCGGCCTTCTGCCGAATCCTGAGGCGTGTGACGTCGGCCATGTTCAGGCGCAAGGGGCACTTCATGGCCATGACATTTGCCACCGAGACCCTGCGCAGAAGCCAGCAGGCCTTCCATCAAATTGCTGGCTTCCCTAATGTGATAGGGGCTGTGGATGGCACCCATGTACCATTTGTGCCTCCATCTCGAAGTGAGAAGATATATAGGAACCGCAAATTGTTCCACTCACTGAACGTGATGGTGGTATGTGGCCCATCCATGGAGATTCTCGCCTTCAACTCGAAGTTTCCCGGAAGTGCCCATGACTCTCATGTCATCCGACAAACCGGGATATGGCAAAGACTACAAGAGCTGGAAGGCCGTGATGCGTGGGTTCTGGGTGACTCCGGTTACCCATGTACGCCCTGGCTACTTACGCCGTACAGCTACCCAGCACCGGGCCCACAGGAGGCATTCAATCGGGCGCATGTTGCCACCAGGCAAGTGGTGGAGCGCTCAATTGGCCTTTTAAAGGGTCGATTTAGAGTGCTCCACCGCACTGGTGGTGACTTACAGTATGCGCCTCAAATGGTGTCGAGGATCGTGGGCCTGTGTATATTTTTCCACAACATTGCTGTGCGGCGTGAGATACCCTTTGATGAGTGGGAGGTACCATCTGAGCCGCAAGATCCGCCCATGCGCCCATCCCGCGCCCCTGAATGCCGGAGGGGATACCAGCTGCGGGACTCTGTGGCGCAAAGATACTTCAGGTACATTTTATCTAGTTGACCAGAACACACCAATTGTTGTAAAAATCACCCCTTCAAATAAGTACAGTGTGGTAGTTGTCAGTGTTACAAAACGACAATTAGCCAGCCTGCCCTCCTAATGGCAAAGAAATAGTAGATATTTATCATATGTGCTTAGTTTTGGGGGAAGTACAATATAGGTGCTCATTATTATACCTTGTACAAGGGATCTTATGTGTTTGTTATATCTTCATTATTGTAGTTGATACTATCCCTGATGACTGGTGAGTACATTGATTTATTCTCTAATGTGTTGGGGATTTTTTCCTGTGTTGATGTATGATTTGTTTGCAGATATATATATATATATATATATATATATATATATATGATATTTGAATTTATTAACATGTTTAAACATTTCGAGGAGCAGGCAGGCAGGCAGGCAGGCACCCAGGCAGGCAGGCACCCAGGCAGGCAGGCAGGCAGGCAGCCAGCCAGCCAGGCAGCCAGGCAGGCAGCGCTGGTGTATAATGCTGGACTCAGGATACCTGCAAGTATGTGTATGTGTCTTTTAAACATAAATGTACGCATACACATAGATGCATAGAGTAAGTAATGCTAAGTACAGCTATGCGTTGCTAAGCTATAGCACGCGTTGCTTGGCGGAGCGAGGCGTCATTGGATTTGCTAAGTGCATACACACTGTGTTTTATATATATCAGATTTGTTCATTAACATACATCAGCACTACTGTTTTGAAGGCATGCGAATTTGTCACCATTTGTGTTGGCGCAGAGACGCTGTTCATGTAAAGATGAACAATAAAGTTATTAACACAAATAACTGTGATAAACCAATGCCACCACCTGATTGGTTGATTGATGCCATTGTTAACATGGCGGAGACACGAAGGGCAGACCCGTTTTCTCCTGCGGAGCTGAGGGTTCTGGTCTCCGTCATGGAGACAAGGCTGGGCCGTGCGGGGCCCTTTATCAGCAATAGACATAAGCGCCGGGCCTATGCTGCGGCAGGCCGCAGGATTTACGCCCGCACTCGGGTGCGGAGGACCATCGGGCAGCTCGAGAGGCGGTGGTCGGACCTCCGCAGGCGCCAGCCCCAGCTGTTACAGCAAATTAGGGGCGAAATAGCTGAGTGTGAGTATTTTAGCAATGAAATTTCGCACTTACAACATAGCATATAGAAACAATAAAATGTGTCTCATGATAAGTGGGTGTCCATGGGTTTAAAAGTCCATAGACTGTTATGTGTGCTTCTTCCTGGTTAACATGCAGTCATGTGGCTTTTATATGTAATGACATAGCATTGATGATTCTGATGCATACAATGTGCCAGATCTAATATGTGTTACACATTGATAAATGCCAGGGTTGTAATGTTTGAACAAATTACTAACAATCACATAATAATTTAAATGTCACATTTTGGAGTCCATTAACAGTAAGGAGCTACTTTCCAGCATCGTTTGCCATCATTATCACCCTTCCATGTATGTCTTGTTATGGATTAATACATGTGCCCCAATGACCCGACATTGACCATGATTTTTTATTCTAACACACAGCACGAGCCCGAGCCCGACAGGCACGTGAAGAGGCCGAGGCAGCCCTGGCCGAGGAGGAGGGCCAAGAGCCTGAGGAGGAGGTGGCGGCAAGGGTGGAGGAGGAGCAAGTGGAGGAGGAGGAGGAAATGGTGGAGGAGCAAGTGGAGGAGATGGTGGAGGAGGTGGAGGAGATGGTGGAGGAGGTGGTGGAGGAGGAGGAGGTGCCTGAGGAGGTGGTGGTGGAGGAGGTGGAAGAGGAGTTGGTGGCAGAGGAGGAGGTGTTGGTGGCGGAGGAGGAGGTGGAGGAGGTGGTGGTGGTGGAGGAGGTGGTTGTGGCGGAGGAGGTGGACGAGGTGGTGGTGGTGGAGGAGGTGGTTGTGGCGGAGGAGGTGGACGAGGTGATGGTGGCGGAGGAGCTGGCGGAGGAGGGGGCTGAGGAGGCCACGGTTGCCCCAGAGGTGTCCGAATCCGAGGGGGAGGAGGCGTGTCAGGCCCCGGAGTCCCATCAGATCGGTATGTTTACATAATGCATCATTCATGAAGTAGTTGTACTGGTATTTGTTATGTAGCACTGGTGATTAAAACTTTTGGTACAATCCTATTAATACACACCCCAAAGTGGGTAGCTACAGATACAGGTACGGGTTAGATGGGGTGTCCAAGGCATCCCTTTCATCCAGGACACCTCTGTATTACACAGGTTTGTGGGATGGCTTGGAGCTCCATTTTGACTGCCACATAACCGTTGTAGTTAAACAGGATCCTGGAGTAAAGGGATGAGTGGATCATTTGTGGATTAAATTCACCTGCTGCAAGCGTTGATTATGACCCATCAAATAGTGGAATCTATATTGTTGGTGAATGTTATTTATAAACTATAGGATGTATGCTATAAATGGAGTATGGCCCGGCCTACCTTGGAATGGAGTCACAAGTTGCCAGTGTCCCAGGAGCCTCCTCTACCTAAACACCCCCTGTAGTTCAGATTGTTTTTTTGCCCTCACAGAATTGTAGGTTGGTTTAGAGTGAATTATGATTTTGAGGATGTGCACTGTGCATTCCTGACATTTGCATAACTCCCATGCCACGAACCATCACTGAACTTAGACTGAGGAGATTGTGACAAGTTCTTATTGACGGAGGCCATGACATGCTTGTCATTGGTTAGTCATGGGTGGGTTGTGACTGAGAAGAAACACTATGACTGTTATGTCTTCTGCAGAGTAAAGGGTAGAGGGAAAAAAACACAGTATGTAGTAAATAAGTTTGTATGTATGTAGATATGTATGTGTCATATCTATTTATCTATGTGTGTCTCTATCTCTCTACATAGATATATATATATATATATATACACATGTCACCTAGCATTTGTGCAATTTATGTCGCAGTATGTGAAATGTATGCATGAATATCATGACTAATTTTTGCCCCTTTGACATGCCCACAGATGACACCACACCGGCAGATGAGGGGGTTCGTGGGGCCCTCCTGCGGGCGGAGCACCATTTGCGGCTATTACTAGCCTATCTGCAGGACCTGCGAGATCTACTTATCTAATTTATTATTTTATATTTTTTTATTTAAATGTTAATTTTGGATTCTAATAAATGGTTTATGCAAGTTCACAGTTGTTGGTTTTATTTGCACATTAAACAGTATATGTGTAGATTGTTTATAATCTTTTACACAGGGTCTAATACAAACCATTGCACTTAAATTGCTGTAAGGGTTAATGTGTGCAATGCATGTGTTAGGCATGCTTGTAAGGATATATTGGCATCTAATTGATTCCAATTCCAAATAAGCAGTTTTTTATGAGGATAGGTAATTGAATAAGTGGGTCATGTGATGTATTGCAGAAGATACATAATAGTGGGTTGTTTGGCGTAAATACTCCGCTTACGGGCGGTAGCACCGATTGGCTCCCGTTCGGATGCGGTATTCCCGAGCATACTCTGTAATACTCTGTAATACCGTGCAGAATCGGAGTGTTTCTCCCGCACACGCATGGTTTGTATGTCGTCCGTAAACACGCCCTGTTCTTAAAGAGTGAGTCCGTCCGAATGCGGAGGACACGTGGGCGTTTCTACGGACGATGGCCGCACGCGGCAGAACACTGTGGCGTGCGGACCGCTCCGTAAGAATGCGGGAATATCCGCACCGATCAGAATAAGGGCCTTTGTTATAAATTAATGTTTAATCATGTGCTCGCTTGCTCTTGTAAAACAATTGAATCAATGTCATTAAGTACAGCTGAAGTATGGTACTCTTGGGTTTGAAAGCTTCTCATCGTACGTTATAAGTGACCCCTTCTTGGTTTGGGTCACAGATGGATTGCTGATGCCGATTGATGAAGAACAAGCTTTAATTAAATTTGATTAGCTGTTTTATTTTTTTCCTTATCTAATGTCCCAAAAGGCTACCATGGGGATTTACGTACACATTTTCACGAACTGCAGGAGACAGCTGGTTGCCGACTGCTTTACTAGAAGACGGAAGGTTGGGAAACAAGGCAACAATCTGATAATCAGCGGTATTGCCTTCTGGGCTTTCTCTGAGATGTTCAAGGGCAAAAACTATATCAAAATTATCATTTTAATTTTATCATGTTATTTACTGACTTGGGATGGAAAAAGTTTTTAGATGTGGATGCCAGAGATATTTTGTATGTTTAAACATGTAAATGTCTTCATCGTAACTGTATAACAACAACAACATAAAGAATTTTAATGCTATCATCAATCTGTCCTGCATTGAAATGATAGTCTAATTACTTTATAATGAGCTCCTACTTATACATTATTAGACATGCTCCGGGAATTAATGTATGCAAGTAAACAAACTTTATTTTGCGCTTTGACAATGATATATTAGTAACTCAGAGAAAACTAATGCAACCAGTAGTAATAATAGATAAGCAGCAGTAATTGGTTAGTTATTATTGATAGGAATGGAGGACACTGTGCTCAAGCTTCGATAACTTCAAAACCTGGACTCGGCTTTAAGGAAAGACTTTGATTAACATGTCAGATGTCCTATTGTCAGAATCCTGACTGACAGTGCTTCGATAGGGGGGAGAGCGCAAAGGAGCCCATTGCGTGCTCGCTGTGCTCGCCATACTGTGGGCTCGGTGGCTTGCTTTGCTTGCCAAAGGTTCTATTCTCCCTCTATGGGTTCATGGACCCCCACAAGGGAGACTAACCCCTGTGAGTCGAGATCCCCTCTGTCGGAGCACTGGCAGTTGGGATTCCAATGTCGGGATACTGACTGTCGGACCCCACTGTCAGGCAGATCCTCGCCACTCCCCCCCCTCTCATGTGCCTGGCAACCTCCTGCTCAGACATCTGCAAGCTCCTCCTCCTCCCTGCATGTGGAAGGGGGATGTTCTGGTGCTAGGGAGGAGGAGGTCACTGGTCCCAGACATCATTTCAGATTTGAGGTGGGGGGAGCGGTGTGGGCAGTGCAGGGTGGTGGGTGTCACAAAAAGAAGCCCATAGGTTTCTTTGGGGTCACCCCAGCTAGAGCTGGCGTAACCCCCCACAGTGATGCCCCGGTGGTATTGCTTTAGTAGTGCATCTGAAAATGCAGTAAAAGCTCCGATAATGGGTTTTTAACGCATTTTCAGTTTAGTACATCCCGCCCTCTGCCACCAGGCTGGAAGAAACCAGGGTCGAGAAACTGAACAAGGTCAGCAGGTTGGGCAGGTACCACAGAGGCTGTGAGGCCTTGTTTCTCGACGGACGTTTAAACCTGAATGCATTGGCCAATGGTGAGGTCATACAGATATTCTGGCTCAATCGTTACAATATTTTCCATCTTTATGACCTTGTCTACTGGACCTAGTCCCTGAGACAGCATGCTTACTTACGCTCTGTGTCAGACCTGCATAAACTCTGGGCCGTGTTGCACTTCCTGGCTACTGGCAGCTTTCAGTCTCGCACTGAAGAGTAATTGGGGTCTCAGAGTTCAACCTTTATCAGTATCTAAGATGCTGGAGGCTTTACAGACTGACATAGATGCCTCTATCTGTTTTCAATTTTCAAATGTGAGGTGGCCAGTGCAGATTTTGAACTAATTGATAGTTTTGCGCCTGAATTGACCTTTTCTTAACACAATGAAATGAATACTTATGTTTCCATTTTTTTCAATATTTTTTTTTTTTTACATATTGGCCTGATTTCCTATGCGGACTTGTTGTTTTTGAGCAACTCTAGTTGAGAGAGGTTTGCTGGGTGGCCCAAATTTGCCAAAAAGCCTTCTTCGGATGTGGGCATAAGGAAAGCTGGGCTTATTTTAGCCTTTGGGCTAGGGGCATTTGGGGGTATGGTAAATGTTGGGGTGAATAGCCGACAAGTTGAAGGTTAATGTTTCCCTCATGTCTCTACCCCCATCTTCGGTTGGATATCCTCCTACTACACAAACAAATTACACACACATACAAACAGAGACTATAAACTTAAACAAAAAAAGACTCAGACAGAAAAATTATACAGACTATTAATGAACAAGATAATATTTGAGATACTTTAAGACACATTTGAAACACAATACAGCACTCACAAATCACAAATAAAAGAGACCAACTCACCAAACCCATAAGGCACAACCTGTAACAACCACAAGGTTCAGAAAGGTTGGGGGATAGATTTATATGCCTGTAACATGACACGCCCACATCTGATATTTTCTACCAATAGCGCACAGTCTGAAATAACATTCAGGAGTGGCCTTTTTCTTCTGCATGTGGTTACACTGGTAAAATGCGAGCCAGTGTAAAATCCAGCCATGTCCGGCACAGTTGGAGAAAAGTGCCTGGAAAACATGTATCTGGAATACGAATGAGTACACCATTGGTAAACATCCGAGCCATTGAAAGTCTAGCCACTGAATTGCTACATGTACTATTAACCCCTTCCTGACACAGCCAGTTTTTGCGTTCCTGACAGAGCCATTTTTTTCAAATCTGACATGTATCACTTAAGTGGGTATAACTTTTTTTTGCTTTTACTTATCCCAGTGATTTTGAGATTGTTTTCTCGTGACACATTGTACTTCAAATTAGTGGTAAATTTGGGTCGATACAGTCTGTGTTTTTTTGTGAAAAATACCAAAATGTCGTAAAAAAATGGAAAATTTAGCAATTTGCAAAATGTTAAATTTTCTGCTTGTGAGACAAATAATCATACCACTCAAAATAGTTAATAACTAACATAGACCATATGTCTACTTTATGTTTCCATCATTATTTCAACTTCCTTTTAATTTTTTTGGACACTAGGAGGCTTACAATATGAATAGCAAATTTTCAAATTTTCAAGAAAATTTCAAACACTGATTTTTTTAGGGACCAGTTCAGTTCTGATGTGACTTTGAGGGACTTGTATGTGAGACACCCCCATAAATGATGCCATTTCAAAAACTGCACCCCTCACAGTATTCAAAACAGCATTTTGGAAGTTTGTTAACCCTTTAGGTGTTTCACAGGAATTAAAACAAAGTGTAGGTGAAATTTCAAAATTTCATTTTTTTTGCAGATTTGCAATTTTAATACATTTTTCTAAGGAACACAGTAGATTTTACTAGAGAAATGTGACTAAAAATTGATTCCCCCAATTCTTTTGTTTTCAAAAATATCCTATATGTGGCCCTAGTGTGCACGTTGACCAAACCACAGGCTTCATAATAGAAGGAGCACCTACTTGATTTTGGAGCCTCCTTTTTATGAGATTATTTTTTAGGCACCATGTAGGTTTCTAGGCACCATAAGATGCTAAAATTTAGGACCCCCCCCACAAGTGACCCCATTTTGCAAACTACACCCTTCAGGGAATTCATTTAGGGGTATAGTGTACATTTCAAACCCCCAGGGGTTTCACCAATTTTGATACAACTGGGCTGTGAAAATGAAAAAATTTAATTTTTCATTTTCACAGCTCAGTTGTATCAAAATTGGTGAAACCCCTGGGGGTTTGAAATGTACACTATACCCCCTGATGAATTCCCTGAAGGGTGTAGTTTGCAAAATGGGGTCACTTGTGGGGGGTTCCACTGTATGGGTGCTTCAGGGGTCATTCAACCAGAATCTGTGCTGCAAAATCCAAATATCACTCCTTCCCTTCTGAGTCCTGCCATGCACCCAACTGGTATTTTTTGGTCACATGTGAGGCATTGCCATACTCGGGAGAAATTGGGGCACAGATTTTGGGGTGCTTTGTCTCCTTCATTCCTTGCGAAAATGAAAAATTTTGAGCCAGATCTGCATTTTTGTGTAAAAAAATGTAATTTTTTACACAAAAATGCAGTTCTGGCTCAAAATTTTTCATTTTCGCAAGGAATGAAGGAGACAAAGCACCCCAAAATCTGTGCCCCAATTTCTCCCGAGTACGGCAATGCCTCATATGTGACCAAAAAATACCATTTGGGTGCATGGCAGGACTCAGAAGGGAAGGAGTGATATTTGGTGGTGGAATGAATGGTGGGTGCTATGTCGCATTAGCAAGACCCCCGAAGCACCAATACAGTGGAACCCCCCCACATGTGACCCCATTTTGCTCACCCGCTTTGGGAGGGGGGCTGGCGCTGCGGCTGGTGGGGGGGTGGGAGGGGTGCTGGCGCTGCGGCAGCCGGGTGGGTGGGAGGGTGGGCTGCCGGGTGGGAGGGGGGGGGGGCTGGCGATCGGTGGTGATCGGTGCTGTACTTAACAGCACTGATCACTGTATATATATATATATATATATATATATATATATATATATATGTGTGTGTGTATATATATATATGTGTATATATATATATATATATATACACACATATATATATGTATATATATATATATATGTGTATATATATATATATATATATACATATATACACACATATATATATATATATATATATATATATATATAGTTCATACCATTTAACTTATAATTAATATTTATGCTGCTGTGCTGCGGCTGGCGGGGGGGTGGGAGGGGGGCTGGCGCTGCGGCTGCTGGCTGGGTGGGAGGGAGGCTGCCGGGTGGTTGGGAGGTTGGCTGCCGGGTGGGTGGGAGGGTGGGCTGGTGATCGGTGCTGTACTTAACAGCACCGATCACCACCGATCTCTGTGTTACCGAAAACGCTGCAATTGGCTGTTCACTTTTGAACAGCCAATCGCAGCGATCGCCGACCGGGGGGGCACCCCTGCCCCCCCTGGGCGGCGAGGGGGGATGTCTGCTGTCAGGGACAGCAGACATCTCCAAACTGTCACCGCGTCTATAGACGCGGTGACAGTTAGAAGTCATGACGTACATTTACGCCATGTGTCGGGAAGTACTTCCCGACCATGACGTAAATGTACGTCAAATGTCGGGAAGGGGTTAAAGATTACTCAATGGGGCAGATTTATTAAGCTCAATGAAGTGATAAAGTGGCTGGTACTTTATCACCAGCCAACCAGCTCCTATCTGCCATATTTCATACCCAGCCTGTAACCTGTCAATCAGGAGCTGATTGGCCGGTAATAAAGTACCTGCCAATTCATCACTACACCAAGCTTAATAAATCTGCCCCAGAGAGAGGTGTCCTTTTTTAACTTAATGCAAACAGAAGATGTGGAACTTCTAAGACGATACACTTTCACCTGAGGTTCTGGAAAGTCCATATTGGTGTGTACAGTAGGTGGCAGTGGGAGCAGTAAGCTGAAGTTTTACTGGTTGTGGAGTGATAGATGTACAGTGTCTAGATAGACAGTCAGTAGGTCAAAAGGGTCAAAAGGTCAACAGGTTTAAAATGTTGACAATCAAAAATTCGACATTCAAAAGGTCGTCATGGTCAAAAGTTTGACAATCAAAAGCTCAACAATACATTTGATAATTTACATAATACATACTTTTTCTTGTCAATGCCTACACCTGTTGACGTGGACCAGATGTGGTTCCGAAGCATGCTCCCCATGCTTCGGGCATGGTGCTGATAGTGAAGTATTCAAAAATTCCCCCCAAAATTTGGAAGAATCATGTCCACCCTTTGAATGTCGACCTTTTGAAGGTCGACATTTGATTGTCGACATTTTGACCATGTCGACGTTTTAACCCTGTTGACCTTTTTAATGCAGAACTTCTGATTGTCAACATTTTGACCATGTCGACCTTTTGACCCAGTGGACCTAGTGCTGTCGACCTACTGGCTGTCTGTCTAGACACTGTAGATCTATCAACCGGATACAGTTTTACCTAGGGTGCCGAAAAACCTTGCATGGCCCCAGTTCCCATAATGCTAAGGCATAACAGTACAAGACACTGTAAAAAAAAAACAGCACATGCTGTAAAACAGGGACATACAATTGTAACAAATTATATAAATATGTAAAAACAAACTACAGTACAGGATGGTCACGAAAAAGCGTCAAGTCCCATAAAGTAAAACAAAATAACTATCAATTATTAATACAAAAAGGAAGTAAGGACAACAAAGGCAAATTGGGTACTTTTCGTTGCTGATTGTACCTATCCAGATATAGATTGGGACTTCTGATTCTGGCCAAGGAGCGGATTGAAAAATAAAATCAATTATAGAAAATAATCAGGTTTTGCAATTAGTAGGAAAAAAGTTCTGATGGAATTAGCATTACTTATGGGAAGAGACTTTGGGGCCGATTCAGGCACGTTCGTAATGGGTCGATTTTGGCCACGCCCCCGATGGTCGACGTTTGAGTATGCAGGAATATGCGCATGTGCATACCCTAAGAGTGAACAACTTCAATAAGTTTCCAGGATGGATGGGAAGGGGGCGGAAACAAATGAACTCCCAGCGTTTTGTGGGCGTACCCTTGCAGATGGAGGTGTGTCTATGCTTGCTTGGGGAGGGCGTTAGTGCCCAACCTGAATGCGGCGATCTGCGGCCAATATAAAAGTCAGATTACTTTTATTTCGTTATTTTATAACGGGTAAAAAATCGTTCAATGGTGCGCGACCTTCGAATGATTGTTCACCTCTATGGCCGCATACCAAGATATTTATCAACAAGCTACAATTATATAAATGTACGTATAAATTTAATTTCACATGTATTTATTTCTTTAGGTCATTTCTGTTTCAGGAAAGAAATAAAAATGGTTTACTACCGAAGTGACGGAGGCGGAACATAAAAAAGAAAGATAAAAAAAAAACCTACTGTAGAAGCATCTGACATATTATAGAGAAAATACAAAGCATGTAACAAAATATGTAGCAGAAATGGAAATACTTTTAGCAAAGACTGAAGCCGAAAAACGGATAGCGATTACAGCCTAACAAATTCCAAAACATTGTTGAAATATATTAATAGCGAAAGCATTAAATCTGATAAACGGTAAACTAGGAAAAACAATTATAGGGGATAAAGAGAAAGCTTATCTCATAAATATGTTCTTGTTTGCACTTACCAAGGAAGAAAAAGTATTGGGAAGTATACTGGGTAGTAATAACTCATGCTCACAATTAAATGACTTGTGTTATACAGGAGGTTTGGACTTTATAAAAGTAAACTTGATAATCTAGCCGCGCAGACAGCCACTCGTGTGCGCTAAAGAAAAGAACGGTGTGGATTAGAGGCAGAAAAACTAAATTTTCTCAATTGGTAGGGATTTTTTTCACTCTGTTCCATACATACTGTAGGGTTATCACCACCAAACACTGAATTATGGCTTTGCTGGGGAAAGTCTACTTACAAATCCCGCCATGTCACCTGATCCTTTAATCCACAGAGTCTCAAAATCTAATCCACACAGTTCATACTTACCTACCCTCCCGGAAGGGTAGGTAAGCCTCCCTCATTCCTGCCCATTGGATCAGCCCCTCCTCTGCCCGTAAAATACCGGCATTCGTGGCTGTTCAGGGAGGGGGCGGGGCTAAACGACACAAACCGCATAATTTAGCCCCTCCCTGAACAGCCACGAATCACGGCATTTACCATGATGTAGCAGAGCTTAAAGATGTCAAGCTTCGCACCCACCCCCGGAAGTGCTGCAGAGAGTTTCCTCACCGAACTTCTCCTGGAGAGGAGACTCAACAAATAGGCAAGTATGACACAGTTTGTGTTTTCCGGGTCTCATGTGGATTTGTAAAATGTGACAGTTGGGGACACTCATTGCACCTCCAAGGTGACCTTGAAAACTTTTCAAGGGAAGGGGGAAGGGATGCTGACCGGTGCACAGGTTAGTATCATACAGAAAAAAATTATAAGGCGTACAGAAATGTTGGAATCCACAATAACGAGTAATTTTAGAGAGATGGTGTACTCCCTTATTTTCAAACAATTTATTAAAGTGGAGGTGCACCCAGGAGAGTGGAAATGGTTACTAGAAAACAGAGAAAAAGACTCTCTCTTTTTTGGGGGCACTCTTTAACTCAGATTACTCATGGTAATCTGTATATGATTTGAATATGTAGTAATATCATATAGGTAGGTAGTGAGTAGACCACACTCTTCACTTGTCACTATAATGCCTGAGTGGCATATAGCTGCTCCTCATATGAGAGGACAATTGTATATTAGCGCTGTTGGATAATTACTAGGTAACAATGTATTCAGGAGAAAAGATAGGGGAACCTTAAACGGGGTTCCCTCTTTTTCCTGATTTGGGTATTGTTGAGTTCTTAAAATATAGCTTTTAATTGGTACATATAAAAAATTGGCTAGACAAACATGTTAGCAAGACATAGACATACGTACATATAGACAAACATATAAACGACAGTATACGTGTATATCTCCGTATATGTGGCAAAGTAGAACTTGGAAACAGTTTAAGCGGGGAATTTTTTTTATCCCAAATATAGTATCCCCTTAATTGGCTGCACACACTCACAGTCTGTCCAAGCAGCTACTCTGTCCGAGAAGTCTAGTATGCCTAGGGACCTGTTTCAAATGGATAGAGTATCTATTGGTTTTAACACATTCAACATATGTTGCTAATGTCTTGCAACAATTATTCTGACACAATTAATCCTAGATGCGGAGAGAATGTGTTAGTCATATGTGCATGATAAAAATCTTCATTCACATTTGTGGTCCTGTTTCTGCCACGGAGGGCGTATACATCCACAGTTTAACTGTTCTAGTACCAGTGTACATGTCAAATATAATAATGTGGAATATTTTAACACATTCTATATTCAATATTCAGCAGAGCAAAACAGTTAATACTTAGGGCAAAAATATATAAACACTTTTGGGGTATTAATACGATGTGTCCGCTAGTGTTAGTCTTATTGTCTGTACATCTTTGCCCCTTGCTCAAACGTGGGGACCTGGGGTGGAGTGGGGAGGTAAAATAGTCTGCCACTCCCTTCCTATGTCACCTGTCCCCGTGCTGGTATTAAGTGGACCGAGGTAGGGCAGAGAGAGATATAAAGTAATCTGACATTCCCTTGGGGTTGAAGTGAGGTACTCCCAAACCGACTTTATATACCCAAACAAAAAAGGTTGTGGGGCCTGGTCTAAACGGGGGAGGTCTCCCTTCCCGTCAGGCAGGTCCCTCGTCCAATGGTCAAGCTGCCACCTAGGTGGGCTTTTGTGGGTATTGTGGGGGAATACCTCCCCTAGGGTTGTCAGAGAAAGTGTAGATGGCTCTGCGGGCCCTTACCTGGTCCAAGTACAGATCCCCCTCGCTCTCTCTCGCTCTCTATACATACATATATAAAGTACATACATATATACTGTATTATATATAAACAGACACACGCATTATGTAGGAAAAATGAATTAAACAAGATAAATGTGCCAGCATATGCTTATTACCAAGTCTCATTCTGCATGTATTTTAAGCTGAAGATATGAATTTCCTGTGCCTCGGGAATCATCTCATGCTGAGAATGAAATGACAATGGCTTTTCACAAAGGATTAAAAATGACTTCTCCCCATCATGTCTTAGCCTCTTATTTGTATTTTTTTTTAGAAATAAAAGATATTGCAGAATGCTCATGAGATTTCCTCTAATGTACGCTTTAATGGTCAGTAAAAGTTTCAACAGCAGCGGAATAGAGAAATAAAACCGATTATATTTTTTGCAGCCATTCCAAGTATAATTGCTGTCAGGGAGAATAATAATAACAGCATCCAAATGAAACCCAACAATTTATTGTTTTATATATCCTAATAGACTAGAATGACGCAGGTCTAAAAACTGCTGTAGGAGAGAACGTCCAAAATATGCAACATTCTAATTGATAACTCCCAGTTAAGTAGGAGATGCCGTCTATAGATGACCATCAGATACGTTGCCTATAGCAACCAGTCAGCTTCTACTCTACTTTAGTGAAGGGGATTGATGGACAATATATATATATATATATATATATATATATATATATATATATATATATATATATAGAATACAGTCAGTCCGGCACTCACTCTTCACACGTTGCTGCGCCCGGTGCCCTCACGATATAGGGGAGTAATAGTGTACACGATGTGCGGCACTCGTAGCAAAAAATCACACGGAGTCAGAGATCAGCAATAACGTTTCATTCCTAGTGGAATTTCCTCAGATTACAAATTACAAATGCAATAGTCTTACCTTATATCCCCACCCTGTGCACATAACGCCGCCTTGGCGTCCATCCACGCTGCACGGCATCCCGATGACGTCACTGTGTCAGCGCCATGCACCCACACTGGCGCACATCAGTGACCCAATCACGTCAAGATCCTCCTAGCGTCTGGTTGCCAAGGTGACGGGGTCTGTGAAATTTAAAAAGCATACAAAGGACAAAATGAATAAAAAACATATTACTGCTATAATATACTCAATAAGTTCCAAACATACATAGTTATATATCTAATCATACACAGTGCAAAATCGCTAAAAAAGTGAATATTTAGATCGATATAGTCGACATAAGCGACACGTTAATGAATATGAAAAAATCTTAAGTAGAGCTGTGGGGAAACAACAATGGGCATAAGCTAATATAGCAACCAAGATCCTAGCTTAATACTAATATCGGGTTACCTAGCAAGTAGACATGACAATGGCATCATGTCATTTAAGCCCCGGGGCATAATGGTATCCAACTTGTGGATCCAAAATGCTTCTCTACGGAGCAAAAGAGCATTCCTGTCCCCCCCTCTTTTGAGCGGGGGCACATGATCGATCATACGATATTTTAAACAAGTTAAGTTATGGCCAGCTAGCAAGAAATGTCTTGCTACCGGCTGATCACTGGTTTTGGTGGCGAGAGCAATTTTAATCGAGGAACGATGGGTCCCCATACGTTCCTTAAATTTGCGGCTAGTTTTGCCGACATACGCAAGTCCACACGGGCAACCAATTAGGTATACCACGTGTGTACTCTCGCATGTCAGATGATGTCTAATGTTAAATTTAGTCCCTAATCTAGGGTGAAAAAATACATCTCCTGTCACTAAAAATTTACAAGTGGTACAGGGGCATTTAAAACAGCCAGGTTTTTTATTTTGCAAAAAATGTTTAGATGCTTCACTACCTCTACCTGTGATATCTGATTTGACTAAAATACTACGAAGATTTCTGGCATTTGAGTAGCAGGGCATAAGCCTCGTGTCACTCAGCCCAAGTGACTCATCCGTTTGTACAATATTCCAGTGCTTTTTGGATATCCCTGTGATCCCCCCAGATGAAGAATTAAATTGCATTACCCACGGTATAATTTCACCTGCAGTTTTTTGGGGTTTGGGTTCCAACAACTGCAGCCTATCCAACTGAAGTACTCGAATCTTAGTGGCCAGAAGCGAATCTAACTTATAGCCCCTAATGATAAACTTATGTATGAGTTCATCTATTTGTTTGGCAGCAGAGTGGATATCACTGTTAATCCGATGAATTCTCAGCATTTGTGAGTACGGCAAGCCTTGTTTAAGCTTAGTCGGATGGCAGCTGCGCCAATGTAGAAATGTGTTGCGGTCTGTATCTTTAACAAATACTGATGTAACTAATTTTGAATTTTCAACAGAAATCGCCACATCAAGAAATTCAATTTGGGACTGACTCATCTTATAAGTAAACTTCACCGGGCTGTCAGAACAATTGTTTCTCTCAAAGAGTGCTATGAGGTCATCGGTGGCTCCCCTCCAAAAAAATAGAAGGTCATCTATATAGCGGGTAAAAAATAAAATCCTGGATGAAATGGATGGATCAGAAAAAAAGAGATCATCTTCTATGTCAAACATATAGATATTTGCATATGTCGGAGCCACCGAAGACCCCATAGCACACCCTTTAGACTGCAAGAAATATTGACCATCAAATAAAAAGAAATTTTTTGTTAGAATAATTTCAAGTAAATTAATCCAAAAGTCTACAAGGCCCTGGTCTCTGTTGGGTTGTTTAAGTAACAGGCGTTTGACTGCCTGTAGGCCCGCTTCATGCTGGATTACAGTGTAAAGACTTGTCACATCGGCCGTGACAAGCCATACATCTGGAGTGATCATGCCCAAATTACTCAATTTTTTGAGCAAGGTAGATGTATCTAGCAAAAAGTGGTCATGTTTTTGAATGAGGGGTTGCAAGATGGAGTCCAAGTACACTGCACTGGGTTGCAGCAGTGATCCCCGTGCCGAAATAATCGGTCTACCGGGAGGGGGATCTAATCCTTTGTGGATTTTGGGGAGGGTATACAACAGGGGAGTTATGGGATATTTTGGTAGTAGTACATCATGTAAATCTTCTTTAATCAAATCAGAATTCAACGCATTGCTCACAATGCCCTTTAGGGTGACAGAAAAGCTAACTGTGGGGTCTCGAGGCAATTTGCAGTATACCCCCGGTTCGGCCAGTTGCCGATAAATTTCTGCGCGATATTTATCGATGTCTTGAAGGACTATCGCGCCCCCTTTATCCGCCGGGCGGATTATTATCCGCTCGTTGGCAGATAAATTTTTCAGGGCTTCTTGCTCCTGTGGGTTAAGGTTATTCATGGATCTGTCAGTGTTCTTAATAATAGGGCTAGTGTCCCGATCAATTAATCTCATGAATGTCTTAATGCTAGGACAGTTCGAAAGAGGATCAAACGAGGACTTTGGTTTGAATTGTTGTAATTTAGTAGGGAGTTCATCTACGGTAGTAGGTGTGGAAGGAGGTCTGGATGAAAAATATTCTTTTAACTTGAGCTTGCGGTGGAGTTGGTGTTTCTCAGCCAACCAATTTAGCTCGTTAAGATGGTTCGTAGGTATGAACGATAGGCCCTTAGACAGGACTGATTTCTCAGCCTCTGTCAATTCATGGGTAGATAAATTAAAGATCAGTTCCCTTTCTTGGTTGCCTTGCTTCCTCCACTTCCCTTGGCGCTGGTTTTGCTTGCCCCTTCTGGTACGTCTCCTGTGGTGACGATTTGGCGACGGGTAGTTACCCCTAAAGGGATCCCTCGTCCGCGACCTCTGGAAGTAGTAGGTTCTGTATCACTGGCAGTGCTATTCGCTTCAGCCGAGGTATCAGTATCCAAGTTATTCCTAAAATTTTTTGGTCGCCTGAAAAAAGTTTTTTTCTTGTTATTTTGTTGTTGAGTGCCAAACAGCCAACCGTATACTTGGTGAGTCTCATAATCTCTTTCAACTTTTGTGAATTTTTCTTTTTTGAAGTTGATTAACTCTTTTCTATAGATGGCCAGTTGGTTATTAAGTTTGCCAATCCAATCAATTTCCTCATCAGAGGATAATATCGGGAGATTGATCTTTTCAAAGTCCTCGATTTTTTGTTTATAAGCAGCTGTTTCTTTGTTGGATTGGTCAATCACCAGCAGTATGTGATCCATAGCACATTTATTGGATATAGAGATCCATTTGGCACAAAAATCAGAGTCAAACCTGCCAATCGTGGGGCTATTCTTGACTCTAAAGCCCCTCGGAATTTTTTTCCGGCGGAAATAATCGCTCAAAGACATCGAATGGTAGGTAAAGTCTATTTCCTTTTGTTTAAGTCTGAGCAAGTCTCTGTATACAATATCGGCAGATTGGACCTCAGGCAGATCAAAAATAGGTTGCGGATGTAATATAGTATCGGCCTCTGATTCAGAGTAGCTATGAAAATTTTGTAAGGGAACATTCAAAGGGTTGAATGCATCGTTAGCAGGAACAGTTGCCATAATTGAAAAACAACTTCAGCTCACTTCAGCTGAATCAGTCAGCACGTGCAGCGCACAAAATACTCCCCAACGTGGGCTTCCAAGGTGAACAACCACAGGTGATATCCAAGGGGTATCAGTTATACAACACCATCACATTCAATGTCCCAGGTTGTGTCACCGCAGCAATACAAATAGGGGAAGGTGTTATATCAACAACACACTTAACCCCTAGTTAACAAAGTGTCCTTAAGGACGCCGTAGTAGTATGATACTCACGGCTCCACAGATAAAACTGGTAATGTGTCCAGGAGAGAAAAATCTGTCAATTGAGTGTTGCCTTGACCTTGGTTCAATCTCCAGCGAGAGTGTTCCACAATGTAGAATACAGTCAGTCCGGCACTCACTCTTCACACGTTGCTGCGCCCGGTGCCCTCACGATATAGGGGAGTAATAGTGTACACGATGTGCGGCACTCGTAGCAAAAAATCACACGGAGTCAGAGATCAGCAATAACGTTTCATTCCTAGTGGAATTTCCTCAGATTACAAATTACAAATGCAATAGTCTTACCTTATATCCCCACCCTGTGCACATAACGCCGCCTTGGCGTCCATCCACGCTGCACGGCATCCCGATGACGTCACTGTGTCAGCGCCATGCACCCACGCTGGCGCACATCAGTGACCCAATCACGTCAAGATCCTCCTAGCGTCTGGTTGCCAAGGTGACGGGGTCTGTGAAATTTAAAAAGCATACAAAGGACAAAATGAATAAAAAACATATTACTGCTATAATATACTCAATAAGTTCCAAAGATACATAGTTATATATCTAATCATACACAGTGCAAAATCGCTAAAAAAGTGCATATTTAGATCGATATAGTCGACATAAGCGACACGTTAATGAATATGAAAAAATCTTTATACCGTGGGTAATGCAATTTAATTCTTCATCTGGGGGGATCACAGGGATATCCAAAAAGCACTGGAATATTGTACAAACGGATGAGTCACTTGGGCTGAGTGACACGAGGCTTATGCCCTGCTACTCAAATGCCAGAAATCTTCGTAGTATTTTAGTCAAATCAGATATCACAGGTAGAGGTAGTGAAGCATCTAAACATTTTTTGCAAAATAAAAAACCTGGCTGTTTTAAATGCCCCTGTACCACTTGTAAATTTTTAGTGACAGGAGATGTATTTTTTTCACCCTAGATTAGGGACTAAATTTAACATTAGACATCATCTGACATGCGAGAGTACACACGTGGTATACCTAATTGGTTGCCCGTGTGGACTTGCGTATGTCGGCAAAACTAGCCGCAAATTTAAGGAACGTATGGGGACCCATCGTTCCTCGATTAAAATTGCTCTTGCCACCAAAACCAGTGATCAGCCGGTAGCAAGACATTTCTTGCTAGCTGGCCATAACTTAACTTGTTTAAAATATCGTATGATCGATCATGTGCCCCCGCTCAAAAGAGGGGGGGACAGGAATGCTCTTTTGCTCCGTAGAGAAGCATTTTGGATCCACAAGTTGGATACCATTATGCCCCGGGGATTAAATGACATGATGCCATTGTCATGTCTACTTGCTAGGTAACCCGATATTAGTATTAAGCTAGGATCTTGGTTGCTATATTAGCTTATGCCCATTGTTGTTTCCCCACAGCTCTACTTAAGATTTTTTCATATTCATTAACGTGTCGCTTATGTCGACTATATCGATCTAAATATGCACTTTTTTAGCGATTTTGCACTGTGTATGATTAGATATATAACTATGTATCTTTGGAACTTATTGAGTATATTATAGCAGTAATATGTTTTTTATTCATTTTGTCCTTTGTATGCTTTTTAAATTTCACAGACCCCGTCACCTTGGCAACCAGACGCTAGGAGGATCTTGACGTGATTGGGTCACTGACGTGCGCCAGCGTGGGTGCATGGCGCTGACACAGTGACGTCATCGGGATGCCGTGCAGCGTGGATGGACGCCAAGGCGGCGTTATGTGCACAGGGTGGGGATATAAGGAAAGACTATTGCATTTGTAATTTGTAATTAATCTGAGGAAATTCCACTAGGAATGAAACGTTATTGCTGATCTCTGACTCCGTGTGATTTTTTGCTACGAGTGCCGCACATCGTGTACACTATATATATATATATATATATACATATATATATATATATATATATATATATATATATATATATATATATATATATATATATATATATATACATACAGTATATCCTGGGGGTCGGCCTGGCACTCTCCCACTGCTACAACTGCCCCGGTGCCATCCGGAAAATATAACATTATCTGTGTGATAAACAAACTGCGGCACTCTGGGGACTCTTCAGCGGTTGAAAACAAATATCATTTATTCCAAATGCATATATCCCGACGTTTCAGGGCACAAGCGCCCCTTTTTCACCTTGAAAAAGGGGCGCATGTGCCCCGAAACGTCGGGATATACTGTATGCATTTGGAATAAATGATATTTGTTTTCAACCGCTGAAGAGTCCCCTGAGTGCCGCAGTTTATTTATCACACAGATATATATATATATATATATATATATATATATATATATATATATATATAGTAGGTGTTTCATCACTGTCGTAAGGGGCTACGCCCCATTAAAATTATAAATATATTTTAATGTGAATTATGTTTGTTATTTGTGGATGAATGTGTTTCATTTTGGGTGGGGCGGATGGTGTTGGCGGGAAGGGGTGTGTTGGGTTAGGGATTTTGGTGGTGTGTCTGCGTGTTGACCTGGGAAGTGTGTCAGTGAGTAATGAGTACCCCTGTGTGTCTGCGTGGTGACCTGGGAAGTGACAGTGAGTAATGAGTACACCTGTGTGTCTGTGCGGTGACGTGAGAAGTGTGTCAGTGAGTAATGAGTACACCTGTGTGTCTGCGCGGTGACCTGGGAAGTGACAGTGAGTAATGAGTACACCTGTGTGTCTGCGCGGTGACCTGGGAAGTGACAGTGAGTAATGAGTACACCTGTGTGTCTGCGTGGTGACCTGGGAAGTGTCAGTGAGTAATGAGTACACTTGTGTGTCTGCGTGGTGATGTGGGAAGTGTGTCAGTGAGTAATGAGTACACCTGTGTGTCTGCGTGGTGACCTGGGAAGTGTCAGTGAGTAATGAGTACACCTGTGTGTCTGCGCTGTGACCTGGGAAGTGTCAGTGAGTAATGAGTACACCTGTGTGTCTGCGCAGTGATGAGGGAAGTGTGTCAGTGTGTAATGAGTACACCTGTGTGTCTGCGAGGTGATCTGGGAAGTGTGTCAGTGAGTAATGAGTACACCTGTGTGTCTGCGCTGTGACCTGGAAAGTATGTTAGTGAGTAATTAGTACACCTGTGTCTGCGCTGTAACCTGGGAGGTGTCCGTGAGTAATGAGTACACTTGTGTGTCTGCGCGGTGACGTGGGAAGTGTGTCAGTGATTAATGAGTACACCTGTGTGTCTGCGGGGTGACCTGGGAAGTATGTAAGTGAGTAATGAGTACACCTGTGTGTCTGCGCTGTGACCTGGGAAGTGTGTCAGTGAGTAATGAGTACACCTGTGTGTCTGCGCGGTGACCTGGGAAGTATGTTAGTGAGTAATGAGTACACCTGTGTGTCTGCGCTGTGACCTGGGAAGTGTGTCAGTGAGTAATGAGTACACCTGTGTGTCTGCGCGGTGACCTGGGAAGTATGTAAGTGAGTAATGAGTACACCTGTGTGTCTGCGCGGTGACCTGGGAAGTATGTTAGTGAGTAATGAGTACACCTGTGTGTCTGCGCGGTGACCTGGGAAGTATGTAAGTGAGTAATGAGTACACCTGTGTGTCTGCGCTGTGACCTGGGAAGTGTGTCAGTGAGTAATGAGTACACCTGAGTGTCTGCGCTGTGACCTGGGAAGTGTGTCAGTGAGTAATGAGTACACCTGTGTGTCTGCGCGGTGACCTGGGAAGTATGTAAGTGAGTAATGAGTACACCTGTGTGTCTGCGCGGTGACCTGGGAAGCATGTTAGTGAGTAATGAGTACACCTGTGTGTCTGCGCTGTGACCTGGGAAATGGGTCAGTGAGTAATGAGTACACCTGTGTCTGCGCTGTGACCTGGGAAGTGTGTCAGTGAGTAATGAGTACACCTGTGTGTCTGCACTGTGACCTGGGAAGTGGGTCAGTGAGTAATGAGTACACTTGTGTGTCTGGGCTGTGACCTGGGTAGTATATTAGTGAGTAATGAGTACACCTGTGTGTCTGCGCTGTGACCTGGGAAGTATGTTAGTGAGTAATAGTACACCTGTGTGTCTGCGCTGTAACCTGGGAAGTGTGTCAGTGAGTAGTGAGTACACCTGTGTGTTTGCCGGGTGACCTGGGAAGTGTGTCAGAGAGTAATGAGTACACCTGTGTGTCTGCGCAATGACCTGGGAAGTGTGTCAGTGAGTAATGAGTACACCTGTGTGTTTGCCCGGTGACCTGGGAAGTGTGTCAGTGAGTAATGAGTACACCTTTGTGTTTGCCTGGTGACCTGGGAAGTGTGTCAGTGAGTATTGAGTACACCTGGATGTGTCTGCCCGGTGACCTTGCTGCTGTGTGCAGGCGGGGGTGTGTGTGTGTGTGCCAGGGGTGGGTGTGCAGGACGGTGGGGTGTGCAGGACGGGGGGGAAGCGGGTTGCTGCTGCTGTGTGCAGGCAGGGGGGGTGGCGTGTGTGTGTGCCAGGGGTGGGTGTGCAGGACGGTGGGGTGTGCAGGCCGGGGGGGGGGGGGGGGAAGCGGGTTGCTGCTGCCTTGTGCACCCCCTCCCCTTGTTATTATAGACAACCTCCTCCTCTCCCCCTCCTTCCTCAGACTTGCTGGCATCCCCCTCCCACATGTGACATACCTGTGGCGCCTGACACTCACAGAGCAGTCTTGCTTCACCCGGCCAGCGGCAGATTGGAAATGCCTGAGAGGAGCTACAGCCAGGCCAGAGCTTTACTAAAAAGGAGGAGGCAGCTCTGCCGAGTCACAGCTGCATCATGCTTCTCTCCTCTCAGGCTGTGACCATGTGACTCTGTCTGCGACTCGAGGTCAGCCTGAGAGGAGGCAGAGCTGCTCCCCCTGGCTGCCAGAGGCTGCTATGTCAGCACCACAGATCTGCAGCTGCGCAGACTTAATTTATTCACTGCACTCCCTTCCGCCCCCATCGACGCTGGCTGAGCTACATGTGTCTGTGAGTATTATAGGTGTGTGGTATTGCGGGGGTGTAGTGCAGGCAGGCAGGGGCCAATATGTGTGTATTATCTCTTATATATTAGGCTACATGTGTGTGTGTATTATGTGTGGTGTGTGTTTATAAGGCTGGGTGGGGGGTGGAGTTTCATGTGTGACCCTGTCCAGCGTCATACACACACTCTCAGGATGATTCACACATGTAGCCAAATATATAAGAGATATATGTGTGTGTGTGTGTGTGTGTGTGTGTGTTGTATGTGCACATACACACACACGCACACATATATACATTATATGGACAAAAGTGTTTGTACAGCTGACCATTACAATGAATCAATGAAGAGAATGTACGGATGTTCCCTCCACTCCACTTTGAAGATTACTGTACATCCCTGTGGGATTCAAATTCAAAGGGATCCTCTTCTCCGACCAAACAGTTGGATGATCAAAGTGTTATTATGGTGCCTTATAAATACCACACATCCCTCTTGGGGAAAATGCAATAGGTGGGTCCTCTTCTCTGCCTCACGTTACCGCAGAAGATAAATGTATGCTTTTTTGGTTGGGAACCTATCAGGATATCAACACCGTGTTATCCCAAAAAGGATACATTTACCTTATACGGTAATGTCAGGTGGAGAAGAAGACTCACCTGTTCCCCAAGAGGGATGTGTGTTATTCAAAAGGCACCATAATAACACTTATATCATCTAACCAGTTGGTCGGAGAAGAGGATCCATTTGTATCCCACAGGGATGTACGGTAGTCTTTAACCCCTTCCCGACATTTGACGTATATATACGTCATGGCCGGGATGTACTTCCCGACACATGACGTATATATACGTCATGATTTTAAACTGTCCCCGCGTCTATAGACGCGGTGACAGTTTAAACATGTCTGCTGTCCCTGACAGCAGACATGTCCTTGCATGCCCAGGGGGGGCGGCGATGCCTACCCCCCGTTGGCGATCGCTGTGATTGGCTGTTCAATGTGAACAGCCAGTCGCTGCGTTTTCCTGTGTTACCGGCGAATCAGACGCTCGGTAACACAGGTGTCAATCACCGCCGGGTGTGAGGGGGCATGAGGGGGTCACCGGTGATGACCACACCTCACCCCACCTCACCCCACCTGCCCCCAAGGCTGTGATTGGTCCGTCGGACCGACGGACCAATCACAGCCAAGGCGCGTCATTTAAACTAACGGTGACTGCGCTGCAGACGCCATTCCGGTCTGGAATTGCGTGCAGAGCGGTCACCGGCCAATCTGTCGTGATATACATACCTGATCCTTGCCTGATACTTACCTGATCACCGCTGGTAGCGTGCTGCCAGCAGCTGGATGCTTCCTGGATCTTGTGACTTCCTGTGTGCTGCTGCTGCAGTGTCATAGAGTCACAGATCGTGAGAGATAGTGACAGATAGTGACAGAGAGTGATAGAGAGTGCTATATTTTGTGTCTGCTGCACCCCTTTTGTGCTGATCAGTATATCTGTGCTGATCAGCAACTTTTTGGTTTTTTTTTTTTATATATATACCTGTCAGTTGCACCAAAGGTTGTGCTGCCTGTGCAACTGACTGCTGCCCCCCCTGCTGCCCCCCCTTTTGTGCTGATCAGTTTAAATTAATTTAGATCAGCAACTTTTTGGGGGTCCAGGGTTTTTTTTTATATATACCCTGTCAGGTTGCACCCACAGTTGTGTGCCTGCTGCCCCTCACTGCTAATCAGTGTTGCATCACTGCATCACTGATCTGCAGTTTTTTTTTTTTTTGGAGAGTGCAGTGGGGTTTTGTTTTTACACCCACGTTGCTTTTGTGGGTGTCCTGTGGCCGCTGATCAGTGACGTACATCACTGAACAGCATTTTTGGCACAGGGTTGATATAATTTTTTTTCTGCAGTTTTTTTAAATTGTTTTTTTTTTGTAAAGTGCTGTGGTTTATTACACCCACGTTGCTTTTGTGGGTGTCCTGTGGCCGCTGATCAGTGATGTACATCACTGAACAGAATTTTAGGCACAGGGTTGATATAATTTTTTTTCTGCAGTTTTTTTAAATTGTTTTTTTTTTTGGAGAGTGCTGTGGTTTATTTTTTTTTAAATTGTTTTTACACCCACGTTGCTTTTGTGGGTGTCCTGCTGCCTTTGAGCGCTGTTCAGTGACGGACGTTACTGACCAACATCTGTGCTCAATTTTTGGCGCAGGACCTTTTTTTTTTTTTTAACCCCTTCAATTTTTTTTTTTTATTGGGATCAAATTCCTGTATAAAGTATTTTTTTTTCTGCACTACATACACACTACACACTACATACCCCCCGTGTTGAAATAAAGTTTGTACCCCCCCTACACTATACACGTGTTGAAACATTACACTTACAGAAACACAAAAATAAAAATGGCATCCCAAATGTCATCCCAAATGTCATCCCAGTCATCCAGAAGAATGTATTCAGCGGAGGAGGCATATGCCATGCTTGCCTCTGACTCTGACACAGCCAGTGATGCAAGCGGGGAATTTGAAGGATTCGTCTTAAGCTCCTCTTCCTCCTCTAGTGATGAGGGACCCCCTCAAAGACGCCCCCGTAGAGCAGCTGAGACCCCCCCAAATGATTGATCCCGTATGGACCCCACCACCAGACATTTTTGAGCCCCAGGTTCCTGAGTTTTTGGCCATCCCAGGAATCCAATTTGATTCAACAGGTCTCAGAGAAATTGACTTTTTCAAATTATTTTTCTCTGATGATTTTATAAATTTAATGGTGGACCAAAGTAATTTATATGCCCAGCAGTTTATTGCTCAAAACCCCACGTCATCATTTGCTAGGTGGACCCCTGTAGATGCAGTAGAGATGATGACGTTTTGGGGTCTGGTGTTACATATGGGCATAGTAAAAAAAGCCAGAAATTAGGCAATATTGGAGTACAGATGTTCTGTACAGCACCCCATTTTACCATATGGCCATGACTCGGACTCGTTTTGAGACAATCCTTAAATTTTTACATTACACCGATAATGCACAGTGCCCACCCAGAGATGATCCCACCTTTGACCGGCTATTCAAAGTCAGGCCGGTCATTGATCATTTCAGTGCCAAATTTGCAGAGATGTACATCCCTGAAAAATGTATTTGTATCGACGAGTCCCTTATACATTTTAAAGGAAGGGTTAAATTCCGCCAGTACCTTCCCAGTAAGAGGGCAAGGTATGGCATAAAAATGTATAAACTGTGTGAAAGCACCTCAGGGTACACCCACAGGTTTAGGGTATATGAAGGGAAGGATTCAAGAATTGAACCGCCAGAATGCCCCCCCTTCCATCGTAGGTGTTAGTGGAAAAATTGTTTGGGATTTAGTGCACCCCTTCCTGGATAAAGGTTATCACCTCTATGTGGATAACTTTTACACTAGCATCCCCCTGTTTAAGGCCCTTGGTTCAAGAGGTACAGCAGCTTGCGGTACTGTGCGCAAGAACCAAAGAGGCCTCCCAAAAACGCACATTGCCCAAGTACTGAGAAGGGGTGAAAGCAGGGCACAATCCACCGAAAATATGTTGTTGGTCAAATATAAGGACAAGAGGGATGTCCTTATACTGACAACAATTCATGGAGACAGTACCACCTCCATCCCTGTACGAGGTACCAGTACCCACACCTCAAAACCTAATTGTATCCTGGATTACAATAAGTACATGGGCGGAGTGGATCTTTCAGATCAGGTACTGAAGCCGTACAGTCCCCTGCGGAAAACAAAAATCTGGTACAAGAAGCTGGCCGTGTATATCATCCAGATGGCACTGTATAACGCTTACGTGCTATTCCGTTCTACCAGCCAGAGGGGGACATTTATGCACTTTCAAGAGGAAGTCATAAAGGGCCTAATATTTGGGAACCAGCAGGCAGAGGGCCCCAGTACTTCTAGTACTGGCCCCCATATTGTGCCAGGGCAGCATTTTCCTAACGAAATCCCCTCCACTGCAAGAAAGGGCAGGACACAAAAAAGGTGCAAAGTTTGCTATAAAAAGGGAATAAGAAAGGATACTATTTTCCACTGTGAAACTTGCCCCGACAAACCCGGCCTATGTATAAAGGAGTGTTTTAAAATATACCACACATCTATGGATTATTAGGTTCATCATTTCACCGTGCTTCGGGGGTCTTGCTAATGCCACATAGCACCCACCATTCATTCCACCAGAATCTGTGCTGCAAAATCCAAAAATCACTCCTTCCCTTCTGAGTCCTGCCATGCACCCAACTGGTATTTTTTGGTCACATATGAGGCATTGCCATACTCGGGAGAAATTGGGGCACAGATTTTGGGGGGCTTTTTCTCCTTCATACCTTATGAAAATGAAAAATTTTTAGCCAGAACTGCATTTTTGTGTAAAAAAAATGTAATTTTTCATTTGCACAACCCAGTTGTATCAAAATTGGTGAAACCCCTGGGGGTTTGAAATGTACACTATACCCCTAGATGAATTCCCTGAGGGGTGTAGTTTGCAAAATGGGGTCACTTGTGGGGGGGTTCCACTGTATTGGTGCTTCGGGGGTCTTGCTAATGCGACATAGCACCCACCAACATTCCACCAGAATCTGTGCTGCAAAATCCAAATATCACTCCTTCCCTTCTGAGTCCTGCCATTTTTTGGTCACACATGAGGCATTGCCGTACTCGGGAGAAATTGGGGCACAGATTTTGGGGTGCTTTGTCTCCTTCATTCCTTGTGAAAATGAAAAATTTTGAGCCAGAACTGCATTTTTGTGTAAAAAATTTAATTTTTAATTTTCACTGCCCAGTTGTACCACAATTGGTGAAACCCCTGGGGGTTTGAAATGTACACTATACCCCTAGATGAATTCCCTGAGGGGTGTAGTTTGCAAAATGGGGTCACTTGTGGGGGGGTTCCACTGTATTGGTGCTTCGGGGGTCTTGCTAATTCGACATAGCACCCACCAACATTCCACTAGAATCTGTGCTGCAAAATCCAAATATCACTCCTTCCCTTCTGAGTCCTGCCATGCACCCAAATGGTATTTTTTGGTCACATGTGAGGCATTGCCGTACTCGGGAGAATTTGGGGCACAGATTTTGGGGTGCTTTGTCTCCTTCATTTCTTGTAAAAATGAAAAATTTTGAGCCAGAACTGCATTTTTGTGTAAAAAATTTAATTTTTCATTTTCACTGCCCAGTTGTACCACAATTGGTGAAACCCCTGGGGGTTTGAAATGTACACTATATCCCTAGATGAATTCCCTGAGGGGTGTAGTTTGCAAAATGGGGTCACTTGTGGGGGGTTCCACTGTATTGGTGCTTCGGGGGTCTTGCTAATGCGACATAGCACCCACCAACATTCCACCAGAATCTGAGCTGCAAAATCCAAAAATCACTCCTTCCCTTCTGAGTCCTGCCATGCACCCAAATGGTATTTTTTGGTCACATGTGAGGCATTGCCGTACTCGGGAGAAATTGGGGCACAGATTTTGGGGTGCTTTGTCTCCTTCATTCCTTGTGAAAATGAAAAATTTTGAGCCAGAACTGCATTTTTGTGTAAAAAATTTAATTTTTCATTTTCACTGCCCAGTTGTACCACAATTGGTGAAACCCCTGGGGGTTTGAAATGTACACTATACCCCTAGATGAATTCCCTGAGGGGTGTAGTTTGCAAAATGGGGTCACTTGTGGGGGGGTTCCACTGTATTGGTGCTTCGGGGGTCTTGCTAATGCGACATAGCACCCACCAACATTCCACCAGAATCTGAGCTGCAAAATCCAAAAATCACTCCTTCCCTTCTGAGTCCTGCCATGCACCCAAATGGTATTTTTTGGTCACATGTGAAGCATTGCCGTACTCGGGAGAAATTGGGGCACAGATTTTGGATGCTTTGTCTCCTTCATTCCTTGTGAAAATGAAAAATTTGGAGCCAGAACTGCATTTTTGTGTTAAAAAATTAATTTTTCATTTTCACTGCCCAGTTGTACCACAATTGGTGAAACCCCTGGGGGTTTGAAATGTACACTATACCCCTAGATGAATTCCCTGAGGGGTGTAGTTTGCAAAATGGGGTCACTTGTGGGGGGGTTCCTAACTTTTAGCATCTTATGGTGCCTAGAAACCTACATGGTGCCTAAAAAATAATCTCATAAAAAGGAGGCTCCAAAATCAAGTAGGTGCTCCTTCTATTATGAAGCCTGTGGTTTGGTCACCGTGCACACTAGGGCCACATATAGGATATTTATGAAAACAAAAGAATTGGGGGAATCAATTTTTAGTCACAGTTACTGTGAGGGGTGCAGTTTTTGAAATGGCATCATTTATGGGGGTGTCTCACATACAAGTCCCTCAAAGTCACATCAGAACTGAACTGGTCCCTAAAAAAATCAGTGTTTGAAATTTTCTTGAAAATTTGAGAATTTGCTATTCATATTTTAAGCCATCCATACATTCTGTTACATTCATTGGATAAGAAGGTCCGGCTCACAATCTCCATTCCAGTTCATCCCAAAGATGCTCGATGGGGTTGCGGCTAGGGCTCTATGCAGGGTACTCAAGTACTTCCACGCCAAACTCATCAACTATGGGGTAATATCACTAAGATAGGAGTTCTATTTCAGAGAGGATGTGGCTATGGGCAACCAATCAGAATTTACTTCTTATTTATCCAGATACTTCTAGAAGATAATAATTGGATTCTGATTGTTTCCCATAGCAACATCCCACATGAAATAGAACTCCGATCATAGTAAATCTTCACCTATGTCTTTATAGTCCTTGCTTTGTGTGCTGGGGCACAGTCCTGTTGGAATAGAAAAAGGCCTCCCCCAAGTTGTTGCCACAAAGTTGGAAAAATACAGTAGCGTTGTTCAGAATGTCTTCGTACGCTGAAGCGTTATGATTGACCATCAATGGAGATATGGGACCTAGCCCAAACCCTCAAAAACAGCCCCATACCGATATCCCTCCTCAACCAAACTTTACACTTGGCATAATGCAGTCAGGCAGGTAACATTCTCCTGGGAAGTTTAACAGTGAGCATTATTGTGTCCTAATTTGAATTTAAGGTTTGAATGTACCCATCACATAAAAAAATATAAATATTAGATAATGCAGACATTTAACTTGTACAAACCAACTTAAATATAGTCACAAGTGTTTGCCTTGCTCTAGAAGAATGTTTTTGTACATATAACTGCTTTTTGCTGTACCTGATTACGATTGGACATCACGGAGGGTTTAATAGTTAGCATTACTGCCTCAGATCATTAAGGTTCCATTCTACCTCGGCTCTAACTGTGCGGAGTTTGTATATTCTCCCCGTACTTGCGTGGGTTTCCTCTGGGTACTCCGGTTTCCTCCCACAATCCAAAAAATTTACTGATAGGTTAATCGGCTCCCAACAAGTTAACCCTAGAATGTCTGTGTGCGCGTGTACATGTGGTAGGGAATATAGATTGTAATTTCCACTGGGGCAGGGACTGATGTGATTGTTCAAATATTCTCTGTAAATCGCTTTGGAATATGTGTGCGCTATATAAGAAACTGGTAATAAATAAAAATACTGGATTAGTCAGTGGTCTTCAAAGGTTAAACTGCCATAGACAATATTTGCTATGAAACCATTGCTGTGTTATTACTGGCCACTGTGTTAGGTGTTATTTGCAAACATAACCTGTATTTAATTTACACACAATAGTAAAGACTGATTTTCTACCAATTGTTTAACTTTGGTTAGAATGACAATCCATATTGAATGCCATTGACTATTAACTGCACATTTTGTGATACGACTGCCAACAATGTCCTTATAACTATAATCAAAGTGTAACATGTAATGCAGAGGAACCATACACTATAATCTGAAATAATTGCCGGTAATCATACAGTATAATGCACCGTAATGCTAGGTGCGCTCGGTAACATGCTATGATGAGGTAATTATGTGGCAAATTTACTCAGGTGTTTTACAGCCGAGCTGTAAATGGACAGACACTGTGTACTGTAATTGTCATCGTATTCAACATAGTGTTATATTAATGCATGTTAATGCATGTCTTACGCCTCCGTAGCACAAGGAGGCTGAAATTACTCTATGACAATGAAGTTGCATTGGAATCTTCTGTTGCATTCTAGAGGACGTTAACGAAGACTATAATCAAGTAAGACACACACATTTTTTTTAGCATTTATACATTTGTTATTTTAGATTTCTAACTACCTACATTTACATGGAAACATTAGATTGTTCTAAACATAACAAAACAATTGGGGCTATTTATGAACTATAAAACTGTGGGTATATTGCCATTATCTCCTGATTGCTGACATCATTAGGGGGGTGATTATGCGTGGCAGGCAATGTGGACGTAGATTCAGCAGCCGTGGAAGCCTGATTAAGGGGTTAGTAAATTCAGGATTCGGGCAGTTGAAATGTCTCAACAGTTGGAATCCCGGGTGGTTTTCACTCAGCTGGACTGTAACTCAATAGCCGGAAGTCAATGTCCCGGCTGTCGAGTGGCAGAAAGTGGACGTACAGTATCGGCAAAAGCAGGCACGGAATGTCGAAAAACAGCCGTGATTTGGACAATCCGCGGTCGTTTCCAGCAAAAAATAGATCCGACTTGTTTTAAAGTTGGATCTGTTTTGTTGGAATCTGCCTTCAATGCTGCTGGAAATAGAAAAGAATAATTAAATAGACGGCAACCATTATTTCTGCCGGAGGAAATAGCTGCCGAGATTGAATCCACCCATACACTCATGTAAAATCTATAGGGCCGTCCAACTCAGAATAGAATGGACATATGCAAAGAAGCATAAATTAACATTTGTGTATGCACTGTATGATATCCGTGCTAATAGGTGCTAATTATTACTCATCATGATGGAAAGATCAAGATATAGGGATATATTTACTAAGATGTTCTATTACAGATGGGATATTGTTATGGGCAACCAATCAGAAACTACTTCTTATTTATTTAGCACTTTCTAAAAGATTAGATTAGATTCACTTTATTGTCATTGCCCATGCACAAGTACAGGGCAATAAAATGTAGTTTTGCTTCCAATCAAATCACAAATTCCTCAATCTGCTAGTTCTTGTCCTGAGACATCTAAAAGGTCTTCCAGAAGGCAACAAGGTAAAAAGTTATTGTGCCGGACGAGAGGAATCCTTTATGATACTGCGAGCAGGAAGCAAACAGCGCCTACTCCGAACATCCTCAATGGATGGACCGGAAGTCCCTATGATTTATAATCAGAGATGGTCACGAACATCCAAGCCTGGTATTTGGTTCTAAAACCATCTTCATGTTTTGGCTTTGGATTTTGGAAAAAAAATGTTTATTTTGGTGTTAGTCAAACAAAAACAAAAACTCAGACCATGGCCACTTTTTGCAAGTGCAAACGGGGCTTACTCAGTCTACTGTATGTATATTCCGCTTACTTGTCACCTGAAGGATGGTCCTAAGATGATCTTACAGGGGACTGGCTTCTGTTTGTCCTCTTGAGATAATCAAGGATACATCGTAATGTTTATAAAAATTCCTGCAAAAAAAATGTTGATTACATTTGCATTGTGATAATTGCATGTACTGTATGTAATAAATAGATATAATCATCCGCATACAGTGACAGAGCTTGTGATAACGCTCTGTCCCTGCAAATTCCCCCCCTCATCCACTTCTCAGGGTAATTTTTGCACCCATTTTATTAATGATTATCCTCTGGGAATTGGTTTGGAATTCCGGCGGTGGGAATCCCTGCGGGCAAAATCCTGACGCCGGAATCCCGACCACTGCAATCCCGACAAGGGGGGACGTGGATCGCCCACCCCTTGCGGGCTCGCTGCACTCCCCATGCAGCAGACCCGGTGCCTTGCTACGCTCGGCAAACTAATTTATTCTCCCTCTATGGGTGTCGTGGACACCCAAGGAGAGACTCAGTGCCGGGATTTTGGGAGGTGTGGGCCAATGCCTGACTGCAATGAACAGTTGGGAGGTGTGGGCCAATGCCTGACTGCAATGAACAGTTGGGAGGTGTGGGCCGAAGCCTGACTGCAAATCTTGACAATAATTGTCTAAAATACTAGGTTGCAGCTGGCCATACCAATCATACTGTTCATTAGTTCACAGTTGCACAGTTACACAAGTTAAAGAACTGAAGTGAGTCAGTATTTTCTATGATTTCTCATTACGTCCAGTCAAAGGCAAAAAGAAATGTAACAACGTGCATCGTACTGTATACGGATATCATGTTTTTTTACTGTAGCTTAATTCTGCTTCAATATAGAATATGCCCCATAAAACAGCAAAATGATGTTATTATAAAGAAACCCAATGATTTATGAAATCAACATTCCCCCCCCCCCCCCCCCCCCCGTTCCATCGAAAATATGACTTATGCAAAACAAGGGGGATAATAAAGCATTACCATATTTTCATTAGATATAGACTATTTAATCCAACTCCTGATGAGTTTGCAAATATATTAAGAACAGGAGAAAAGGCATTTGTTATAAACTGCAGAATTATGTGTCTGAGAAAACGCATTTCATTATAATTGCTATTAAGGATGAAGAGAGATCTTTTTTTTTATTATTTCTTTTTTTTAATTTGCAAAGAAATGCGTCAGGCAACAAAGACATTTAACACACATTACTGGAAACCAGATCAATATTTCCACAGCATGAAATCAAATTATCCTAGATACTAAACAGAATTTATTATGGGCACATATTAGCAGAGTACAACATATAAGCTGTATATTTCTTGTTTTATTATGAATACACAGTGAAATATAATAAAGGTGACCGTGCCGCAATGGTGTGCAGAACCTTGTTGTAACCTATTTTTTGCCGTAAAACAGTATAAAGAAAATTCAAATGTACTGAAATCACTCATTGTTAAAAGTGAAGTGGTTTGTGATTTTTTTAATACATTCTAAGCTATATTACCTATTGTCTGTTGCATGTAAAGCTGAAAAGTTATAGAAATAGGAATTCTATAGAAATGATTTTGCAAATGTCAAGTGCATTTTGCGAACAAGAAGAAATGCATAATTATATGCATGGTCGATGTGTCTTTATGTATGACCTCGTTAAACTAATCATTCCTACTTCTAATGCTACTTTCACTGTCAGTTATGTAATATATAATTGTTCTAGAATACAATATACAGTATGTCACTTTACTATATGCAAAATTCCAAAATAGATTACCTGCAGTATTTTTCCAAATCGTGGGCACTGGGCCCGATTCATATCTGCTTGCTGCTGTGCGAATTTGTACAGCGGCATATTGTCGATATACAGCGCATGTGTATTGGCCGCAATGCACGTATGCCACGCCTATGGAAGCCGGAGTCTGGGGGTTGTACCTGGCCGTAAACTAGGATTGCTAAGAAAAAAGCAAGTGTGCCAGAAATAGCACAAGGCTTGCCTAGGAATAAGCAAGCCCGCCCAAGCATTTTAGGGGAGGGTGTGTGATGTCAGCTCCAGGTCGGATGAGCCCGTATTCATCACAGATGCCGAGTAAGTCACTGGCTACACAGAGGCTGCGATGACTGGTGACCAGTGGAAAAATCTTTGATGGTCATCATCTAACAAAAGGATCTTGACATATTTGCTTGGCTACAAAGTCTTCACTAGCCTTAGACATCTATTCACACAGCAAGAATATTAATTTGCAAGGCGGGATTTCACTATAGCCCGGCGGCGTCTACCTGTTTGCTGGCTGCTGCTAATTCACACAGCAAAAATCAGGTCTGTATCGGGCCCATTGAACATTATAATCAGGGGCGTAGCTAGGGCTCCGAAATGTCACTGGGTGCCGGAGCAGTGTACTCTGCAGCCGGTTCGATCGCCCACTCCCCCAGCTCACCCGCTTCCTGCTGTGCACGGCGTCAGAGTCCACTGGACCACTAGCCAATAGGCGTTTGTGGTCCAGCAGCCAATCAGAAGCAGCATTGGCTGCTGGACTGCGATCGCCTATTGGCTAGCGGTCCAGTGGGAGACTTGAGCTCTGGCTCAGCTGGGCACAGCGGGGAGCTGGAGAACTGGGTGTGTGGTCAGGCGAGGGAGCGGGCTGCATTCCCCCTTGGCAACGAGCAATGTCAGTCCCCCTTGGCAACGAGCAATTTCAGTCCCCTTGGCAACGAACAATGTCAGTCCCCCTTGGCAACGAGCAATGTCAGTCCCCCTTGGCAACGAGCAAGGTCAGTCCCCCTTGGCAATGAGCAAGGTCAGTCCCCCTTGGCAATGAGCAAGTTCAGTTCCCCTTGGAAACAAGCAATTTCACTCCCCTTGGCAAAAAGCAATTTCAGTCCCCCTTGGCAATGAGCATGAAGTCCCTTGGCATCAAGCATGAAGCCCCTGCCATAGAGCATGAAGTTCCTAGCAATGAGCATGTAGATGAGTTGCACTTATTTGTCAAATGCGTAATGGGCATTATGGTTTGTTATATAGTATGTAATGGGCTTTACGGTTTGTTATATAGTATGTAATGGGCATCATGTGTGACCTTATATGTAATTGGCATTCCGGCATGTGGCTTTGGGTATTACAAAGTTCGCTAAAATGTGCAATGGGCATTACAGTTTGTTGTATAATGTTAGGCCACACCCCCTTTTCGCTGCACAAGAGCCCTGCCTACTACAAATGGGGGGGGGGGGGACGACATGCCCTTGCTCCGGGCTCCACGGCACCTAGCTACACCACTGATTACAATAGAAAATGGATTATTAAAATAAAAATAAAAAATAATTCTTCATAGTTGCATTAAACAGCACACTAACTACAATGTTTCAGTGTAGTATTGACAGTACATGAAGGGGGAAATTTACTAAAGGAAATTTGTAAAAAATAGGTGTAAAAATAGGTGTATTTGTATCCAGAAATACACTTATTTTTGACATTTACTATCCCGAAAATACGGCAATTCGTATTTGTATTGGTAGAACATCAATACGAATACAAATTGCCATATTTTCGGGATAGTAAATGTCAAAAATAAGTGTATTTCTGGATACAAATACACCTATTTTTACACCTATTTTTTACAAATTTCATTTAGTAAATTCCCCCCGAAGCGTTTAACCACATAATTGAATTGAGTTGGAGCACAGGTTTTTAAACTCTGTTCACAGGACCCCAGACAGCACTTTTTCCAGGCCACTAGTGGATTTTTAAAATGTGACAGTTGGTGATAGAATTGGAAGGTGATCTTCCAGGTGACTTGAAACATGTGTCCTGTGTGGAGTTCTGAAGACCTACTTTGAGATAGAGGGAACATTAGTTATCAGTTGTGGTGTCTCCCAGGTAGAGTTGGTCATGGCCACCAACCTGATTAGTGTGGACATCAGCTTAATTTCCACAAAGATGAGGTGTGTTAGAGAGCAGAGCACTCTTGCACTGTCTCCACTATGGGAACACTCTGGGCACTAGGACCCAGGGGAAAGCCTGAGGTAAGACCTCTTGCACTACTGTACATGCAACATCTGATAAGCACTACTGTGTAGCATGCCACAGTACTGGGTGGATCCAAACCGGTCATTAAGATCTACCAACAGTTCCTGTTTTCCATGCCACCTGTGGATCTGTAGAATATGTCAGTTAGGAATAAATGCCGCTTTTGAAAATGTGACAGTTAGTAATGGCTACACCTTTGCACCAGCTAGGTGGTCTGGAAAACATAAACTGTTAGTTGATATCGTGGACCAGTTTGGCCAGCACTGGTCTAGTCTATATGACCTCTGCTGTCATCATCATTACTCTTTTTTAACACTGCATACTGTGTGACTTGCTGATACCAATTAACCTACAAGGAAATCTTTGTGGCCAAACATTCACTTTTACATTCCTCTAATTAGAACAGTAGGAAATCCTGTGCTTCTGATTCAGGATATACACCGATAACTTAAAATCCAGAAACAAATCAAAATTCTCCTACAAATCTTTCTCATCATGCTATCTTTTTGGCAAGTAGAACTGATTCAGCCATAGCTCCATCCTTTCCCCCAAACAGTGGCCAGTGGCAATCATCAAAAAAAAAAAGAAGTAAAGACTGATTAATCATGAAATGTCATGTAAGGTAGAAAATCTGCATACCAAATATATAGGTTGGAATTGCTTATCTGATTATCTGTGTAGGATAAGGATAAAAAGGAGAAGTATAAGGAGGAGGAGGAGAAGGATGAAGAGAAGAAACAGAAGGAGAAGAAGAAGGAGAAGTTAAGGAGAAGAAGGAGGAGAAGAAAAAGGAGAAGAAGAAAAATGAGGAGAAGAATACGAAGGAGAATAAAAGAAGAAGAAAGAGAAGGACAACTTTAAGTAGAAGGAGAAAAAAAGAAAAAGGAGGAGTAAAAAAGGAGAAGAAGAAAGAGGAGTAGAAAGAGAAGGAGAAGAGGATTTACATGGTCTTAAGCCCCACACAGCTAGATGAACGATATCATCAACAATTTCCCTTGAACTCCCGGGAAAACAATATAGTTTATACACACTGAACGATATCGTCAGTGATGTCATCGAGTCCCCGCTCAATACATTCAGTCAATGACAATATAGTCAAAACTGAGCTGTGTGTAAAGACCGACAGAGGATATCATTAACAACCGGCCTCAGCGTGCATGATTAACTATATTGAGCGTATACACTGAACGATATTACAAACGATATCTCTCTGAAGTGAGTGATTATTCTTTACAAGAATGTTAAAGTGATCTGGTCACATGCAATAATTATATTTCTGACTTAAAAATAAAACAAAATAAAAGAGCTATATTATTTTTTATCTGGATAATAGATAGATAGTGTATAGGTTGAAAGTCAATAAGTTGATACAATATGGTTGACATGTATTCTGTGTACAGACACAAAAGATTGACAGATGAAAGGTACAAATCGATTGCCATGACAATGACTGATATGTTTTATTTGTCCATGAATTCCCAACATTTGCTTGAATTTACTATCCACATTTACTATGATTGGGAATAGTAACCTGTGGTCGGCACAGCGAAAAAAACTAGGCATCAAAAATTTACCTGTGAGAGTATACTTTTCTACTGATGGTGGCCACATAGCACCAAACATACAAACTATGCTGCAGCCCCACCTCTGAAGCACTACTAGACAAGCTTCATAATGTCTCTGCTCAGTACTCCCCTCCTTCCTCCTCAAGCTCCTTCCCCCCATCTGTGGTGCCCAAAAATGACCAGGGCTGGTGCCATCACTAGGCACAAGACTTTAGGCAATTGCCTATTTGTGCCGGCCACTGGATGGCGGCACCGCATGCTGTCAATGTTTTTTAGTATAGCTTTGCTGAAGAGGCGAGGAGCAGGGAAGACAGAGCTGCCCACCAGCCCAGCCAGGACAATATAAATTTAAAAAGTAAATTTAATTTTAGAGAATCTCCTTGCGATTACTGATGCTTCCAGTTTCGTGTGGGGCATGATGGGGCATAGAATGCAATCAGGCAGCAGCAGAAGCCCTGGCCTGATCACATCCGCCCGCTCTCTCGCACAAACGCTCACCCACCACTGCTGTCCACAAGGCTAGGTCTCCTCCCACCACCGCTGCTTCTCCACGCCACAGTCCCGGCGCCTGTACAATGCAAGTAACAGTCACCGGGACCGGTGCATGCGCAGTATCGTCCTTGTTACTGCAAATGTGCATACCCCCGACTTCCATGGGCTGTTTCGGCTGCAGCTCATAGAAAACAAATCACGTTCCCAGTGCTTGTACAATGCTGGAGACAGGCACCGAGACAGCACATGCGCAGTATCGACCTCAGTACTGCGCATGTGAATACCCCTGGTTCCATGGGCTGCTTCGGCTGCAGCCTATAGAAGTCAAAGAGGCAGCCCAGAGGGAGGGAACAGCTACCAATGAGACTGCCTTGGTGACTGACAGGTCTGATTTCCAATAGGAAGTCACTGCGAGTCACAGTACAGTCTCACGGGCTGCACCTGGCTTCATTATAGTGACGGATATTTACCTGGGGGGCTGCAGTCCTGCAGCCCATAGGTAAAAATCACCACTGGTAGTAACCCACTTCAGGGTCAGGCCTCACTTTTTAGGAACAACAGGTATCTGGATGGTGCATAGACACCATCTAATGTAGATAGAAAGTCAACAGGTTGACACCAGATGGTCGACAGGGTCAAAAGGATGACAGATTCAACCGGTCAACAGTTAAATAGTCGGCATGGTCTTAGGTCATCAAAAGGTCAACATGAGCATAAGATCAACAAGAAAATGGTTTACATCAAATAGGTCAGCGCACGGTTTTCACAACTTTTAGGGTGAGGGTTAGGCACTTGAGGGAGGGTTAGGATTCTAGAACACCCGTTCTAGATATATCTGGTTTTTGAGCAACATTCAATGAGTTAAATACAGACATACTCACATTCTTTTTTTTATCTATTTCCTTAAACTAAAAAATTACATGTACATTAGGAGCTTTTGTGAACTCACAATTCACGGAGATGATTCAATGGAATGATACACAAATTAGAACGTAATGAGAATGTAGCACAAAATTATTTATCTCGCTGGTATTCATCAGAGCTTGATTACATTCAATAGCTGTTTCATTTGGGAAAAACTGAAACTGATTTCAACTTCCAGCTTCAGGCAAATGACATTAGCTAGTTACCTGCTGGAACAAGAAGGCAGTCATGACACTCCGCTTGTTCATTAACTGCGCACTGGTACCTGCGAGCTGTCTGGCTGCAAATGATGGGAAATGGAATAGATATATAATATTTGAAGAAGACAGAAAACAAGTTCTGACTTTCAAGCAGCTAAAGATGGTTATAACAGTACATGAAACAAGTCAGAGAAAAACAAAGAATACTTAATAAAATAAGCATAAATGACGTAAATGTAAATCCAATAGCAAAACACAATTATCCTGTATCAGCCTAATGAAATATATAATGGATAATAAACATGTAAAGATTACTATGTCAGTTAAGCTCTATTTTATATCCAAAAGCAGAGGTGGAACTACCATTGGTGCAGCAGGGGGCTAGTGAGAACTAAGGGGCCCACTGCTGCCACTGCCACCCTCTTCCTGATGCCTAGTAACACTCTGCGTCCCCCTGCCTCTTCCTGCTTCCCCGTGCCTCTCCCTGTCGCTCTCTGCCTCTTCCTGTCTTTGACAGCCGTGTTGAATATTGTGAACTTAGGTTGGGGGTGGAGGAGAAGGGCCCAAATTATACTTTTGCACCTGGGCCAACCACTCCATTGCCCAAATAACATAACAAAGGAATGAGTACTGCACAGTTGCCCAGGAAGACAAAGGTAAAACTTATATTCAGCTTATATATCAGTGGAATTGGTATTGTGAAATCTAGTATAGCTATTATATAATGCCCTGGAATTCAATATACACAGTTACACACTGCCCCTTACTTACTGGCTTCTGCAGAGATGGATACATATTACCCACCTCAATGGCTTCTGGCCACTTCCCCTTGCCCTCTATCACAGCAATAAGACCAAAACACCTGTCCTCAATGCCCTCCTGTCTCATTCATCACAGATTTTGGTCCAACAACCGTTTTTCTGAAAACAGACTCTCCTCTGTGCCACCTTCCCTTACCCTGTGCCCATTACTAACACCGGGCCACCACCCCCTATCCCAAACTGCAACCAGACAATATTGTATCAACCCAAGCTCTACCAACCTGTGCATTCTCATAGCTATTAATGGAAATGAGCCACCAGAATACCTCAATTGATTAAAAACCAATGGTTGTAAATCATCAATGGTCATCTCTACTCCTGCTGAGTCCTTTGAGGTGGCACTGTGTCAATTGAAGACACCACAAAAGGTGGTGGTGGGTTAAGCTTGGTTGGACAGTTGGTAAGTGCTCTTTCTTGCTCACCAGTCAGTGTAGTGTTAGGTCAGAGCGCAATAGGCTGTCTGGTCTCAAGAGATGATTGCAGACCACAGAAGTTGTGTGTAATTTGATTGGATCTGAGGTCTGATGTTCAACGGGTTAGATGTAATTCTTATCTTCATATCTTCGGACAGCGAACGTAAAAAGCAGTAGAATTCCTTTGCTAGCAGGCATCGCGCATGCATATTGTGGCCCATACACATGCGCAGTTCATCGATAATCATTTGCTGAGCAGCGATCAGATCTGAATGAGGCCCATAGAGTGACGTTTTAGACATCAGTCTTACAGCTGAATAATGTACATTTTACTCAGCTGTCACGAGAACCTCTAGAATGTTCCAAAAAAATTATTTGGAAGAATGAGTGAAAAAATGAAGGAGCTTCTCGTTAGTAAAAAAAAAAAAAATATAGACGGATTTAGGAGAAAAAGGAGATACGGCAATCTGGCATTTTCTCTCTGCGGTTTCTTTGTCTTTGCCATAAGGGGAAAGCTACGTATGCCTCTACAGCTCTTCAAATTTTTGAGCAAATAAAAAGTGAGAAAGCCTAGAATATAGATGCAGACGCTGATAAAGCCATTAACATATGCTTTTCGTTGTGTCGGTCTCTCAGTGCTAAATTGATATCTCGATACATTAACAGAAAAATGTGCTAACAAAAAAAATTCTGTGACCCGTTTTTGCTGTAGTGCTGCCTTGATACTTGAAATGTAACACTCAGAATCTATGTACTCATGCACATAGAAATGTATGCAAAATGACCCTCATGGATGACAAGTTGATAAAGTATGTAAGATATTTTATTATTGCCAGATATAGTTGTGTGCACATTGAGTGTTAGGGGTGCACAGGGACCCCCTAATGCTGTGGACACCCTTATGAACACCTCCCTCCCACTAGTAATACCAGCAATACCTTTTATTAAAGACTTTTTAGAAATGTGTTCCATTAAAAGAAGCACCCATCAATCAATTATGTGTGTTTTTCATTATAGATTGTATTAGACCATTGTCCTATCACTACATACCTGTGTCATCTATAAATGTTTTTGACTTTATTTGCATGTACTGTAACACAGAGTACTTAGCAGCGGTGGCTCTTAACTCTGCGGAGGAGGGGGGCTGCCGCGATGCGGACCCTCCTCCGCTGCCGCCACCGCTGTGCTCATCCCCGCCGTTGCGGCCAATCAGGGTCCCCTGTCCCAGCCATAGGTTCTAGTCCCCGCCGCAGGGTCGACGCATACGCAGTAGCTTCTTTGGTGCACATTGCGCCAGCCCCCAGCCTCTATGATCTGCTTTTGCAGCAGCCATTCAGGCTCGCTCCTCTCCGCAGGCAGAAACGCATGTGCCAAAACATAAAGCACCAGCCATTTATCCTTCACCGCAGGAGTGAGTTTATAAAAAATGGGTGCAGCGTGAGTGGGCCCGGTGGGTCTCACAGGCCTGTGTGCACCGCGTTAACTGCACCCATACGCCATACCAATACGTCAATGACGGGGATGGAGTGTTAGGTTTAGGCAATTTGAAGGGGGGTTAGGCTACCAGACACATGGTTTAGGTGGGGTCAGAGGCAGAACTCTGGGAGGCAATGGAGTCATCTGCCGCCGGGCTCCTGCTCCCAAGGGGGCACATCTCCTCCCCATGAAGGTATAAATCAGTTATTTAAAAGCCAACGAGGTACTCTTTACCTAGAAGGGCGCCCATCGCGGGCATCGCATGTACTAAAAAATCGCATGCGATGCGACCGACGCGATGACCGCGATTTCCCATAGGGAACAATGTTAAATGTCCCAATTGACCCGATTTTCCATAGGGAACAATGTTAAATGTCCCAATTGACCCGATTTTCCATAGGGAACAATGTTAAATGGCCCACAGAGGCCAAATAGGCACCCTGAAGTGTGAAATGGCACCCCCAATTGGGTTAACGCCAACTCACGATCAACGTCAACCCGAAGCGTAGCGAGCGTGGCGAGCGCAGCGAGCCCGAGAGAGGCGGCGGTACGCGTCCTACGACCTTTTCATACCCTCACTATCCACGTCGGCGTGGAGTTCAGAATAGAAAGTGTGGCGAGCGCAGCGAGCCACCGAGCCCGAAGCGTGGCGAGCGCAGCGTGCCCCGCGAGGGGACGCGGACACCTTCACAGGTATACGCGTCCCCTCGCGGGCTTCACAGCTGTCCGCGTCCCCTCGCGGGTCACACTGCGCTCGCCACGCTTCGGGCTTGGTGGCACGCTGCGCTCGCCACACTTTCTATTCTCAACTCCACGCCGACGTGGATAGTGGGGGTATGAAAAGGTCGTAGGACGCGTACCGCTGCGCTCGCCACGCTTCGGGTTGACATTGATCGTGGGGTGGTGTTAACAATTGGGGGGGCCATTTCACCCTTCAGGGTGCCTATTTGGCCTCTGTGGCCCATTTAACATTGTTCCCTATGGAAAATCGGGTCAATTGGGACATTTAACATTGTTCCCTAAGGGAAATCGCGGTCATCGCTCGATTTTTTTTTCTTACGATGCCCACGATCAAAATAGTGGGCGCCCTTCTAGGTAAAGAGTACCGCCAACAATATTGTTTCTGTGGCTGAGTTTTGAGAAATACATGTTATCTACCTATAGTTCTATATAAATATATATTTTATATAAGGTTTTATTGGGTTGTGTATGTGTGTGTGTGTGTGTGTGTGTGTGGGGGGGGGGGGGTGTCACCAATATATATCTTGCCTCTGGGCAACTGGAAGGAATTTATGCCACTGGTATATGTATTAGGCTCTGGGGGGGGGGGGGGGCAGGGTTGTTATTAGGCTGCTACAAGGGTAAGGGGGGGAGGGAAGAGTAAGTATATTTATCTGACCCCCACCGGTGTATTTTGACCACCTGTCATCCCTATGTATCCCTTCTATAGGGCGGCTAAATGTGTAACATTTTTAAACTTCTAGATTTACAGCCAATTTGTGGAATTTGTACCTTCAGAGAACCTAGGATAAGGCCTATAGATAAATAGTTAGAGAGAAAAAAGAATCAGAAACCTACTTTCATTCAGAATAAAAAAATAGAAATGAACCAGCACTGTCTGTAGCAATGTATAAAAATATATTAATAATATGTAAGGTGGTTTCTTTGTTATCAGGTGGTCGTAGTAGTCCCAAGTGTGGCGAAGGTTATCCACAAGTTCTTTCTGTGGCGATGGTCAGTATACCTGGGTGGCTGAATTTGAAGGTGCTGCTTAGTGCTTATGTCAACCTTCCAACCATGTCGACCTATGTTATGTGTCGACGTAAGCCCTGTCGTCCTTTATGGCTTTACCTTATGTATGTTAGAGAAGGAAAGTATATTATACAGATACACATCAATGTTGTTGTCCCCTCAGCTCACTGAATGGTATTAGTACCCAGTCTAGAACACTACATGATAATAGAATCCAGAGATATTGGTTACATATATTTGCGCTAATGTATGATAAGCCCCCAAGCCATCGTCAAGGCTTCTCTGTATATTGGGGGTCCCCAGCGCTATTTCTAGGTGCAGGGTGCGGCACCCCAAAATAACATCATAAGCCAGAAGGCTCAGAGCAGCACAGTAGTGAAGCTATAACACTATACTGTAGTGTTCACTGCTGTGCTGCTCCGAGCTTTCTGGCTCATGCTGGTTTTTTGGGATGCCGCACCCTGCACCTAGATATAGCATTATGGACCCCCAATATACTGAGAAGCCTTGACAATGGCTTGGGGACTTATCATACATATGCACAAATATATGTTACCAATATCTCTGAATTCTATTATTATGTAGTGTTCAAGACTGGTTACTAATACTATTCAGTGAGCTGAGGGGACAATGGGCGAGATTCACCAAACTGAAAATGCCGTAAAAACCCAGTTTTCGGGGTTTTTACCGCATTTCCATATGCAGCAAAGCCCCACCGCCGGGGCTTCACTGCGGGGGGTTACGCCAGTTCTAGATGGCATAACAACATGGAAGCCTATGGGCTTCCCTTTGCGCCCCCCGCCGATCCGCGCCAGTGACCTCCTCCTCCCTGCACAGCTTCCGGGTGCAGGGAGGAGGAAAAGGAGCCGTCACACAGCCGGCTGGGGGTTCAGGGAGGGAGGGGGACCCGCAGCACATCACCGGCCATCGCCTTGGCGTTAATAATCGCATATGTTACTGCATATGCGATTATTAACAATGCGAGTGCCGGCGATGTGCTGCGCTGGTTGTTAGAGAATCCCGCCCAATGTCTTTTTTACTTACCCCGTATTAACCCTCCTCCCATGCCCCTGAATGGTATTACTAAACTAACTGAGCATCTACCACTGTCCACACATCAATGTTGGTCTGGGTTTAGATGGTTGAAAGTGAACACATGTAAGTTTTGTGTAAACTGTATTGATGGGAGGTAATATGGTAGAAAAGCCTAGGGGTATAAGTGAGGTAAACAGTAATGTGATAGGGCTTTATGTCAGATATATAAATCAAGACTCATTGGGCATGCATGCATAATAATAGATGCTGCCTATTTTTACATCACTTACTGTTAGGGTTACCACCTCTACTCTTTAAGTCTGGACACATACATTATTAATTACACAGGTTCTGTGGCTGATTAAAACCAGGTGAAATGGAGTCCTGAAGTCAGCCAGCCACCGAACCTGTGTAATTAATATGTGTTCAGAATTAAAGGGATGAGGTGGTAACCCTACTTACTGTACAATTGTGAGAACACCGACTTTACATTTATTTTTGCCCACTGCCAATGTATTTTCCTGCGCAGACAAAAGGGACAAGGTTCTCAGCTAAAATACTCATCTTATAAATCCAGCCACAGTGCAAAGCAATTTAACAAATTGCCTCAGCGGCATCCCAGGTCAGTAACATCGAGCACAGAAACAGCTTAATCCATCAAACATGTTCTCCGTCAGATGAGGATTCACACTCTTCCAGAAAAAGCAATAATGAATATATGTTCAGTCAATGAAGACTACATCCAGCCTGTTGATAACGCATTAATACAATTGTTCATACATCAATTAACTCATTAATTCTCTTTGTACACAGCTTTTGCCATTTACAAAGCTTGTAAAAGATTAAAATTCTTGCAAGAACTTTGGAAATTGCAGATGTTCAAGAAGAGAAGGGAAACAATGGCAGCCTTTCTATTTGCAAGTATTGTTATTCAGTATAACATGTTTTGCAATAACTGCATCCAAGGGACATTTGAATAAGTGACAGTGGTGGAATTCCCATAAGGCACCTGAGACATTTGCATTTTAAGAAAGGAGGAGGCCTGTGTGCAGCCGGAACTCCCTCTCTCTGCCAGGAGAAGGGGTGTCCATTGGCCATCGATGATTCGAAATCATTGATGGTTTATGGCCAATGTTGAATACGATGGGGGAGAACCAGATGGTTTCCCTCCATTGATGGCAAAGCAAAACCGATGTTCTTTCTTTTTTCCAAGGTACCGGGACAATGAGTATAGCTCCACCCTCGACAACCCAGAAGCCCCGTCCCCATGATCTGTATATATGTATATGTATATACGATCTTGTATTCCCAGCACTCCGGTTCCCCTAGGGGTTAGCTTGCTCTGGTGTCTGGAACGGGGAGAGTCATCCCATATATACAAACGACAACAGGTACCGACACCCAGAGACTCACACGCTGGATTTCAAAGGTGTAAACGGTGAGGTTTTATTCCATCATAAATCGACGTTTCGGGGACCGTGTCCCCTTCATCAGGATATATATATATATATATATATATATATATATATATATATACAGTTCACTTGGTTTGGCGCTCCCGATTTTTTTAGAAATGAACTGGCTGGGTGCCTTCCCGATGTAGTGTACACGGTGATCCGACCAGCGGAAGCGGGGCGGCACTCCAATAACAACTCAGACAGCGATATAAGCGTATAACGTTTCAGTTGTATTAACTGTTTTCAAATACTGTATTTGAAAACAGTTAATACAACTGTAACATTATACGCCTATATCGCTGTCTGAGTTGTTATTGGAGTGCCGCCCTGCTTCTGCTGGACGGATCACCATGTATGTATATACAGTACATATATATATATATATATATATCTATATATATATATATATATTAATGTCATCAAATGAGGGCTTATAACCAATCATTAAAAATAATACAATTAGGCAAGGGGCCAGGGGGGGGGGGTGCAGCTGGTACTGTTGTGCCTAGGGGTGCCCTCCTCCCTTAATCCACCCCCTGGACCTGAATGTGAAGTCAAAGCAAAAGAATAACTAAGGCTTCAGATTCTGCAGGTAGCTATCATTTCTCCGTAGCCTCCTAGAAAAGGAAAGACACATTTTAATTGGTTGCTATGGGCAACAGCAACAGTGCCACCTCTAATTTTTAGAAGAAAATCTACTCCTTAGTCTGTTCTAATGTTCCGGATTCCACGCCCCACTGAATACAGGGTAATTTTGCGCAATTCTTGGAACCAGAGGCTATTAAATGTATTTAACTAATAAATATTCCGTCCATGACAAAACCATCAAATGGCTTGAGGTCCTTTTTCATCTCTTCATACGGTTCAAATATTCAGCTGCGCACATAGAAATCAATGGTGTTTATTCTCGGCGGCTATTTATTTCATGCATTTGTATTGATGCATTGTGCATTTTCCTTTATGCATTATCTTTTGACAACTTAACGATATACTTAGAGAATAATTCAGGACACTGAGCTAGTTTCCAGGGCCCTTCACATTATCTATTTCAGTTTAAATGGCCGTTGTCTATATACAGTATTTGGAGTTGTTAAGTGGTCCTCTGCATTGTGCATCTCTCATTCTGGCACTTCTATTTCACACTTCATAATTTTGTTTCAACCTCTGAAATGTGAGGGATAGCTTTTGCCGGCTCTGAAAAAGCTGCAATGAAATCATTGGAAGGTGCAATTAAATTGTAATTTTGCACAAACAAAAATGCAATCTTTGGAAACAAGGAATTGGCAGCGTCTCATTTTGTTCTTTTATTTCCAGATCTCATTTGTTGCACAGAGGAAATGGTCCAATTGATAACATGACATTAAAAGAAAATAAGTAAAAGGTTAAGCTATGAGTTTTACATTTCGTTTAAATGTTAAAGCTTGAAATTGTTATGTTTTAATAAAATATAGATATGACCAGTGGCAAACGCAGGATTTTCAGAAGGGGGTTTCCAGAGGGGCGGGGCAAAGCACGGAGATGGACACTTAGGTGACCCAGTATATACTGGGTCAGTTAAAGTATTATAGATAGACCAAATGTATATAAATAATAATAATAATTAAAAATATATATATATATATACATACATACATACATACAGGGGCATCAAAAGCAGTGTAGACCCCTGGGCATAGCAATGTATTGGGGCCCCTACCGATCCTCCAGCGGTAGGGGTGGGGTAAGCTTTGATGTTCCGGGGGTGGTAGGGGGTGTTATATAAACCTCTCAGCATGTAGGGCTCAGTAATTTCCACTAATTACCCCTTTACTGCACAGATGGTGGGAGATGAGGTGGGAGAAGGGGGCATTGGGCTGAATAAAGGGGCCCTGATACATAACTTCCAGGGTGGTAGAGGATGTTTAATATGCAGAGGAGGGGTTTGTAGTGGAGTGGGCTTATTATTCATACGTTTCTGGAGGGAGGACAGCTTGCTTGACTGCAGATATCTCCAGTTCCCGGAAATAGATTTCTTAAAACTAGAGAATCCCACCTACCAAATGGTACTGGGGACTAGGGGATCAGAGTTCAGGAGACAGAGCAATCCGCCAACGAGGATATAAAACTACATACCAGGTGTGTGGAGCTGGAGCAGTAACCAGCTGCTGGAAGGCTGATATCTCTGGTTCTGGGAACAGTAGAGACAAGCTACTAGTGTCCATCAAAGGGGGAGAGTCCCAGCTTTTGGAATATACCCTCAGAAAAACTCTAAGTCAGAAAGAAACTGAAATATCTGACTGGGAATAACAATTAACATGCTTGGATGGGGGCCACTGCTTTGAAGTCAGATATCTCTGGTTCCCAAGGGCCGATTTTTACAATTCTTATATCCATGGAAAGAGGGGACCCTCAGCTTTCAGCTGAGGGCCCTTAGACTCCTGGGGGGGTTTCTGGGTACTCAGAAACCCCCCCTGCGTGCGCTACTGGATATGACTGTGCTTTTGTATATTCTATAGCATCTGCAATGGATTAATGAGGTTCTCCACCTAAGCATAAAGTATAAGCCCAACCAGAGGCATAGCATAGAGCCATGGCACCCGGAGCAAGCCCATGCCACAATCCTTTCCCATATATAAGAAACAAAAAGCTAGGATCCACAAATACAGTTACAGCTGCTGTATATGGGAGTGTGTAAGGCTCCCGAAAGAGATATGAACAAGAAAAAAAGGGTATACAGCGCTCGGGTTAAACTGATTGATAACCAACTACATATGATAATAAAAAAAAATGGAGGGAGCCATGAGATAAAAATATCATCCTTAGATAGCATTATTAGGGCTTTGGCCCATATCCACTACTAGTGCACTGCTCTCCTGCATGTTAACAGGCAGAGTCCAGAGAAAGAAAATAAGTGTTTAGAACATGAAATAAAAATAAAAATACTGTGAACTTACCTGCACTCAAGGACCAGTGATTGGTGAGCTACGTCTGTGACCCTGTCAGCTGATCTGTGCAATCAGCTGAGGTCTAGTGAAAGTTCCAAACTGTCACTTTCACTGCTTAGCACACAGATCAGCTGATCCCAGAAGGAGCTCATGGATCCCTGGGTACAGGTAGCTATATTTATTTTCTGATCTTCACACAGGCTGCACACACTGCACCACATCGCAGGGAATGTGCAGAGTGTGTCTCCGCAAGAAATGCTTTCATTTCATCTGATACAGACACATCTCAGGGACAGGGCGTTCTCACTAGCTTCGTCTCAGCAAAGTTGACATAAACTAGGTAAGTATTGGCAAAAGGTCGACATGCACTAGGCCAACATCCGCAAAGGTTGACCAAGCAATAGGCAACATACGAAACGTTTGACATGAGTTTTTTTGTGATATTTCTTTATTTTTTGGGGAATTTTTCATCCTTAAACATCCAATTTTAAACAGTGAAGTGTGCTAAGTGCAGCGAGGCACCTGGTCCGCGGGTATGTAGGGCACTACTCATTGGTCCACATGCTCAGGCGTTGACATTGACACCAGAAAATCATGAAATACCCATATCAACCTTTTCATGTGTTAACCTTTTGTCAGTTCTGAACCAGAGCATGTCGACCTTGTGATGTCGACCTACTGATTATCTAGACACTATCAATCCTTTAATCCGTAACCTATACCAGGGCCATTTTAACGCATTGGGATTACTAGGCAGCTGCCCTAGGGCCCCACATTTATGGGGACCTTTGAGCGGGAGTTTGCTGGTGCCTCCAGCTTCTTGTGAGGCTATAAGAGATTGCTCCCCTGGTGCTTTGGTTGTGAATTACCCAAAATCAGAGCTACCGGAAAATGTTCACTACCGGCCTGCGGCCAAACAGTTACTGGCTGTAAGTGGATGGCTTATAGCCGGTGGAGAGACAACGCAGGAATTTTTGATTTTAAGGGGCCCAGTGCATTGCTATGCCTAAGGCCCACAATAAGACGGCTTTGACCTACAGATGGAGCACCACTCAGCCAGCGCCGGGGCTCGCAGAATGCCCCTCGCTGGCGAGCCGGGGCTCCATCTGACTGGGATCTCTCATGTACATATGTCCCAGCTTCCGGGCGGAGGGGGATGCAAACCCTGCCCGTCTCAGCTCCAGGGAGACGGGCAGGGTTGGGGGGGGTGCAGGAAGTTGGGGGCGATCAGCGGGGGCCGGCGAGGAGGCAGCTTGGACCGGCGTGGAGCTCCATTGGAAGGGGATACACGAGCGTCTCATGAGCGCCTGTCCCCTTCCGGTGGCTAGCAGAGCTGGCGGTTGGCGATCTGACCACCAGACCCCAGCTGAATAAGAGCGGCTCCATCCGTATGCTAGTATCCGTGTACTGCAATGCCTCCCCGCTCTTTTGCTAGAATTTATTTTAGTACTGTGTAGCTGAAATGTCACCCATAACAGTGACTCTCATTGGGAGGGTGATTTACAGATAGCTCCGGAGAGCACATTTAGATGACTCTGAAAACCCCTTAAATAAATAATTAAATAAATACATTTAATAATCCCTAATAAACATGCAGACTGTAAAAAATTTAATTTATTCTTGTAAGACTTCTCATTGTGTCACCTTACAATATTTCAAGTTTAATGACTATATAAATGTGAATAAATCCATTCTCTCCACTCTTCATTTTTATATTTTAAGGAACACAGCATATTAACTTCAAGCCGTTCATGTTGTTGGTCTGGTTTTGTGTGACCTACTGTACACTTAAGCCCCATAAACACTAGACATGCATGCGGGCGCCAATACCGGTGGCGGAGTAGACTATACAGGGGGCGCCGGCATCGGCAAGTGCACTTGCCGATGCCGGCTTAAAGTGGGGGTTCAGGGGAGCGAGGGCCCGTGCTGTCACTGCAGAATGGCCAACGGTAATGAAGACCTCCCTCGCCCGGACATGCTGGACGAGGGACATGGTCTTTAACAAAGTGCAGAAAGGTCTTTACGAAAGATATCTTTCACTTTATCTTCTAGTGTGTAAGGGCCTTTAAAGGCAATCAGTGAGAGTCATCCTGAATTGTGGTAATACAGTGTAAGACAATTTGCCTTATTACCCAATCAAATAAATTGTTGGTGTAATCTGCTGGGACTCAATAAGAAGTAGGATTACTGAATTGATCCTGGATGTTTTTAGTAGGAGCAGTTGGGGTGGATTGTCATGTGGCATAAGTGATAGTGGGGCAGATGTATTAAGCTTTAACAAGAGATAAATGCAAGGGTGATAAAGAGAGATAAACGTCCAGCCAATCACCTGCTAACTGCCATGGTACAGGCTGTGTTTGAAAAAAGTCAGTAAGGAGCTGATTGGCTGGACGTTTATCTCTCCTTCTCACCCTTGCATTTATCTCTTGTTAAGGCTTAATACATCTGCCCCTTAATGAGCTTAAAGTTATATATTGGCTACATTTTTTACATTTATCAAATTACCAATTAGATAACACTCGAGAACTAAAACTACAGTGGTATAAGAACAGATATGTAATACACTTTAACTTTAACGTTTACTAATTAGTGCAGCACAACATCCACATCCCTGTGCCTCTACCATTACATTCAATGCAATAGGCAAGACTGCAAGGAGGTAGTTTATCAAGTTATTGAACATTTATCTTGCTAGATGGTTATTTAAAAAGGTTTTAACGATTGCCGGCAGCTCTTTCTTGTTTGTCTTAGTCACTGTACGAATATGCTTTTCACACCTACACTAATTAAATGTGATTAAAATCAGGCAAACTATAATTAAACATACTGGTTTAAATTACAAAGGATCTGTGTGGCAGGCTGCTTTTGCCATAAAAGTAATTGTTACTTTAAATCTAGCGGCCATATATTACCATACTGTCCAACTGTCCCGACTGCATCGGGACAGTCCCGCTAGTTGGGCTCCTTCACGCTGTCACCGGCTGTTCCAACTGTGTGACTTCACCCCCCCCTTGGCCAGAGGACACTTCAACCTGCGGCTGAGGGGACCGTTGGAAGTTGATCACTGCAGTTCTGCAGCAATCACTGAATATCTAGGGAGATGAGCCGGGGGGCTGCTCAGCTGCTTGGGCAGCTCTGGGCATGCTCGTGAAATTACGAAACTGGGGGTTTCTGTGTTAGGCCATGTCCCCTCCATCTAAGACACCCACCCCCCCACACCCCCGTGGCAGGTCCCGATTGAAAGATGCCCAGATATGGTTTCATTCAGAGGTGGGGCTGCAGTACCGTTCAAAATTCAGATAGGGGAACCACACCAACTGCTATTCCAAAATGACTCACTGGCAGTCACTGTGGCTCTCCTATTTGATTTTTGAACTGCTCTGAAACCACCACTGGATGTATCACTGGAATGCCATACAATACAATTGTCCCAATTTTAGAAGGACAGTTACATTTTTCAAGCACTGTCCCACTGCAGGCTGCAGTGTCCAGCAGTGGTGGGGTTATGAATCCTCTCCTCCCTGCTACCCATAGCAGAACATTGATGCTTGTTTCCCGCTGCTGCTGACCCTTCCCCACCCTGTCACTGAGCCTGAAAGCCGCTGCTCAGCATTCCCATCAACCAGCGCTGAGCTCACTGATGCTGGCTGGCTCAAACAAGCTCCTCAGTCCTCATTTGCAGTGCGCAGGTGCACGGTGACATCGCCGGTGCACCCACACAATGCATCCTTGAGAGAGCTGAAGCCAGCAGAGTCTTCAGAAGATATTTGGAGGGCAGACTTCAGGAATTAATTGGAATTTACCAGCAGGAGCTCCGCGATCAATGGGTAGATCGTTGTCCACGGGTAAATTGCAATCAACGTTCTGGCCACCGCTTGCATATATAGTGGATGTAGCAAAAGTCAAGTCATTCGTTGAAGTGAACAAAACTGCAGTACGTACAATCAGTTTAGAACTTCCAGAGCACTGTACTTAGTTTGGAACCTAGATCTAATGCCAGTGGCGGATTCAGGGGGGGAGCACCCGGGCAAGTGCCCCCCCTGTCATTTCTTTTGTAGCTGAGGACCAGGGCTTTCCAACGAGCCCAGCCCCATGTCTCTAGCCCCCCGAGAACCGGAGATATCGCCTGGCAAAGCTGTAACGTTTTTTCCCCATAGGATAATATGGGACCCGTCAATTCCGACCCCCACCCGGTTCCGACGGGTGCCAGTCCCCCCCACGGCATCACAGAAGCTTGTGATTGATCTAATTTAATTCCAAAATCGCTGGGCCTACAATATGATACCAGGCTGGTCCATATTGGTCATTCGGTTCCAGAGTTATTGCGTGTAAACCGATTGTTTTATTTTTTAAATGTAATTTCATGGCTGTTCATGTTCTTTGAGGGCAGATTACTCTGGAACCAAATGTTCCAGTTTCACTGGTCCAAAATCATTCAAAGCCCACTCAAATGTTCTTCAATATGATACTTGTCTCATATTGATTCTGAAGATATTGCTGGTTAAATGAGATAACTGGTTAAAGGGGAGGGGAGGTTTTCTCTCCCCCTCACACCAGAAAATGCAGGGACTAGGCTGTTGTAAAATTGGCCAACCTGGGAATGCATTTTCTGGTGTGAAAGGGGTATTATTTCAATTAGCCGGGACCTGCAGTGCTCTGAATACAGCCAGGCTCTGCCACTGTCAGTGGCTATCACTTCTGCATGGCGGCTGTCCCCCATTTAGCATGTATCTCCCTTGGCAATGAGCATGTAATCCCACATGGCAACGAGTATGGAACCTCTGGCAATGAGCATGGAACCCTTGGCAATGAGCATGTAGATAAGCAGCACTTATGTAGCATAATTTTCAATAGGCATTATGGTGTTTGGCATAATACATAATGGACATCATGGCGTGTAACTTAACGTGTAATGGACATTATGGTGTAAATGTTTAATGCAAGCCTTTGGCGGACAATGTCCCTGTTTATGAAGCGTATTATGAATTTTGGCTTAATCTGTGTGGCATTATGTGAATTCTGCCTCAATCCGTGTGGCATTATGTGAATTTTGGCTCAATCCTAGTGGCATTATGTGAATTTTGGCTCAATCCGTGTGGCATTATGCGATTTTTGACACAATCCGTGTGGCATTATGTGAATTTTGACACAATCCATGTGGCATTATGTGAATTTTGGCTCATTCCATTTGGCATCATGTGTAAGGGGCAAGTATAATGGGGTCTAGTATTTTGTTGCATAATGTGTAGAAGTTGTATATGGTGTTGTACACTCAAGGACATGCCCCCTGTTGAGTGGCCATACCCCCTTTCCCGGAGCGCGCCTTCAGCGCGCGCACAACTACATCCTTCACTTTTGTCACCATGGTGGGCCTGCGTACTTTAAATGCCAGGGCCTATTTTTAATCCCATTCCTACCCTCTCTCTGCCGCTCTCTTAGCATGTACACTGGCACCACTAACACCGCCCACCCCCACCTAAGCCCTCTTTTATCATGGTGCCCCCTCTGTCATTTTATCCTGGATCCGCCCCTGTCTAATGCTAACTAATTTATTACAAGCAATGGACCTTATTCTAGTCCACACGCAGCTCTGCAAATTTTGCAGCACTGCGTGTGGATTTAACGCCACCCGATTCTTGCACAGCTGTCCACCCACCTCCTCTCTCAGCTAGTTCCTACCATGGCTGCGAATTGATGTTTATGCAAAACATTGGGTGCGGGGGACAAATCATTCAATGGTTGCTGACCATTGAATGAATTGGAAGGAGCACACAACTCTAATACACTCTTTGGTGTCTTTGATTTGCGGTAAGAGGGTAGGCAGTACGGGAAGAGGGTGGGCAGCTCACATCCGGCGATTATCAACTGTCTGCCCCCCGGCTGCTGTGTCACTGCAGAATTTCCATGGGAACGAATGGCGTTTTTATGGTAACACCCATGAAACGCTGGGCATTCGCATGGGCGCATCCCATCGCCGCCACCCCATGCCCACCCGCACTGGTAGGTGCGAATGGATGGCGAAGTAGCAGTTTGCTGTGCCCGTTTGCCCCAAGCGTATGCACATGTGCAGAAATTCGCAGGGGACCAATTGAACCAGAATAAGGCCCAATGATCGTAAAATCACTGGTTTGTCATCACTTGGAGGAAAGGTGGGATCCTAAATTATTATTAGGTAATTCTAGAATATTCGTAATTGCTGCGCTTATTCTGTTTCTGTGACATCAACAGAAGTGCGAGTCCTTTTGCTGCATGGGCAGCTTTTCTGTATTAACCTCTAATGGGAGCATCAGGCTAAATTCTTATTAAAAATGTTTACAAATATATTAAGAATATTGATTTAACAGAGAGATGTAGTCCAAAGAAATATCCTTTAATCTAATACCCAAAGGAGAACTAACAAAATGAAATGCACAAATGATTTAAAAATAAAAAAATAAAAAAAAAACATCCAAGATCTAAACACTTCCCTAGATACAAACATAACTGAACACTGACTCACACAATTACTACTACACAAACAAAACTGCTTTACAGTATTTTACTTATAAAGGACTTTCTCTAAACTGCACTGAAATTGGATATGGCTATATAATAAATGAGTTGGGACTAGGCAAATTTCAGTACTTTGGGTAGACAGTGATCAGAGCTGCTATCGGGGGGGGGGGGGGTTACTAAGATGGAACCACTGGCATAACAATAGCTCCTGTGACCCCGCGGTGCCAATAGAGTCGTTAGGTAAGTTTGGGCGCCGAGGGCTCTGTGGAAGCTATTGCTGCTCCATTAATGGGGCCACCGCCGAATCTGTTGCTGCCAGCCCGCTGGGACCAGCAGAGCTGCAGTCCCGACGCTCCTCCTGTTAGAATGTCACTTCAAAAATGGCTGCCCCCCTCACAGCAGATGCTTACGGATGCTAGAGGAGATGGCGACCACCTCTTGCATCCTAAATAAGGATCTGTTTGCAAGTGACATTCTAACTGGAGAAGCACCAGACAGGAGGATCTGCTGGTCCCGGTGGGCCGGCAACAGAGCAGCACTGGTTCGGGCGATGGCAGATGCAGTGGTGAGGGGGCACACACATTTTAAGAGCTCCCATGTTAGCAATACTGTACCCCTTTTACACCAAAATCCAGGAACACGGCTCCAATCAGGGTCAGATATGGGTATCACTGTGTTTACACTGTGGTGCCAACCTGGGATAAACCCAGGTCTGCACCGTTCCCACTGCATACGAGTGCAGTGTCCTCAATGACATTGTCTCCAAGTGCTGGGAAGTCCGAGTATGTACCATGTTGCCGACATGGTAGAAAACTGATGGGCTGCCCCCTGCCTCTGGCAGGTGTGCCCGCAGCCTCCACCCATAAGGTGAATCTATGCCGCACACAGGAATCTATTCACCTCCTCCCCGGCTCCGCTGCCATCTGCACAGTACAGCAGAGAGGAACGTAGACTGCATGCCCTGTCCCAACCTCCAAGGCCTGCACTCTCCCCCATTGATGTAAATGGGTCCTGAGTCGGGGGACCCAGGTTACCTGTTTATACTGCCCTTGAACACGGGTCTCACCCATGTTCAACCCGCCACATTTCCCGGGTTGGATTGCCGGGTCTTTGGATCTGGGTTATTTTTAAGGGGCCTATTTATACCGAGGCCTGAGTCAGGTCAACCTGGCAATATTCCAAGAAATGTGGTTGGTGTAAAAGGAGTAAAGGGGTCAATTTACTAATACTTCTAAAATTGAAAAGAAGAGATATTGGGGGTTATTCTGCTTCATTCGGTTTCCTTTGTGTGCATGTGCATTTCTGCATGTGCCAGGTGTGTGCGGCCATGGAAAGCAGACTGTTCGAGGGGTACACACACCCCAGAATGTGGTCTGGGGCATGGGGCGGTGGGCCAGGGGCTTCAACAATGGAAATGCCCAGGGTTTCATGGGCATTTCCCTGAAAATGCCGGGTGTTCCCATGCAAATCTATGGTGACGCCCATAGGCTACGAATGGATGTTCACGTTAAACATCCATTCGCAGCCGTGCGGTTGAATCCGGCGTGCAAGAGCGGTGCGGGTGGACCTGCGAGCAGCGGTGCGGCGTCTTGAGGACTCATAATGCTGCGAATGTAGCAGCCTTGCGAGTCAACCAGAAAACCCCAATTGCCCATAGCAACCAATCAGGATCTGTCCATCAGATCTATTTTGCATCCTAGAAAATTATAGACAGAATCTGGTTGGTTGTTATGGGCAACATCATATCTTTATTTTTAGAGGCTTTAGTAAATTCACCCCTAATTTTCCGCCTTTTTAAAAAGCCATGTATAAATGAGAGTATTCTTCTTCTAGTTGTTGATGATGATGATGTTCTTACCTTTAATTCTGCCATATCAGAATCTTTTCTGAGCATACGTTGTCATATTCATACCGCACAACGTATTTTGAGGCCACCTTAAGATACATGCAACTCGAAACACGCAGCAAGCCCACAATTTCACAGTTATAAGTTTACACCCACCGCACTGTATATTTGGGCCGCTAAATTGAGACTTACAGTAAATCACGCGGCATATGTTCAAATCTATAATTCATCTAGTAGCTTGTCTGATTGCCAAAATATTCAATTGCCTTTTTTGTATAATAATAATTTCTTTAAAAAAAAAAAGGTTTTCCGGAACAGCAGGACCCAGCTCAAACTCCTGCTGCTCCTTCAGCGAAACATTTTGAAGCTTATGCCCTTCTGGCTGTTTCCATGTGGTAATAATTTACATGCTGTTTTGTGAAGTCTTGTTTGCATTCAGTTAACGATCATATATGCTAATTCGAAACCTAATTTATAACCCACACAATGTGCTTACAGTTTGTATTCGAAAATATAATCTAGCACAAAGCGTTCGCATCTCGCCGTTCTAAATGTAACCTTTTACCCATTTTTAAGGCTTTCAAATATTTAATAAAAAAATTACCTCTATACGCCAACACAATTTCAGAGTGTTAATTAGATTTCCTTTTTTTTGCAAAACACAAACACAAAAAGATTAACGACCCAAAAAACTTAGATCCCTGAAAGTTATTTTTTGGTTCTAAAAAAAACAAACAAAAAACTTCTGCATGTCAAAAGAAAAAAAAAATCTAATTTTAAGTGCCCATTGCCTTAAATAAATATAAGTAAAAGTCCCTATCATTTGATAGAACTTGAGATGTTTGATAGTTTGTACAACATACTGTAAATAGCTATTGTTCTCTGTTTTCAGTCCAGTATGCTGGCAGATGGGCTGTGGATTATTAGATAGACAGTGTCTAGATGGACAGTCATTGGTTTGACAGGGTTATAAGGTCGACATGGGAAAGGCCAAAATGGGAATATTTGACAGATTCAAAAGGTCTTCAGGGTCAAAACATTGACAGGGTCAAAGTTAGTCACATGAAATGGTCAACATGAGTTTTTCACAATTTGTTTGGTATCAATGTCGACAACTGTCGACATAAACTCCCATTTAGTCTAATGCGTACCCTAGCATGGCGAGCGAAGCTACACTATTATGTTCTCCCTCTATGCTGATATGGATGGTAAAGTAAATACAAAAATGTTTAAACTAATCGTGAAAAACTCATGTTTCTATTTTTTCATGTTGTCTCGTGTCTATTTGTTTCATGTTGACCTTTTGACCATTTTGACTATTGAATATCGACCTTGTGGGGTAGAACTATTGACTGTCTGTCAGGAATCGCAGTGTGCTTCTGCATCTCTAACCTGCACTCTGGTGCACCCTGCGGCGCAGATCTGCGGGTGGTGCTGTCCTAGGGTGTAGACCATGGCAGGATGTCTCCTGTGGTCCCCTGGGGGCTAGTTAGCATCCTAACACTGCTTCCACACCCATTCCTGTTGCATGGGCACCACCATGACACCTTGGTAAACTGACAGTTTTGCTCCAATTTTCTAGTCGGTAACCCTGTGCACTCGATCACATGCTCAAGGTGTTCACAGGTACTTCCCAAGTCAATTGACGCTGAGATTTGCAGCCAATCACAGACAGGCAGGGGCGAAATAAGTCAGTCCCCCAGCACTATCAAATTGCCTTGAACAACTTGTCTGTTTCCTGTGATACTCTCCAGAATCAGCATCCAAGGCTCCCAGGCTATCTCTCCCAGGGATACCTGTGCACCTGTGTGCTGCTAGCACACCTCCTCATTATCTCTACATGCCAGACTCTCTACTCTGCTGTTTATCTCCATCAGCTTCCGAGTAGTTTCTGTGAGTTCCAGGTTTCTGCTTGCAGGCATCATCATTGGCTCCTAAGCCGCATCATCATTGGCTCCTAGGCCGCATCATCATTGGCTCATAAGCTGCATTAACCTCGACTCCTAAGCCGCATTACCATCGGCTCCCAGGCTGCATCTTCAGTGCTCACAGGCTTCCAGGCCTAATACCCTCCTCAGTTCCCAGACTGACACCAGTACACTGATACACCATCATCATATCTACAGTCTCAAGTCATCCAGTATACCTCTCCCTGAGTAGCCTGTATTTCCAGCCTCCCAGCTCATTGGTAGTAGTATACAGAGGACCAGGGCAGGGGTCTGCGACCTGCTCGTTGGGCGCAGCAAAGACTAAAGCCCCTTGCAGGGTTCCATGGGGAAGACCACCAGCAGGTTAGTCTCCACGCCCCTGTCCCTGGTTTACAGTTAGCACTCTGTCCCTGCTGCTTCCTTGTGCTACTGCATCTCAAGTTGCTGCATGTTATTCCACTTTCTAAAGCCACCTACAGTAGTTTAAGGAATCCACCGCTCCTCCACTGGCTCACCAAGGTCACAGCTGGGAAAACAGAACTCAACAGTGTTGACACTGTCTATCAAAACACTGTAGATCTATCAAATCATATGCGATTTATCACATCCAGGGGACCAGGGAGCGGGGGACAGCAGCGGGGAGAATGCACACGTCCAGAGAGCTGGGCGGAGGGAGCAGGAAAGGGGCAATCAGACAGTTATGGATTGTCAGGAAACCAGCTACACAACAGGAGAATGAAACATCGATGGATTGTCAGAAGCACAGCTAGATAACAGGCCAATAAGACAGGTATGGATTGTCAGGGGACCAGCTAGAGAAGAGGAAAATCAGAGAGTTAGGGATTGTCAGGGGACCAGGTAGAGAACAGGACAATCAGACAGATAGGGATTGTCATAGGATCAGCTAGACAACAGGACAATCAGACATATACTGTATGCATTGTCAGGGAACCAGCTAGAGAACAGGACAATCAGACAGATATGGATTGTCAGGGAACCAGCTTTTGAACAGGAAAATCAGACAGTTATGGAATCTCAAGAGACAAGCAAATCAACAGGACAATCAGACAGGTGTGGAATGTCAGACCAGCGAAATGGCAAGACAATCAGACAGTTATGGATTGTCAGGGAACCAGCTAGAGAACAGGACAATCAGACAGTTATGGAATGTCAGGGAACCAGCTAGAGAACAGGACAATCAGACAGTTATGGAATGTCAGGGAACCAGCTAGAGAACAGGACAATCAGACAGTTAAGGAATGTCAGGTGCCCAGTTAGACAACAGAAGAATCAGACATTAAGTGATTGCCAAGAGCCCAACTCGACAGCAGTACATTTAGCCAGGAACAGATTGCCAGGATCCCAGATTGTCAGCAATAAAATTAATCTGGAAGTAATTTCAAGAAGCCCTGCTTGACAACAGCAGCATCACTTCATCAATGAAAGTCTTTATGAACCAGTGTCAAACAACCTGGTAGACCAGGGATAATGACCAATAAATCATAGTAATGTTTGGGTGCCCTGAGCAATAATGTTTAGTATAGTTTTGTACTAAACTGTTGCGCTGCCACCTACAGTACATACTTTTAGCTTCTATTATGTTAGCAGGTATAAATGACTCAAAGTCTACATTCAGTTGCGTGATATGCCAAAATAATTCTGCCATGGAAATCATGTTCACCAAAATCTTTTGTAGCATTCTCTGGGAAAAAACAAAAACAAAAACAAAAAAATGTCAGAAAGAATTAAATGCAATGTTGGAGAAAACTTCCGTGTTTATTTTTTTTTTTTTTATAAGTTATGTTTCATCTGTAGGTGACTTATCCAAGTTTCCATGACCTGTTTGCATCTGTTATTAAATGTTGTAATCGTTATGGTACAAATTTACATAAATGCATATTCAGATGTCAAATAAACCTATTGGCTGTCTTTAAAAATCTCATCCTCTGTTCTAATACGACATACTGAATGTGAATGAATTCACACCATATGGCGCAGTAATTCGTACTAGATTTGTATTTCCAGGTTAAGACATTAAAAGCATTTTCAGACGGTTCTGTACACATATTCCAAAATAATCTTATTGTTTACTTCTGCCCTATGCTATTTCTCTAAATCTATTTTTGAAAATAGAATTCATACCTTTTTGTAAAATGAATTAAAATAAATTGGATACATTACCAAATACTACAAACATGCATAAATGCTAATGTTAGGAGAGCTGTGATTATGACTAAGTGTTTTGTTTTTCGGAGTATTTTCTTCCATGACAGATGGCGCATTAGGTAGCTAATAAATTATTAAAGAAATCCCAAACAAATGCTATAAAGGATGACACAATCAGGACAGTTTTCTTGAGTTATGTCAGGTATGTTTCAAGGTTACAGTTTATAATTTGATGTTATGAAATTAATTTACCTTCTAGGAATAAATGTTGGAATACAAAATGATAAAAAAAAGGTCATGCATTTGTGTCTTATACAATATATATTTTTTTAATTTTTTAAATTACAAAATAATCAACATCTGAGTTTATAATTAATTTACAGATCACCATTTATTTAATTTATTTTATCTGTAACTGATACCACTTTATTAGTTATAGAAACTTTAGATTTATTTTTTGGCATTCTTAAATTTTTTTCTATTTTATTTAAAATATGAGAATAATGGATCATTATGCGGCTAGGAGGGAATTTGGTTGCTCCGACAAGCGTGCCAGCAAGAATGCATGTGCACTGCATAAGCAACGCAACCAATAATATGGCATGGTTCATTCATGGTGAAGATGATGGCGGACAAATCTGTATAATTGCCAGGAGGATACTAATGTAGAGATTACTGAGAAAGGATCACAATATTCATCGCTGGCTATTCTGACTACATATGGTAGAATGGCTAACTGAAGGTGGCATTATCTAATGTAAAAAGAGCTTTTTAGTGCTTGATAAATTGTCCCATACTATTTTATTTATTAACAGTTTCTTATATAGCGCACACATATTCAGCTGCGCTGTACAGAGAATATTTGAACATTCACATCAGTCCCTGCCCCAGTGGAGCTTACAATCTATATTCCCTACCACATGTACACACGCACACACAGACATTCTAAGGTTAATTTTGTTGGGAGCCAATTAGCCTACCAGTATATTTTTGGATTGTGGGAGGAAACAGGAGTACCCGGCGGAAACCCACGCAAGTATGGGGAGAATATACAAACTCTGCACAGTTAGAGCCATGGTGGGAATCGAACCCATGACCTCAGCGCTGTGAGGCAGTAATGCTAACCATTAAACCATCCATACTGCCCCTACTATAGTCCCTAGTAAAAGGATGGGGATGGTGGTACGCCGGTACCCCCAAAATGGTTACTGTTTTCTATTTAATTCAATATAAAATCCTTTTAGTCAAACATATGGCCATAAACTAAACTACACCAATAGGTATCTCTTCGTTCATCTCAAAATATCTCCCAACTTGACCGCTTCGCTGTTGCCAAGATCTACAGTGTGTCTCTCATCCACATGCATTATTCACTCCCACTCACTATTACAGAACTTACTTCAGGCTTTCTCCGCTCTGTGGAGAAATAGTTATAGGGAGAAAAACTGTGCAGATGGATTGAATAAATAAATGTGTTTTATCCTTATGTATCCGTTCCAGGGGCGTAACTAGATATTCATAGGCCCCATAGCAAAAGTTTGTAAGGGCCCCCTATTTAGCAATGGATGGTGATAAATGTATATAAAAAATATTACTTACACAGTAAAGATGGGCCCCTTTCAGCTCTGGGCCCCATAGCAGCTGCACCCCTTGCACCTGTATGGTAGTTCTGCCCTTGATCTGTTCCTATTTCTGTATAGATTAAAAGCTTGCAGTTAAGGCCCTTCTACCTCTATGACTGCCTGTTATCACCAAGTTTTGTTTTTGACTGTTGTTTCCAATTAGAAAGCACAATCAAATACTGCACTATATGTAAGAAATGTAATAATAAATAACTTGTATAACAACTAAATAGGCACCATATTATTTGAGTTATAGGATCCTGAAACTCCAACTACAGTAATGCTTTATTAAGGGAAACATGAGTTATGGGGAGGGGTAAACATGATGGACATGCTGAGATGAGGTTAAGTCAATGGGTTCCAGATGGCTGAAAGACAGAGGGGGTATTTAATCTCGTCTGTTATTTCCGCCGGCTGAAATAGCATCCATCTCCTATTCAATGCTGCCATTTCCAACAGCATTGAAGGCGGATTCCGACAAAACAGATCCAACTTTAAAACCAAGTCGGATCTGTTTTGTCAGAAACGGCCACGGATTGTCGAATTCAGGTCCGTTTCAATTTCGCCCATTTCCAACACTGAGCGAAAGCGGCCCGGGATTCTGACTATCGGGGCGTTCTGACAGTCGGAATCCCGGATTGAGTACACTTAATGTCTTGTCAGAAAGGCAATATGTCGACACCAAAAATTAGACATGCATTAGTTAGACATTAACAAAAGTTAGACACGCATTAGTTAGACATGCCAACGCACTCAATATCCCGACAACTGACTTGTTCATACTTTATCATCCCAGTGGGCATAGAGGGATAATAGAATAGTGTGCTGAGTGCAAAGAGGCAACTTGCTCAAAGCATGGTGAAATGCAAGGGGACACGGTACAGTTATGAGGTGTCCATAAACACAGTGAATTTCCATGTCAACATTTTACTTGTGTCATTACTTTTGTCACTGTTGGACTAATGCATTTCTAACTTTTATCACTGTTGGACCAATGTATGTCTACATTTTGTGAAGGTCTACTGCACATCAAACTTTTGTCAATGTCTATCTAATGCATGTCTAACTTTTCCAACTTTTGGACTAATGCATGTCTACCTTTTGCCAATGTCTAATAATGCATGTCTACCTTTTGTCAATTTCTAACTAATGCATGTCTAACTTTTCCCACTTTTGGACTAATGCATGTCTAACTTTTGTCAATGTCTTACTATTGCATGTCTAACTTTTGTCAATGACTAACTAATGCATGTCTAACTTTTCCTACTTTTGGACTAACGCATGTCTACCTTTTGTCAATGTCTAATAATACATGTCTAACTTTTGTCAATGTCTAACTAATGCATGTCTAACTTTTGTCAAATTCTAAGTAATGTATGTCTACCTTTTTGGCAAGGTCTAACTAATGCATGTCTAACTTTTTATGTTTGATGATGATTGGCCTACTGTATTGACTGACTGTCTGATTAGACATTGTCTGTGAGCTATACCACACCCAAGTAAATGACTAACTCATCTTTCTCATGCAGTCATTAGTTATCCAGTTACATACTATAATAAATACCTATTTATTTATTTATTAATTTAATGAATGAATAAATGAATTAATTAATTAATGATTTAAGTATTGACAGATTTTTTTTTATACATTTTAAATAAAATGTAACTTTGAATTGGAAGACAATATACTATTCTCCATAACTAGAGGTTTCTGATAAAAGAACTTCCCTAAAGGTAGGATTTTCCTGTGAAGCTGTATACCACAATATTATCTATTCAGTATAAATAGTGAAATGTCTTTCAGATGAACTTTGCAGAATCTATGGGAGGTAGCTGTGAGGGGATTCTTCTAAGACCTGATAAAAACAAACAAACAAACACTATTTTAATAAAACCGACTACAGAAATTAATCGAATGTCAGAATCAGATTATCTAGCTTCATTTGACTTAAATTGAATTTAAATGGAGATCTTGCAGTAAGTGAGCAGGAAGAACACATGTGCTTCGGGTGGATGACTTTGCCATGTCATTGAGAAATTATTTCAGGAAGGCAAAACCTATGCAAGTTGCCTGCTTACCCGCTGATTTGGTGAGTTAAAACATGCGTTCACATTATTATAAACTAAGCACATGTGAAAAAGGCTCACATCAATCTTGGTAATCCTTTGGCACCATGAATAAGAAGCATGCAGTTCAGGAGTCACCAACATTTTTCAGAAATGGCAAGTATTTGAAAAACTAAGTTAAATAATCTAGAACCTTAACTTAAATTTACTTAAAACAATAAAATAAGAGAATGTGTTTCCACTCAAATTCAGTAAAGAACCCACATAACTGCTGCTTGCTTCCCACTTGCCCTGCATAACTGCAGCTGACACAAACATGGACAATAGGCCCCCAAGAGATAAACAAGAAAAAAATACAGTATAATTAGGACCATGTGCTAGGTTTCGAACCAAAATTTTGACGTAAGATCAGACGCGAGAAGCAAGTATTGTGATGATACATGGATTTAGTGTAAGAGGGTAGGTCATGTGGCTTCACTTTGGTTGATTTCACCCAGTGTGGTAAATAAACCCGCTAAGTGTACCGGAAAAAAAGTCCGGAGATTTATTTCCAAAGATGAATACTTCTTTAATACTGCTACCCCAGACTGCTCCACCTTGTACTCAGATGCCACCTGGTTTTTCGCGGTGACACAAAGTCCCAACCGACTGACTAGATAAATCAAAGATAAACTAGGCTCTGCACATTAACATGGACTACAATATGATACCTTGCAGACAAGGACTGAACACAGGATTTGTGGCCTTTACCGCTTTAATGTGAATCCGTCACAATAAACCAAACAAGAACTATAACCAAGGTATTACGGATGGGTTTGCAACCTAGCCACCTAAGATACACCGTCGCAGGGCTAGACCAATGTTTCTGGCATCTGCTGTGAGACAAACAAACAAGAAACATACACAAGACAAGTCAGCTTGTGATAAGGCCTGCGCCCTAACCTCCTCCATGACTCGGCAGATTGTAACGAAAGGTGCAACTTTCACCACAATGTGTGGGGAAGTCACTTGTACTCACAACCCCTCTGGGCAGATTCTGGACACAGACAAGATCTCACACACTGGATGCAGTTGTTCTCTAACACAGGCAGGATCTCACCGGACACCCAGCAGGTGTGTTTGCTGGAATACTCAGACACAGGCTGGAGCAATCCAGGACACAGCTGCTGCACTGAGCTCCTAGATACACAGGCTGGAATAAACTAAACTCTGGAATAATCTCAGACAGTAGTTTACTAGGAACTCTGAGAATCCCTGGGAACATAGAAATCACCAGGAACAAGGAGCATACTAAGAGTACCACAGGAATAAGACAGGAGTATAACCAGGAGGGTTTATTGCTTGGATCATACCTACTGTATATACCCGGTGACTTAGGAGGCAGCCACACCCAAAGACTAAGGTATGCATGGAAACAAGGCCAAGTGGATCAGCCAAAACCTGATGCAATGATCCGGTAAACACATAAAAAAAATCCACACAGAATGTGAATAACAGTGACTGCTGCATTTACACCGACCCACCGGAGGGGGCTTGTAACAGTACCCACCTCTTGATGGGGGGGGGGGGGGGGGGGGGGTATCAAGGGACCTCAATACCAGATTTTTCACAACAAGGGATACATCCGAAATCCTGGTATGCTGGTACAAACAACACAAGACAAACAGAAACAAGCTGTGGCTGCAGCTTGTAACACTATTAATGACAACTCTTTACTCATACACCAGGGGTTCCCAATCTTTTTTGAATCACGGCACCCTAGAGTATCAGAATTTTTCCACGGCACCCCTAGGCCCCAAAAAATATATATAAAATTAAGTAGATTGTGTTTATATGTGCTTCTTAGGTTCAGTTATGGTTTAAAGGGCAGTATTTGCTGCATGTATTTTATGATTGGCAGCCACCAGCACTGGTTTTTTCCATAAATAATTGATCATAAATAATTTTAATTGGTCCTGGACCACCAACCCGTGGCACCCCTGAAAGTGTCCCGAGGCACCCCAGGGAGCCACGGCACACAGTTTGGGAACCACTGTCATACACATAGCGTAATCTTAGTAGGAGGAACCCCCAATATCACACATTTAAATGATAGTAGAAGGTAAATGAAAATTAATTATTATTATTATATTTTATTTATAAGGTGCCACAAGTGGTACGCAGCGCTGTACATATAGCACACATTAGAACAATACAGGGTACATAGGACTAAACATAACAGCAACAGAAGAACTACAACAGAACACAGGTAACATGTATCAGCACAATTCTTAGTACACAATACAGCTGAGACATAGGGAGGCGAGTGAGAAGAGATGCGGGTATAGATGGTAGGTAAGCAAAATGGCTGTAATTGAAATGCAAGAAGAAGGCTGTGAGAACAGGAGGGAAAAGGGTCCCATTCCAAAGAGCTTATAGTCTAGAGAGGAAGGGGGAGACAGACAGTGGACAAGAGGTGCAGGTAAGGAGACCTGAAGGCATGGCAGGGATGGTCAGGACATGAGGCAGCAGGTAGAGAGCACATACAAAGTAGTCCTCTCCCTCCTCCTCTCCCCCTCCACCTGCACCCACCCCTAACAGCCCTGCACTGTGGCCCATGCCACAACACACCCTGCTGGGGGGCAGAAAGCATGCAGAGTGAATAGGCATAGCACAGGATGAGGAACTATGGCTCCTGTACAACAGTGTGGTTCAGAAAGATAGTGTCAAAATGAGAGAAGAAAAATAAATACAGAGAAAAAAAAAATACAGAGGGTTAGGGTAAGCAGTGTGAGAAGCAGGTGTAGAGGGACATATACAGTGCAGAGAGAGAGAAGCAGGTGTAGAGGGACATATACAGTGCAGAGAGAGAAGCAGGTGTAGAGGGACATATACAGTGCAGAGAGAGAGAAGCAGGTGTAGAGGGACATATACATCGCAGAGAGAGAAGCAGGTGTAGAGGGACGTATACAGTGCAGAGATAGAAGCAGGTGTAGAGGGACATATACATCGCAGAGAGAGAAGCCGGTGTAGAGGGACATATACAGTGCAGAGAGAGAGAAGCCGGTGTAGAGGGACATATACAGTGCAGAGAGAGCAGCAGGTGTAGAGGGATATACAGTGCAGAGAGAGAGAAGCCGGTGTAGAGGGACATATACAGTGCAGAGAGAGAAGCAGGTGTAGAGGGATATACAGTGCAGAGAGAGAGAAGCAGGTGTAGAGGGACATATACAGTGCAGAGAGAGAAGCAGGTGTAGAGGGACATATATAGTGCAGAGATAGAAGCAGGTGTAGAGGGACATATACATCACAGAGAGAGAAGCAGGTGTAGAGGGACATATACAGTGCAGAGAGAGAGAAGCAGGTGTAGAGGGACATATACAGTGCAGAGAGAGAGAAGCCGGTGTAGAGGGACATATACAGTGCAGAGAGAGAGAAGCCGGTGTACAGGGACATATACAGTGCAGAGAGAGAGAAGCCGGTGTAGAGGGACATATACAGTGCAGAGAGAGCAGCAGGTGTAGAGGGACATATACAGTGCAGAGAGAGAGAAGCAGGTGTAGAGGGACATATACAGTGCAGAGAGAGCAGCAGGTGTAGAGGGATATACAGTGCAGAGAGAGAGAAGCCGGTGTAGAGGGACATATACAGTGCAGAGAGAGCAGCAGGTGTAGAGGGATATACAGTGCAGAGAGAGAGAAGCCGGTGTAGAGGGACATATACAGTGCAGAGAGAGAAGCAGGTGTAAAGGGACATATACAGTGCAGAGAGAGAAGCAGGTGTAGAGGGATATACAGTGCAGAGAGAGAGAAGCAGGTGTAGAGGGACACATATAGTGCAGAGATAAAAGCAGGTGTAGAGGGACATATACATCGCAGAGAGAGAGAAGCCGGCGTAGAGGGACATATACAGTGCAGAGAGAGAGAAGCCGGCGTAGAGGGACATATACAGTGCAGAGAGAGAGAAGCAGGTGTAGAGGGACATATACAGTGCAGAGAGAGAGAAGCCGGTGTAGAGGGACATGTACAGTGCAGAGAGAGAGAAGCCAATGTAGAGGGACATACTGTATACACTGCAGAGAGAGAGAAGCCGGTGTCAAGGGACATATACAGTGCAGAGAGAGAGAAGCCGGTGTAGAGGGACATATACAGTGCAGAGAGAATTGATGTATAATCTGGCACACTGAAATGGTTACAGAGAAAATGTGACTAGTGATATTAGGGTGAACTTAGCTCACTGTTGAACGTTGATAGCAGTCTGTTTGGGTGATATTAGAAGGTAGATGAGTGTCCTCCTGCCCTCTCCTGTTGATCTCCGGGATATCTCCAATATTCTTATTAATAATTCCTCACACTTTACACTATACCAGTCATGTCCAAACTATGGCCCTCCAGCTGTTGTGAAACTACACATCCCATCATGCTTTGCCACAGTTTTGCTATTAGGGAATGCTAAAACTAAGGCGTGTCACTCAGGTGCCAAAAGGGAGGGGTAATTCTGTCTAGGAAAAAAACATTTGGTATCCCAATTGCACACTGAGTGAAACATAACTACATAATAATCAGATAACACAGAGATTTTGGTTGCGTATATCTGCAGATATAGGGCTAAGCCCCCAGGCCATACGTCAAGGCATCTCTGTCACTGGGGGTCCCTAATACTGGGTATGGGTCTGGGGTGTTGGCCCCCAACATGCCGACACAGGCTGAGTACTCCAGGGCAGCACACAAATGAAAATTAGTAGGGGTTAATAAGAAACACATAAGTGTTATGTAGGGAAGTGAAGGTGTGATTAAAATACAAAATATATATACAATGTGATAGGAAAAAATAAGTGTTAATAAAGTGTTAGGGTGTGCTAACCTGGAGCAGACCAGCCATATCAACACAGGGGGCACCACACTCCCAAAACCATACCCAGTATTAGGGACCCCAGTGACAGAGATGCCTTGACTTACGGCCTGGGGACTTAGCCCTATATCTGCAGATATATGCAACCAAAATCTCTGTATTGTCTGATTATTATGTAGTTATGTTTCACTCAGTGTGCAATTGGGATACCAAATGTTTTTTTTCCTGTGTGTAGTTTCACAACTATACTGTATATGCCTGGACATGTCTGCACTACACACTTCACAGATACACACAACACAGCCGCACGCGGCAACCAAATGTACCAGACCTGTGTCTGGCCCTTAATTGATAACCCCACCCCTATCAAAAGGTTGCTGCAAAGTGTGAATTGGGGAAAGTCCAATACACCCCCTACTAATACACAATCGTTTCCTGCCCATATACAGACTAATAGTTACAAATAGAAGTTGATCACTATGCAGGTATATTAGGAGTATGATTCCAAGTTACCTGTGGAGGACAAACAGAAGAAGGGAGTCAGATCAGATGAAGGATCTCCGATATATCTTGACATTCTTTTTGACTATTTCATACTTTACCATCCGAGCGCAGAAGTGGTGGAGTGAAGCCTTTGGCCTGAAGCATAGAGATCAGAGTAAGCCATAACAGGGAACATGGTACACTATTTGGGGGTCTGCGTGCCAAGTGAGTTACACACCACCATACTCACATAATGTTGGATTAGACATAGTTTTGGGTACTCTCAGGGCCTGATTAATGGTTCCAGGTAATACACATGTAGCTCTCCTTGTAATGCTGCTAAACACACATGTGTATGGGCGCTCAGGGACTCGCCAGTCATACTGCCCATATGCATGTAACGAAGGTTATACAACTGGCATGTAGGATCTAATGCTTGTAGCGTGGGAAGGAGACTTTGGCGTTAGGCTGCCCAGCTGGCATTGTAGCAAAATGTACATAAAGCCATGGTCCCATCAGTAAGTTACATTGGCAAAACTATCTGGCAGAAACTTTAAGAACTTTACTCCCTACAGTACATCAGTATGGGTGAGAGCTAACAAGCACAAATTAAAGTTGGCCTTCATTGTATTCCTCTGCTGTCACCTCCGCCACACACCACCAACCGCCCCAGTCCTGGCAGCTTAGGCTGCAGCTTAATCAGGCTATTGGATAATCAGGCACTGGGTACTATTATGCGAGATTTAGCAAAATGTAAAATACTAAAAGACTTATCACCTGCACTCTGTTAAAGCAGCACCTCAATAAAAGCCATTGGTGCTCACACCAGTGCACTATTGTAATGATCCAACCTTCAACCAATGGTACAAGCAAGGATATTAGCCTGTATAAGAAGGGGAAGCAAATGTAATTATGCCTCTTTATAAAGCATTGGTTAGACCACACTTAGAATATGGAGTACAATTCTGGGCTCTGCACTACAAAAAATATATCATAGAACTGGAAAAAGTGCAAAGAAGAGCAACAAAGCTAATAAAAGGGTTGGAGAAATTAATGTACAGCATGAAGACAGATTGGACAAATTGGGATTGTTTATGCTGGAAAAGATACTAAATGTCTCTTTTCCAGCATAAACAATCCCAATTGTTTATTGTAGGGATGGCCATCATCAATTAGAAATCATTGATAGTTTATGGCCGATGTCAAATAGTTTTGCCATCGATGGGGGAGAACCAGATGGTTTCCCATCACGCTTAAACAAATAGTTTTGTTTTCTTTTTCCCCAAGGTGTCTCGACACGAAACATAGCTCCACCCCCGGCACCTGAGAAGCTCCGCCCCCACATTTTGATTGGCCCACAGACCAATCAATCAATGCAAATGGTTGACCATCGATATGTAAAAACATTGATGGCCATCCATTGCATATTTCTACACTGTCAATGGTCAGTTGCACTTTTGCCATCGATGGCAAAGGCAATGATGGCCATCCCTACTTTTAAGGGGAGACATGCTTAACATGTACAAATATATCAGGGGCCAATATAACGAACTGTCAGGCACCCTCTTTGCTTTGAGGTAGGACACTAGGATATGTGGGCATGAGTTTAGACTAGAGGAAAGAAGATTTCGTACCGATAAAAGCAAAAAAAAATTTTTACGATCAGGGCAGTAAAATTGTGGAACTCTCTTCCTGGAGAAGTGGTGTTGGCGAAGACAATAAATTAATTTAAAATAAGGTTAGATAATCATCTACCGGGTAAAAACATCCAGGGATACAAATAACAATCATAATCTGTCTATAATTAAATCAGATTTCAGTTTATTTAAGGGATGTAGAAAATAGATCATGCACTTTAACAACGAAGGTTGAACTTGATGGACGCAAGTCTTTATTCAGCCTTAACTACTATGTAACTATGTAACTACTAAGTAATTGAGAGGTTCTGTTACATGGGACCATGAGATGCTGGGAATTGCCACCATGGTTGAATGCTGGCAAGTAGACATTTTCATTTTATTTTATCTAAGCTATAATTTTTTTCTTGTGGGAGTTTAAATAGCCTTCACATGTGAAAATGAGTCATCTCAATTTAAAAATAATTGAATTCGAAAGGATCCAAATACTCCTGTGCTCTAAACCGTTTCAGAGTTCACCGAAACCAGCTACATTGTTAAAGGAGACCAAAAGGCCAAACCTCAGTGAAGGGTAAATCAGTCTTTTGAAATTAATCCAAATTTCAAGACACAGTCCTGACCTTTCCATTATAAGAACAGTAGTATTTTCTTATATATTTTTTGGGGAAAGAAAAGGCATTAACAGTATGCTATTATCCTGCATTAAGTGCTAGAGACTTATATTTAGGCTTCCTGAAATTCATACAAATTAGCATTTTTTCACGTGTATACAGTGCCAGATTAAGCCTTCGGGGGGCCCGGGGCACTTTAGACAGGGGTGCCCCCTTACACTTGTCATTACTGGCCGCAAACTGCATGGGAAAATATTACACTTTCAAAACACAGGGTAAAGGCAGTATAAACTGCAGGGGATATATATATATATATATATACACATAAATACATACCACATGAAAAGCCAGCGTTTGTCCCTCTGCACCTTACTCTGTAGGAGACCTCACAGTCCCAGTGCTGCCTCTGATTAAAAACCCTCCCATGACTAGGCTGCTGCTGTTCTCCATGGACCTAAAGGCCCCTACAGACACAAAGATCCTATGCCCACGACTATGAAAGATTCCATTCATTTAACCCCCTTGCAACGATTTTGAGCGATTATCCATGGTCGTTAATCGTTTAACATCGTTTAGTATCTTACACATTTTTAGCATTAAACGATGGACGATAAACGACGATGCGCGTCCCCGCAGGTCGGTCATCATGTCTGTCATCGCCCTTGCATGCAGGTCAATTCGTCTATCATCGTTTACATCGTACAGTGCCGAAGACGGCAAACGATGAACAACGACGGACAACGAGCGACGGAAAGCGATGTAGCCACTCCCAGGAACCTCCCAGGCGCCATTTCGTTGCTGATGGCATCAGGAGAACCAGCGTGCGTAGCAGGACACGGCAGGGGTGGATTCTTCAATAAATTGGTGAGTTTATTCGTGTGGTGGCGAGGGTAGGGTGGCGGCTGCTATGTAGTAGAGTTTAATGTGCTGAGCGCTTCATGTTTGTAGTTGTTTATGTTGTGGGGGTGGGTGGTTTGGCCTTGTGTGGTGGGGATGCTGAATGGGTGACTGGCTAGCCCTGGAGATAAACAAACCCATATCCTGTTTTGGGGTGGTAATGGCTGGCACAAAAGTTGTTTGTTTTGGTGTATATCACATTATATACCTGGACTCTACTACAACATTATATAGACCAGGAAGATTTGTGCTGGGAAGGGTGATTTTCAATACTGTTTGGTACTGTTTGGAATTCCGTTGTGGTTGTGGTGCATTATATGCGTGCAGTGCCTGGTGCAAAGTGTTGCTGTCTGCCTGGTGAATTCTATGCATGCAGTGCCTGGTGCAAAGTGTTGCTGTCTGCCTGGTGAATTCTATGCATGCAGTGCCTGGTGCAAAGTGCTTCCGCCTGCCTGGTGCATTTTATGAGTGCAGTGCCTGGTGCAAAGTGTTGCTGTCGGCCTGGTGCATTTTATGAGTGCAGTGCCTGGTGCAAAGTGTTGCTGTCTGCCTGGTGAATTCTATGCATGCAGTGCCTGGTGCAAAGTGTTGCTGTCTGCCTGGTGAATTCTATGCATGCAGTGCCTGGTGCAAAGTGTTGCTGTCTGCCTGGTGAATTCTATGCATGCAGTGCCTGGTGCAAAGTGTTGCTGTCTGCCTGGTGAATTCTATGCATGCAGTGCCTGGTGCAAAGTGTTGCTGTCTGCCTGGTGAATTCTATGCATGCAGTGCCTGGTGCAAAGTGCTTCCGCCTGCCTGGTGCATTTTGTGAGTGCTGTGCCTGGTGCAAAGTGTTGCTGCCTGCCTGGTGCATTATACATTTTTTTTTAAATATTGTATATTGAATCCTTTTGTCATTTACAGACATGTCAGCTGAAATCACTGAACAAGACCACTGGACTGGATTCCTGGAACTGTATCAGTCCCATGACTGTCTGTGGAAAGTAACCTCCAAAGACTATGCAAACAAGGACAAAAAAGCGAAGGCGTACCAGCAGCTCATTGAGTACTGTAAAGTCCGTAAAAGTCAAGCGGATTTGCAATGGGTCAAAAAGAAGATCCAAAATTTCAGAACAGTGTTTTTAAAGGAACACAAGAGAGTGAAGGAGTCACAGCATTCGGGAGCAGGGGCGGATGAAGTCAGAAAGCCCACGTTGTGGTACTACAATCTTCTCCTGTTCACCCTTGAGGATGAGCCCAGGACTCAATCTCATTGCTCGATGATGGGGGATATGCCACCGGTAGTTATCGAGAATCAAGATGAGGTGGTAAGTATATGTACAAAGGAGAAATATCATTCAAGATTTTTTTTACAACTATACACTCCATCTGTTGTTAAATGCACATGACGATAAGCACTACAAATTTTTTTTGACTTTTTAAAAAAAAAACTGATGTAGTGCATGCTGGCATGTGTAGTTCAACAATTTTTGGAGTGTCATGGTTATTCTGCTCAATACCATTTTGAAAGTTTGTGTAATTTATTTTTGTCTACCTTTATTATAGCCAGCACCAGGGAGCGACCATGATGTCTCTATCAACGAGCCTACAGATGTCGATTTAGTTGACGCTGAGCCATCTCCTCCGCAACCAAGTCGCCCACCACCGCCAAGAAGACGTCGGGTTACTGCACAGAATACGAGCTCTGCACCATTGTCTGCCGAGCAATTTCTGAGGCGTGCAGAACAGGTTCTTCAGAAGCCCCCAGATGAACATGAAAATTTTGGAATGAACATCGCATCTGAACTGCAGTCGTTGGATCCGTTCCAACGTCTTCGTTTTAAAAGCATTGTATACGATGCGCTAATATGTGCTCAAAATGGTAAATTACCAGAGAGCCCCATATTACCATCGCAGACATTGCATTGGCCACCTCTCCCACCACCAACCAATCCACATTATCCGTCATATCCACCTACACCAAATACTTCTACACAAAACCTAAACAACCAATTTGCCTTGAGTGATCACTCCCCAACATCATCACCTACCTATAGTTTCTCAAGTAGCACCTGCTCCGCTTGGATGAGTGCCCATGCCACTCTGCAAGGTGATGAGCCTAGTTTGTTGCAAATGTAAAATTACAGTTGCTGTTGCAAGCATTTTTCTAAAAAAATTCTGTTCATGCGGTTGCACTTTCTTCGTTGATGTTGGGGAATGGAACATATCACCTTGCCTGTGGCATTCCACTGTATGTGGGCCATTGTACTCAACAAACACATGTTTGCACTTTGTTTAATATTGTTTTCCATTGGTTGGGAAATGTTTTATCTCATGACAATTTATTGTCAATTCTTTGCTATTTTATGAGAGTTAATAATTGTATATGTAAAAATTTAAATTTTTACATAAAGTTTTTTACTGAAAACAATTGTATTTTCTTATACAAGATGAGCAGGTGAGTGGATGGTGTGAAGGGAGAGGGCTAGTGGATGGGGCTATTTACCTGGGTTGGTATCCCTATTATGAAAACATCAACAGCGGGGCACACAAGGGGCAATGGACAAGCTCCATACCTGTTTCACAACCCATGGTCGGTATTCAGAGGGTGAACGATTGCTTCCTCCTTGCTGTCACCACTCCCCAGTTCAATGAACAATGACCCCGCCCTATACGCATTTTCAATATCCCGTCAACGGCATAATGCCTGCTGGGATCCCTACTGTTGGACCCATATATGACACCTATTTGAGAGTTGTACTTGTCATGGAAAATAAAAGAATACATTACAAAACAAATGGGAACACATTCAGTTTTGAACAAACAACAATATAATTTGAAGTTAAAACATGGTACTTTAAACGTTGTATGATACATTTGGAATATAATCATATCACACAACATCATTTTGCCAGGGCACTGCACCCTCCCCATTAAAGTAAGCAGTATACTGCTCCCTGATTCTTTTTGCCTCAGTGGTAGACACACCAGTAGCCCCTGAACGTTGGAGTTCAGTAAACCCCACTGCTGGTGTAGGGGTTTGTGGCTGAAGTGGTTCGGGAGGTTCAGTATGGGATGGGTGGTGGCGGGCCATTTTCTTTGTGCGCAGTAGATTATGAAGGGCACAGCACGCCAAGACCACCCAGTTAATCTTGTCCATGCGCAGATTTATCGCTGTGTGGAATACTCGAAAGCGATTACTCAGAATCCCAAATGCGTTCTGAACTGTCCTGCGCGCTCGCGATAGTCTGTAATTAAAAATTCTTCTTTCCTGAGTTAGCCCCCTTTTGGCATAGGGCTTCATGACATGTTTGTGTAAGGCAAAGGCAACAAATACAAAGTTCATGCCATTTGTACACTGAGAGGATGTGGGCAGACGGAGGCTATCAGAAATAAGGCTGCGGTAAAATAGGGTGTCCTTAAAGGAACCACCATCCGAGGCATGACCATTCTTTCCCACGTCCACGTAGAGGAACCTGTAATTGGCATCCACAATGGCCATCATAACAATACTAAAGTATCCCTTTTAATTATAATACAAGGACCCAGAATTGTGTGGAGGAATTATCTCCACGTGTTTCCAGTCGACAGCTCCGCCACAGTTCGGAAAATTCCACTTGTCACGGAAATCTGCTGCGACCTTGAGCCACTCTTCCTCTGAGGACGGTAATTGCAAAAGAACAAGAGTATATGAGAAGGGGAACAAAATTACACCAGGTAATCGCACTACAATCAACACCGGGCAGGCTAAAACACAGTTGCACCAGGGAAATGCAGTATAGAAAGCACCAGGCAGGCTAAAACACAGTTGCACCAGGGAAATGCAGTATAGAAAGCACCAGGCAGGCTAAAACACAGTTGCACCAGGGAAATGCAGTATAGAAAGCACCAGGCAGCCAAAACAACAGTTGCACCAGGGAAATGCAGTATAGAAAGCACCAGGCAGGCTAAAACACAGTTGCACCAGGGAAATGCAGTATAGAAAGCACCAGGCAGGCTAAAACACAGTTGCACCAGGGAAATGCAGTATAGAAAGCACCAGGCAGCCAAAACAACAGTTGCACCAGGTAAATGCAGTATAGAAAGCACCAGGCAGGCTAAAACACAGTTGCACCAGGGAAATGCAGTATAGAAAGCACCAGGCAGGCTAAAACACTGCATTTCCCTGGTGCAACTGTGTTTTAGCCTGCCTGGTGCTTTCTATACTGCATTTCCCTGGTGCAACTGTGTTTTAGCCTGCCCGGTGTTGATTGTAGTGCGATTACCTGGTGTAATTTTGTTCCCCAGGGAAATGCAGTATAGAAAGCACCAGGCAGGCTAAAACACAGTTGCACCAGGGAAATGCAGTATAGAAAGCACCAGGCAGGCAAAAACACAGTTGCACCAGGGAAATGCAGTATAGAAAGCACCAGGCAGCCAAAACAACAGTTGCACCAGGGAAATGCAGTATAGAAAGCACCAGGCAGGCTAAAACACAGTTGCACCAGGGAAATGCAGTATAGAAAGCACCAGGCAGGCTAAAACATAGTTGCACCAGGGAAATGCAGTATAGAAAGCACCAGGCAGCCAAAACAACAGTTGCACCAGGGAAATGCAGTATTGCAAGCACCAGGCAGGCTAAAAAACAGTTGCACCAGGGAAATGCAGTATTGCAAGCACCAGGCAGGCTAAAAAACAGTTGCACCAACACTCTGCCTAAACACTGTGGATTCACATTACACTGGTTGGCAAAAAAAAACTGCAGTATATAGGGGTTTATGAAAACTATGCAAATATACTTTCATTGCAGCTGCAACCACATGGAGGGAGAACACATTTTGCACATTGCTGGAGGAGAAATCCATAACGGATGCAATAATTTCAAAATTCTAGATTAGTTAAAAAATAACATTTCAAAATCTACAAACAAAACATACAAAATAAGTAAATTATTATTACCTTGAAGTACTGCTCACGGAGGACACTGTAGATAGCCTTGCATGTCTCTAGTATAATGAGACCAAGAGACTGTGGGGAAATGACCGCTCCAAACTTCATATCCTGCAAGGACCTGCCGGTCGCCAGGAATCGCAGAGTGGCGATCAGTCTCTCCTCCGCAGGAATTGCCTTGCGCATCCTTGTATCCTGCTTCTGGATATGAGGCCTAACCAGTTCCAACAACTCCGTGAACGTGGCATCATCCATGCGGAGAAAATTTCTGAAATCGTCAGGACAGTCCTCGTGGATCTCAGAAAGCAGAACCATGTGAGAGAGCGAATCTCTCTTCTGGAGCCACTTCTTTGACCAGCAAGAATGAAACCTTTTACGTTTCTTCAATCTCTCCTTGTCCACTAACAAAGCGACTCCAACATACGCTGCCATCACTTTGTACCGATAAGGAACCATTGCAGAAAGAAACACAAAAGATAGCACTGCGAAAGCGTTCAGCAGGAATAATCCTCACAGAACTAGCACAGAGCATCAAATGCAGAGAGTTTAAAATGGCCGAGCCTATTTATTTACTGTACATAATCCTGCCCACATTCCTGCCCATTTTTTTGACTGACAGATTGATAAAATGGACCTCGACGACCACAGATCGTTGATCATCGGTCATCGTTTGTCGTCCGTCGTATGAGATCGTTTTGTGCTTTTGTTTTGAATTTCAACTTGTCGTTCGTTTTGCCCTTCAAAGGTGATAGCAAACGACGGTCGTCAACGATGTGTCGTTACTAGCACATCTTTGTGTCTGTATGGGCTTTAAGAAGCATGTAATGAGCTCCACCAATCAGAGCTCAGCACAAACATCTCAGCCTCTGCCCTCTGGTGCAGTGTCATGGGACTTAGTCAACTCCCAGTAATGCACTGCACACTTGTGCAATCAGTGTGCCTTGGCTCCCGATGCTCAGCAACATTATTCATTGTCACATTGGCAGATAAGTGAAGCTGCAGCACTACCCCACCCATGCACAAAACCTTTAGCTAAATAAATATATATATATATATATATATATAGAACAATGGCAATAAGGCGTCACTCGGAGACTGCATGAAGTTTTCAAAGCTTTAATGTGATGACCGACACCAGTGTTTCGAGCCTTGAAGCTCGTCCTCAGGGTACAACTCACAAAGTGAAAATAACCATTATAAATACCCAGCACGGATTCCCGCGCCCGCCAATGTGTAATTACTCTTACCTGATCCAGGTGTGACCACGGGGACCGCAGCGTATAGCCAGAGCACTCCTGCGGCTCAGCGTGTTTCCTGGTGACGACATCATTATGCGCGTCCCCTTCTGGAACGCACGCCAGCAGCCGGAGCTTCTCCTACTTCCGCATAGCTGACCCGCATGGCTCCACCGAATCAGGATTCACCTACGGGCATCAAACCATAGAATGCCAATAAAGTGACAGTGCGTACAAATCATAAGATACATCAAAATATGTAATAAGTGACACGTGAAAAACAATACAATGCAAATCAATCGTGAAAAAAGTGCAAAAATACATATAAAAAGATGCTACCTACAGAAGAATATTATATAACATATACAAATACATAACACATAAAAATTGACGGACAGGTTAAAAAGTAACCTAGCCTAGGTCAGGACCAGGAAATATATGTAACCTTTATAATTAGAGTAAGCTAGTATAATGGCTCATGAATGGGGATTAGACCCAACATGAGTCCTATGATGACACATTTATTTATTTTTATTTTTATGCTCTAATATAAGAATGTTAGTAATAGTCCGACCTATGCTTTGTTACTGGACAAATATAATGTGGTGGCTGTCAAATTCATAACATGTACCGTATAATAGCAATATAATAGCCGTATAAGCCTCGCGGCTTCAGAGTGACTAATATGCCTACTATCGGCAGGCAGAATATTTCCTTCTGCAAAAAGTGGGTTAGCATACTCAATAAGTGTTCCATGGACCTTGTTTTGCTGGTAGTGGATGAATCTACAAAAGAACTAGCCATTACCAGGAACAAATTAACCCTTTTTGAGGCGACGCATAAACCTGCACTGGTACAAGATCTCCAGATGGATTGGGTGACTAAACTCAATCAACAAATAGATGCCTATCGACGTGACCTGATACGTTTTAAACGGGAAAAGAAACGTAAAGTGCAACTGGATTACGAGCAAAATCGCGTATATCAATGGCTAAGCACTGACAGACCGAAGGGTATGAAGAAACCCTTTGAAAGACGTTACAGGAATCGTCAGCATCTTGATTATGAAGGCACAAGCACCTCTGCCAGCGACACGGATGTACAAGCATCTTCCACCTCAGCACCTACTGCCGGCCCTTTAGGTGTGGTTATTCAAGCTTCCCACAAGCCTCCAGCGGGTCGAGGCGCAGGACGCGGCGCGGCAAGCAGAACGAGCGCCAGAAAAGGTCGGAAAGTCGTTCACTAGGTAAGGACTTGGTCTTCAATTTGTCTAAAACCCCGCTAGACATCACTGAAGTGCAGATACTTTCTAAGGGGTTATCATTTGTCCCCACAAATAAAAGGGACAGCTTTCAATGGAAAGTGGACACTTTTAGATTTGGCCGGTCCCTGAGACTTAAAGAACATTTTGCTAACTCCACTTCTATTCCCACTCTACAGACTAATTTAGTGAGTGAGGGCACTCCCCCTATGCCTATTCAGTTGAGAAATCTTCAACCAAGATCTAGGTTTGATCCACAGACTCATAATCCATCTATACGCTCGTTTACGAGAATGATGGAGAATTCCATCCAATCCGTGGAGCCCTCCCTTTGTATTGCCAACAATCTTTCCGTTCAAGAACGTAGTGCTCTTCTGTCCTTACAAAAAAGGACGGATATAGTAATACGGAAAGCAGATAAGGGGGGCTCAGTGGTTGTTCAGGACCTCAATGACTACTTACAGGAATGTCTGAGACAGCTTTCCGATGGTGAAGTGTATGAACACCTGAGTGGTGATCCCACTGATGAATTTAAGAGGGAGCTGGACGGTATCCTTGCCATAGCTTTTAACGAGGGTATGATTTCAGAGGACATTTGTGGGGCATTAAGAACTGAATTTCCTATTGTGCCCCTGTTTTACACCTTGCCAAAGGTGCACAAAAGGCTTGTGGATCCCCCTGGCAGACCTATCATCTCTGCCAGGGGATCTTTGTATCATTCTGTTTCTACTTACCTCGATGCCTACTTGAACCCCTGTATTCAACAGACTAGGGCTTATTTAAAGGACACCAATATGTTGATTAAGCGCTTACAGGAGGTTGAAGTGTGGCCTAAAGACATGTTATTGTGTAGTGCAGATGTCACAAGCTTATACACCTGCATACCCCATATACAAGGGATGGAGGCGGTGTGTTCGCTTATTGACAATAATGACGTTTACAGAGGCCCTAATGCACAAATGTTCATGAAATTACTGTATTTGGTTCTGCATAGAAATTATTTTACATTTAATGGTGATATGTACAGGCAGAAGCTTGGATGTGCGATGGGGTCCCCTGTGGCCCCGTCGTACGCTAATGCGTTCATGTGCATAATTGATGAAACTCTATTTCACCATGGACCTAACAGTGATAAAATTTTACTGTACCTTCGTTATATTGACGATTTATTGATTTTTTGGCAGGGGTCCGCCCAGTCTCTCACTGAGATGTTAGAGACACACAACAGTTCAGAAAGTCCAGTTAAATTCACTTATACCATTAGTACTAGTGTTGTTAATTTTCTGGATGTAAAAATTATGTCTGAGAACGGTAAATTGTCCACTTCCATCTTTGTCAAAGACACAGATAGAAACACCCTGCTACGCCATGAGAGTTGTCACCCATTGCCCTTACGGGATGGGCTGCCCTATTCACAAATGTTACGGGTAAGACGTATCACCAGTGATCCCATAGAAACTGGTAAACAATTAGACATTATGCAAGCCAAATTTGAAACCAGGGGATACAGACGGGGTCCCTTGTTAAAGGCTAAAAAGAAAGTCTTGCAGATGTCCAGAGATACAGTTTTGAACCCCACAGATAGGACAGACCTGAATAAATTTAAAATACCATGGGTTAATGAGTTTGCTAGAGACAGTCAGGTGGTCACCAAAAAAATTAAACAACAGTGGTCCCTCATCACAACAGATAAAGACCTGCCTGGTCTTAACAAATTACAGATTATGCCATCTTATAAAAGAGGGAAAAATTTGAGTGATCTCCTGGTCAAATTGGATATTAGTGAACTCACTAAGAAAGCTAAACCCTCTCATTTTTTAACACGACCAGCAGGATGCTATAAATGCGTGGGGTGTACCACTTGTGGTTCTCTTTTGACAGGTAAATTCATCAGCCATCCCTACACTGGCCGCAAATTTCCCATCAAGTTTGCGGTAACCTGCTCCACAAAATTCGTTGTATATGTTCTGTCTTGTCCATGTGGTTTATATTACGTGGGCAAGACAGAATGCCAGTTTAAGGAGCGGATGGCCAACCACCGCCATGCCATCCGACAAGCCTTAATTAGTGGCAACAGTGATCAGCCCTTTGCGCGTCATTGCGCACATAAAGGACACAGTGTGGCCAGCTTAAGATCAAAAATTATTGACCATGTCCCTGTATATTATAGAGGAGGTAACAGAGGAAAGAAACTCCTCCAAGCTGAGGCACGGTGGATCCACCTGTTGGACACCATTGCCCCGAAGGGGTTAAATGAGCAACACGGTTTGCAGAGCTTTTTATAGTCTAAGATAGTCTGTGGATTCTCCCTTAGTATCATTGTGTATCATTTTGTATTTGTTTAATTTTTTCATTTTTCCTTTTTTTGGGTTGAGTAGTATTGGTTGATAGCACAGCTTGGTCTGTATACCTGTTGGATGTGTGGTTATACCATAATTTAAGCAATAATACTTTTGCTATTATACGGTACATGTTATGAATTTGACAGCCACCACATTATATTTGTCCAGTAACAAAGCATAGGTCGGACTATTACTAACATTCTTATATTAGAGCATAAAAATAAAAATAAATAAATGTGTCATCATAGGACTCATGTTGGGTCTAATCCCCATTCATGAGCCATTATACTAGCTTACTCTAATTATAAAGGTTACATATATTTCCTGGTCCTGACCTAGGCTAGGTTACTTTTTAACCTGTCCGTCAATTTTTATGTGTTATGTATTTGTATATGTTATATAATATTCTTCTGTAGGTAGCATCTTTTTATATGTATTTTTGCACTTTTTTCACGATTGATTTGCATTGTATTGTTTTTCACGTGTCACTTATTACATATTTTGATGTATCTTATGATTTGTACGCACTGTCACTTTATTGGCATTCTATGGTTTGATGCCCGTAGGTGAATCCTGATTCGGTGGAGCCATGCGGGTCAGCTATGCGGAAGTAGGAGAAGCTCCGGCTGCTGGCGTGCGTTCCAGAAGGGGACGCGCATAATGATGTCGTCACCAGGAAACACGCTGAGCCGCAGGAGTGCTCTGGCTATACGCTGCGGTCCCCGTGGTCACACCTGGATCAGGTAAGAGTAATTACACATTGGCGGGCGCGGGAATCCGTGCTGGGTATTTATAATGGTTATTTTCACTTTGTGAGTTGTACCCTGAGGACGAGCTTCAAGGCTCGAAACACTGGTGTCGGTCATCACAATAAAGCTTTGAAAACTTCATGCAGTCTCCGAGTGACGCCTTATTGCCATTGTTCTACATTGGGTCTCAGCACCTGGGAAGGCACCGGAGCAAGTACAGCTTTTACAATTGGTAGAGTGCCGGATTCTTTTTCTTCTCTATATATATATATATATATATATATATATATATATATATATATATATATATATATATATATATATATATATTATTATTATTTTTTGAAAAATACATGCCAACCACAGGGGGCCTCTAGCTAGAGGGGGCCCAGGGGTTCTGACCCCTTGTGCCCCCATTATAATCCGGCCCTGTGTGTTTAGCATACAGTCTTGGTATTTATTAGCTCCTGTAACAGAAACTGAAAACAGGGCTGAATCGGCCCCTAAGTTCCAACCCAAATTCCAGATGATTAGACGATATGCATAATGATGGAAAGCCTCTCAGCCAGCGCTGGGAATCGCCAGATTCCCTTAGCTGGCGATCGACGGTGGAGAGGTGCTCCCTCTGACGGAGACGTGCGAGCATCTCACACGCACACGCGTCCCCATCAACACGACGGCAGCTAAGACTTTCACTGCAGGGATCATGGGGAGCTGGAGGCAGCTGGGGGGGAGGGGGGCAATGGTGGATCTGCAGCGGAGGGCTCCGTTGGAACGGGGCACGCAAGCATCTTGTGCACACGTACCCCCTTCCGGCGGATGGTGGCGGCTGGCAGTTGGTGATTCGATCGCCGACGGGAGCTGCTCCATCTGTACATGTTAAAATTATTCTGGCTTGGTGGGTCATATAAAACCTCTTTTGATATAACCTTGTGGACCACACGGTCTTGTTGCTTGCCAAAGTAAAGTATAGTGTATAAATATTGGAATATTTAATACAGTCCAGTTACTGTAAAGACTTTCTTTTTTGACTTTCATATAAACTGTCCAATATAACATTTCCTCTGATAATCCTTTATGAGTTGAATCTCAAGTCTTCAGAATATGATTTTCTATTGTACATTAGCGTTTGATATACTGAATCATCGGACTTGTTTCAAGGAAGTTTTTTGATTTAAATCTTGTCATTGCATATGAGTTTCAAAAAAAATGAACAGACAGTTTTACTTTAGTTTTAATAGAAATAATGATACCAATTCATCTTTGACAGATTAAAATATTAAAGGAAAGGAACTACTAGTTATGCAGAGTCTGATAGTGTATCTCAGAAGAAAAATGATTGTCTGAGGCTGTAATGTAACTTCGGCTGAAATAGCCAGTGTCAGCAGAAAGAGGTGACATTTAAAGTAAAATCTAAGAAATTTCCATTTAAATGACTTTTTGCATGTTCTGCGCTATAATTTAAAAGTGATACTTCCAACGCTAAAAGAAAATTTAAAAACCAATAGTTTATTTTTCACTATTGTTAGTACAGTAGTAAAAAATACAGACAAACATGGATGATAAGATGTTATAACTTACAAATTGTAATATATACTTTAGTATTATTATTTAACTGCGTATAAATGTAAGCAATATTTAACTAATTACGTTCCTAATTTAGTCCTGATAGCTCTTCTGCAAAGTTGCAGATAACTGCGAGTAGATAGCGGAGAGAAAACCAGCCACGTATAAGTCCGCTGGTGAAGTGCGAATGCATCACTGTTCTACGCAAATCTATATTTATAGATACTGTACTATATATACTTGCACAACTCTGTGACAGAATCATGTTATCCGAGGTCGGAGTTGATGTCACAGGTCCTCTCTGAATACACCTGGGCAAACTTGCGGTTTTCCTGACACTCCCAAAAAACAGCGGCCAACTGTTGGCATGTTAAGCACTAGGGGAGGGTAGAGTTTGGCGATGAAAGAGGGTTAAGAATTGTCACTAGGGGTAGGGATAGGCTACAAAGGGGAAATCTTGAAGTTAGGAACTAGGTGGAGGATTAGGGTTATGGGTAGGGTTTAGGTATAGGGATACTATACTCACCAGAATGCTGGCACATTCGATGACTCTCCCAGAACTGCTCCACACATGACTTATGGAACCAGGAAGATGCAACTAAAGACCCCACTGCCCTCGGGACCAGGTAAAACCATAGCCAGATCACCAGGGATGGTTTGTTGACATTCTTTCATTTTAACATTTCAGGAACATAATGAATCAAAATGGGTTGCTTATACATTTTGTACTAGCATATATATACAATGCCTTATACAGCACATATACATGTAATAAAAGAGTTAAAGGGCAACAACCTTTATATTTAGAACATCCAACATCCTGAAGTCTGAAATAAATATATAGTTATCCATGTGCTGTAGCTCAAAACTCTCAAAACATTTTTAAACTTCAGTTTAACCCAATACTTTCCAGGTCTACATGGACCATGCTGATACTGTATCATGGTCCATAGAGGGTTCTTGAAGTTGTTCAACTTTTACATGACTGGTCATACCTCCACATTTTACTGTGTTAACCTTAGTGAATAATGCTTAGTAATCTCCCCAATAGTTTCTAAGCTCTTGCGAGCAGGGCCTTCTTCCCTTATGTGCAGATCCTGTACTTTAATGTCAATCATAAGGTTTTGTTGTGCACTTCAGTATTATCTGGTTGTTATTATTATAATTATAATTTTATTTATAAGGTGCCACAAGTGTTTCGCAGCGCCGTAGTTGACTGATATCAGCATCGTAATATTCAGTGACCAATACTACATCCACACCAGCCTTGGCAGATAATCTTATTGAATACAATATTGTTATTGCTCTTCAAAGATTTTATAGCCTGTCTTTGTTTGTCTGAGATAATAATGATAACGAAGAAACCTATAATGATCAGTATAATCATATTTCAAGATGCACTTTTTGATGCTAGCATTTGTGGAAATAATATTAATCCTACAATGATTTTTTGTTAAAATCTTATTTATCCACACTGAGTTTAGGTCAGTTCTAAAGCAGACTGAAAACTCTGTTTTTCAGGGCTGTGAAGGCACTACAGTTCCCAGCATATCTAGTTAACAAGGTGTGCTGGGTTGTAATCTCAACACTGATAAACTGATAAACTTTTATGGCCTCCCGACTCTCCATATAGAGCTCCAGATTATGTTGTTTCCTGTAATATGGACTCCCAGGTAAAACTATCATGCTGCGGTGTCAGGACAGCTACTAAAAATATGTTTTTGGTTGGTCTGACATTAACTATGACAGCCTGAACTTTTGGATATAGATCTATTCATCCAGTTACTATTGTTAACATTTAAATGGAACTACTTCCTCAGATCTGCAATGTGGAGCAACGTATCCCCCTCAGAGATGTTCATGATCCAGAGATAGCAACTTATATTACAATACACTCTCTACATAGACGACTTGTTCATAATTTGGACAGACAGTTGGGAAAAGCTGGAAACCCATCTGGCCTTCATCAACCAGAGGGACTTCTCCATCAAAAACACATACAACTTGGACAATAAGAGGATAAATTAACTTGACGTACTGGTGACATTGGAAGAAGATGCCATACATAATTCCATATATTACAAACCCACGGACAAGAACACCTTGTTAATGGCCAACAGCCATCACCCCAAGTCCTTAAAGGATGGACTTCCCAGGTCTCAACTTATCAGAGTGGCCAGGATCACCAGTGATGAAAGAACATCAAATACCGAACTGGACAAGATAACTGACAAACTCAACACAGGTGGATATGATCCTGCTCTCCTGAATAAACAGAAAGAAGTAAAATCAATGTCCAGACAGTCAGTCTTGAAACCCAAGCATGAAAAGAAAAGGGAAGTCAATCCATGGGTGAGTAAATTTACTACAGCAAGCCCAGTCCTACATCAGACATTACTGGCATGGATAAACCAACCACCAGCACCAATTTATTTAAGCCCTATAGGCGGGGACGGGGACAGGGACATGGGGGAATTATTACAAAGGAAGACACAATGGATGATCAAGCTTAATCTTTGCTGTAAGATGCTTGTAATTTATAACTACACTTGTATAGTTTCATTTAATATATTTTCACAGTGCATTCAAGGAATGGCTGCAAATAATGCTAGGTTGGCATGGTTACCTGACAACGCATCACATGGGGAGGGGGGGGGTCAGACAAGACACGGAAGTGACGTGTTGCAGCTTCCTCGCTGCATTACAGTCGGAGCGGCTTGGTGATGGGGGTTTCTTCACCTGTTGGTATATTAGGTGAGCACTATGAAACGATTTTGTTCTCTCACCTTGAAAACGGGGCATGTGTGGCCCCGAAATGTCGGTCCTTGAAATGATGATCACTTTTTCACATTAAAGTTGAACAAAAAGCTTTCAGGGTATCATCGCCTTGTTCAGGTTGTACACCTACAGCAAACAAACAGTGACATAAAACATACTTTTATACCCCACCCTGTGTCTGCTGCTCACAGGTCCACAGCGCGCCAAGTTCACCGGAAGCCGGAAGATGACGTACTTCAGGGTGAGCGCAGCTAATGGTTGCCAAGCAACCTCCAAGCTTGTGCTCCACAGAGGAATACCACTATATCCAGCTCCAACAGTGAACGGAACAAGGCCCAAGTGGGCACCTAGTGATTGTATGTGCAATTAAAGGAACGCTGTTAATTATATGATCTTAATAATTCAACCGAGGGCCTGTTGGTTCATCTGTTCCTGAGGCGGTCAAGCTGTTATTTTTCTCAATTCTTTTTCTGCATATGTACTGTGTGTATATATATATATATATATATATATATATATATATATATATATATATATATATATATATAGGCAAAGAAACATAAGAAGGTGCGCTTCATGGTGCATTAAACGAGTTTTAATGAGTAAAAAATATTTTAGACTAGGGAGAGCAAAGCAAATGCTCGTACCAAATTTAAAACAGGGTGGACTGGATACCACATGACAGGACATATAAAAGCTAAGGCAAAGCAGCTGGGCAATCCTGGTCCCGAAGAACCGAATACCTCACATGCGTCCCCCACTGGCAGGCGCCTGAAGGAGAACGGGATCGTCATGTCATGTGGTATCCAGTCCACCCTGTTTTAAATATTGTGGAAATAGGATTTCCTCGAGGATTTGTTCGTGAAGGATGCTGCAGTCCACTCATACATGGACTTTGGTTCTGACTATTAAAATCCTTCTACTGTGTTAAAGGATTACTCACTGGATGGTCCAATTCCCACACCTAGCGCTGGTTCAACCAATTTGTATATCATATATATATAAATACTGTATATGTATCTTTTTTTTGTAACATTATATAAAACAGCTTGGCACAATGAACAATGATACAATTAGCTCTTTGGATTGTAAATAAGATAAAGACACTTTGACAAGGCTTAAAGATTGACAGTCATTAATAATTGCATTAAGTTTCAAGCAATCACTTGAGCTCTATTGTAAGTTCTGCAAAGATTAAGGGTGACAATTCTTTTCTGTTGAAAGAGAAAGGAGAGTATTTGATTGCTCATGACATTTTGTTCAGAATCAATCATAGCCAGCTCCGGTTAGACTGATCAGTCTGCTGTATACGAGATGTGCCGCAATTGGCGATGCTTAAAGCTGTTTCCACGGAACTGAACATAATGATGGATTTATCACTGCAATCATCATGGTGTAACAGGAGGGTCCCCTGAGGAGTAAACTGGGCAAATTGATTACAAAATATCTCAAGATAGAAGTGATCTTTGTTTGCCAAGGCGGAGTGTATTACAGGCTGTGTCTAATTCCCATGCAGAATTTCCTGTGCATTGATAGAAAACTTTTCATAGATTTTTAATACAAATCTTTTCATCAGTCTTTCTTTCTTTCTTTCTTTCTTTCTTTCTTTCTTTCTTTCTTTCTTTCTTTCTTTCTTTCTTTCTTCCTTTCTTTCTCTTGCATCTGCTCTACAAATGTTAACAATTACCAATTATTTTTGATCTATCCATTTAGTGCATAGACCTAGATCAGAGGTTCTCAAATTCGGTCCTCAGGACTCCAAACAGTTCACTAAGGGTCCAACTGCTGCCCCTGTCACTCACTATTTTTCTGTCAAACTCTGCCTCTCCCTGTCACCCTCTTCCTCTCCCCCTCAGTAACTGCTGTGTTGTATTTTGTGAATCTGGGTTGGGGTGGAGGAAGGGGGCCCAAATTATATTTTTGCACCTGGGCCCACTACTCATAAGTTCTGTCAAAGCCCAAGACCCCAGACTGTGCAAATTCTAAAGGTCTCATTACAGAATGTGTCAGTGTGTAATGACTGCCCCTGTGCACCTGCTGGGTGACCTGGGATATACTGTATGAGCTGTTTGGGGTCCTAAGGACTGAGTCTTAGAGCGTAGATTATGAAGTGTGCCTGATGAGTATCACAAATTGCCTTGATTTTCCACCGATGCATCTACAGTGTATGCTCGACCCAGCATACAAAACCCCTTTCACATCACACAAATAACCCCGGATATTGCCAAATTGACTCTAGACTCTGTGCGGTGTGAAGGCGCCATTTGGAAAAAACTGGGTCCAGCAAACTGGCAATCCGACCTAGAAGGGTTTTATCTAGGTCAGACCTGGGTTGCTGGGCAGTGTAAATGGGTAACCCGGGTCGAGAGAACCAGGTCCTGTTTACACTATAGGGAGGAGGCCACCTTGTGTGGCATCAGCAACCTGGTTTATTACCGGGTCACTGTGGGGAGCTTCACCATGCAAATGCAGGGTCGCTCCGGGGACAAACCTGTGTCTAATTCCTGGGTGCGGCCCGGCATTTGCTATGTGCAAGGGGTAATAAGGATACTGTTCGGCCCAACCCTCTTAAAAGATGTCATTGCAAACTACAAGTTTGCCGACAATATAGGAGGAAAAGTGTGAAAATAAACAAATAATCACTGCAAAAGTTGAACCATTACATTACACTTACCCCACTTACTTTCATTAGAGAATAACTATTATGTGAGCCCACTATCCCGCAATCAGTTTGTTGTGATGCATATGGGGATAGGGACTGATGCTAATGGCCCTTTGCTTTGTGGAATACGTGTGCACTACATTAAGGGGAATTTTCAATCTCCCGCCACCATTTCCGATGGGGGAAATAGCGGTGGGGCCCTATTCATTGCTGTCTTCCCCATCAGCATTGACCAGGGATCTTAGCAGAACGTGTCCGACTTCATAAGCAGTCCGGCTGAGAACGGCCAGGAATTGACGAGCTCCCAGCCACAGATCGTCGATTTCTGTCCGCTTCTCGATGCCACGCCCCCTTCTCGGCGCTCGGCAGGTGGAAATTGAATCCCGCCTGCAAAATCACTGTTGAGTCAGCCAAGAATGGGACAGGGTCACGGCTGTCGGGCCAGCCCGACGGTCGTGACCATACATTGAATACCCCCCTTAGATTCTATTTATCTACTGCTGCGGCATGTTAAAAGAAATGTGCCCTTGCCTGTTGCCACCCCTAACCCCGATTTGTTACTGCACTCCAGAGCCGTAAGGAGGGAAGTGCGGCTAACGCGGACGCACAGGGCAGTATCCATCCTACTCATTCGACAGCCATTTTCCCTTTTCTGTCTCCCATCTCTTGCAAACTAGACATTACTCTGTACTACTGCCAGCCCTGAACCCTGTCCAATTGAATTCAGCACCTGGTGCATACAAGCCATTGGCTCATTGACTATCTGCGACCTTCTGTGTTCTGTCCATAAAGTTCCTTGTACAATATCGGGATATACAGTAATAAGTTCCTGCTAGTTGGAAATTGAGGACTTTTCGGTTTTCCACGTACTGACCTATTGAGATTTATGGGAAATGTATCTTTCTATAGAGGATCAGCTCCTGAAGCAGTTTCAGTAATAACTACAGTATCTCAGTTGCCCATTGGTCTACTATCCATGTGTCGGCCATGACTTTTCTCATTCATTTTATCCTAGATTTGTGTTGGCAGTTGAACAAGATGTTTTCATTTAAAAAAAACTGATTTAAGTGTTCTATACTGTAGATACACAATAAATGAACAAACAAGAAAATATTTATAAAAAAAAAAAAATTCAATTTTATTAAATTGAACTCAAAAGAGTTGATAAATGAATGACTGCGGTAGTAGTAATTGTCGCAATAAACACCAGAGAATTAATTATTAAAGCCTTTGAGAAACTATAAGCAGCTCTGCATGAAGTCAGGTACAAATGAATATGTCCTACTGCCGGGTAATGTAAATTATTCAGTCTTGATGAAACAGGAAGTTAGTGCTGAGGTGTATACATTTGCACCATTTGTTTCTTTGCTCAGTATTAAGTGAGACACGTTACAAGCTGTTATGGTCTTTAGCACAGCAGGTACCACCAGGCTGAGCTTATATTAACAACATGCATCCTGGTGGCATCTGGAACCAAGACGCGTAAGGTACAGTAGTGGTGACTATTACCGGCAAGGCCTAGACATGTCTTGTTGTGGCAATCAAGACTCTGCCATCTGTATAACACAGGAGTCTGCTGTTATTCTATAATGAATATTACAATTATCCACCTATACTTTAACTTATTAATATTCGGAAATATTTCTTAATTGTATATTTAACTGTATAACTTAGATGTAAACGTACTATCACATTGGGGGAGTTGTATCAACCCTTTGGAGAGATAAAGGGCCTTATTCAGATCTGATGGTACAACAAATTTGTTCTCAAAATGGGCAAAACAAGGCGGCACTGCAGGTGGGGCAGATGTAACATGTGCAGAGAGAGTTACATTTGGGTGGGGTGTGTTGAAACTGAAATATAAATTGCAGTGTAACAATAATGCAGTCAGTATTTACCCTGCACAGAAACAAAATAACTCGCACAAATCTAATTCTCTCTGCACATGTTACATCTGCCCCACCTGCTGTGCACATGGTTTTGCCCATTTTGAGAACAAATTTGTACTGCGACCAGATGTGAATAAGGCCCAAAGTGCAGAATGATAAAGAACTAACCAATCGGCTCCTGTCTGATTTAAATCACAGCTTGTAAAATGGCAGTTAGAAGCTGACTGGCGTATACATTGTGAGACATTTACTAAGAGGGGAGATCTATTTTACGTGGGATGTTGCTATGGCTAACCAATCAGATACTATCTATTATCTTCTAGAAGGTGCTAAATAAATAAGAAGTAGGTTCTGATTGGTTGCCCATAGCAACCAATGTGAAATAAAACTCCCATCTTAGTAAATTTCCCCGTTTATCTTGCCCGCTATATCTATTTTAGGGGCACATTTAATAGCGCTATTCTTGCTAACATTATGTGAAAAAGGGGTATATTTATACCCTTTTTCACATTATATTAGTAAAACCTCAATTTATTAAAGGGCTTTTGGAGCAGTTTTTGTGAAAAATTGTTCCAAACCATTTAATTTGCCTTTTCTTTATTAACCAGATCGCACTTGTAATGGGAAATGCAATCTGGCTAAATTCGGTGGCTTTAGGTGAGTAAGAGGAGCGGCGGTGTAGTCGCAGCAGGGGGGCGGGGGGATTGGCGGTAGCAGTGGTGATGTAGGCGGTGATGGTGCATGCACAGCACATGCTCGGAATTTTTTGGGAAGGACAGAGCTTTCCAGCAATCTCTCCTTGCCTGTGATAATTGATACATCCTTGCAGTGCGATCAATTATCGCACATCAGATACATCATCACCTATGGCTTGATAGATTGCAAAAGATCCATCAGAAACAGAAACAAGCAGTCCCAGATGCCTTCGAGATGCCTCAGGCAATCATGGAAGTTGGGTTACATGCCCAAATTCCGTGACGGACACTGTAATACATCACTATCTGTAGAGAGCTTTTAGTCATTGGCCAAAACGTATATTTTGCAGATCAGTATCAAAAGTGATTGACTTTTTTCTGAGACACAGGCTCACCACTGTGCTACAGCAGCGGAACTTCACAGCACCCATTCAAACAGTAACTGTCATTTACAAACGTGCAAAGCTCCCAAAGCTCTTCATGTCGCACAAAGAATTTAGAAATCTGTTTATGACCAAAGCAGTATTACAGAATCTCGCAATGCTCTCAGTCTGACTGTATGAGATAACATTTGTGAAATTGAATTTATTTTGAAGGGCCATGTGGAGTTTGTGTTATTAATATACTTTTGTAGAAATGTTTTACAGTCCATTATATAATTAAATTTGTTTTTAAACGTTCAACCGCCGATCAAGACAAATGCAAAAGTCTGTGTTGAAATAAATAAACAAACAAATAAATAAATAAAGAAAGAAATAATTAATTAAATAAATAAACTTCTCTACTATGGAAAAGAACTCGCTCTGTGAAGAAGACACAAATGTTCTTATTTTAATTTTCCATTGTAACACTTTACATACAGTCTTTATTCTGGGGTGATTCTAATTCATTCGGACTGGGCCAATTTAGTCCCCTTTCCGATTTTTCGGGTTCTGTGCATGCACATGGTATATTACGCACATGTGCAGCTCCACTTTGTGAACGGCTTTGGCGACTTGCATAGCCACCGAGCCGCTCCCAAGGAACGGGCGGGGGGGGGGGTGTGGGGGTGTGGCGAGAACACGGGTCACCCATGGAAACGCCCCCATAGGGTGCTGGGCGTCCCCATAGTTACGCGGGCAGGACAATGTGTGCCGGGGGCAGGCAGCTGATGTCACAGGACCCCGCCTTCATCCTGGTGCTTGCAAATAAAAGTAATTTGATGATCACCATCCATCGAAGGATTTCTCCTGCAGAGAAGACATGCAAGGAGATGAGGCGGGGGGGGGAGGGGGGGCAGAAGTTTGGACGTTTGGATGGGTGGTGTCTCTGGTGCTCGGTAAACTGTGAAGATCGCCAATCAGAATCAGTGCCTCTATTCGATACATCCCGCCACTTATAGCTTTCTGATCAGGGTTTATTAATGCTGTATGCATACATTTTTAAACAACGGATAGCTCTGCGGAAAAGGCCTCTCCCATGCTAAGTGAAAACCTCCGAATTCATAACCCAAGAGTCCGAATGCACATGGGCGGCCCCCCGTCAGAACACGTGCAAGCAGTGCCGGTTTTAGGCATACCCTGGGTACACAGCTGAGTAGGGCACTGCATAGAGGAGGGCATTCCTGCTCAGCTCAGCTGCACCAGTGACGTTCTACCTTGCATGCCCACCTGAGTACTTCCTGTCTGGCCCCAAAGACTCAAAAAACTGTTATTAACCCCTTCAGTGGCATTCCCGAGAATTTTCCGGGCTGTGCCTCAGTGCCTAGTCTGGCAAGCCCGGAAAATTCTCGAGATTGCCTCTGCCGCGTCTCCTCCTCCCTCCTTCTCCCCCCTCCCCTCCGAGTTTTCTATTGAAGTCCCCGGAGCCGGCTTATAACAAGCCGGCTGCTGGGGACAGGGACTAGATGCCGGAACACAGGTCCGGGCAGCGGCTGATTGACAGTTTAGCGGCACTGCCCGGACCCAGGGAGGCAGTGGTGTTTTTTTTTTAAGGGAGCGCTCCCCATAAAAAAACTCACCCAGTGGGGAGCGCTCCAAAATAAAAAAAAACACCACTGAAGGGGTTAATGCTGTTGTCTGGCACCGCACTACACAGTACAGTGAAGAAATATCAAATAAACAACAGCTCCCAGCAAACATTGCTTCATTGTACTGTGTAATGAGGAGCCAGACACTGGGAATAATGTGGGCATAATGGGTGTCATTCAGGTTGACTCTCAAAGCTGTGAATTTCGCAGCTCTGCGAGCCAAATAAACTCTGCCCGCCCGCAGATTGCACCCGCACGCATGCAAATGGATGTTTTGCATAAATATCGATTTGCAGCTTGCGTGCGGGTGTAATCTCATCCGATGGTTGCTGACCATTGAAGATTTGTACAGTGCTTGCAGATCTAAGACACTCTCTGGTGACCGTAAATCTGCAGGTTCCCTGTACAGGAAGAGGGCAGGCAGCGTGCATCTGCTAACGTCAGCTCTCCACCCCCGGCATTCACATCATGGGCGAATTTCCATGGGAACGTCTAGCATTGTCATGGGAACGCCCATCAAACGCTGGGCGTTCCCATGGGTGCAACCCCTTACCGCCACTCCAGGGCCCCCGCTCACACTGCTAGGTGCAAATGCAATTCGCCACGCCTGCTCGGACCAAGCGGATGCACAGTCACAAAACATCGCACACCATTGCGAATGACAGCAAACACCTCCATAGCCGCCATTTACCAATTTACAAAAACCACGAGTTTTCCATTTTCTAAATCTTTCCGTTCAATTTTGAAGAATAATTCTAGCAAATATTTTTCCTCCGTTTCCCAAGTTACTGGATTTCCCTGGAGCAACCCAAAAATGTTTTTCTAAAACAGAAATGACCTGCTTACTCTTCTGTTGCTCCATTTGTAAGACAATTTCATTATTTTATAGGACCAGGAGAGAATTGTTACATCTCCTGTCTCTGCCGTTCACATTCGCCAACACGCCTGTTTGTCTCGTAAGGGTCTTGATGAGGAACCGGCATATGAAATTAGGTACATAATAAACAAAGTGACTCATTCGGCGTTTTCCTCTAAATTCTCATCATGCACATTCATCTGACAAAATGCTCCGCCATCGTGATAAGCAGATCTTAGCCCCTCATCACCGTGATTGTTTTAATACCTGTTAAGCTGTTTATAGGCCTGCGTTGCCAGCATTATTTATTCTTCAAGCTCATTTGCATAATAATGGCATCGCATTCTTATATTTGTTCCCTTCACAGAAGGTATGTTTGTCCTCTGTCCTCTCTCCTGCTTTAATGAAAGTCGTTTTGACTTCTTCAGCGTTGGCATTCTTGTGTCACGCTGTATATAAATATGTAAAATTGTTCTACAACAGATGTAGCCTGTCTTACGCTCCCCAGAGCCTTTAGAAAACAGACAATGCAGATGCGCTCGGATGCTATATCAAAGACGTTGGACCTACATACTGTATAGTAAGGTTAGAAATTGATACATATGGTTCAGTTGATAACAGAATATTGTAAAACAAAACACTAAAGTAAACAGTCTTGCTTGCAGAAAACAAGTCGCATCATGTGGCATTTTTAAAACAGGTCACTATTAATTATTTATTTATTTTGTATTTATTTATTTACAATTGTAGACAGTGATAGAAAAAAACTAAGGCCCTTATTCTGATTGGTGCGGATATATCCGCGTGCGTTCGGGCCGCCGATGTTTTGTGTCTGCGCATGTGCAGAGGCGTCTCTGTGCATGTGCGAGCGGGGCGTACGGCCAAATCCCGCATGATATGTGAACACTCCGAACAGGGGGTGGAGAGGGGCGTGAAGGGCTATTTGGGCTCATTACCATATGCATACGCCCCGCGTTTCATGGGAGTTCCCATGAAAACGCTGGGCGTACGTATGGTAATGCGGCCGTGACGCACGTGTAGGGGGCGGACATATGACATCGCCGGATGTCAGCTGCCCGCCCTGATCCCTGCTTTTGCACGGAGAAATGTCCATGTGGTCTGAGGTTGCGGGTGCTGGTGGAGCACTCGGTTCTGCATTCGATGGTCTGCGACCATCGAATGATGGGGGAGGTTCCCTTAGATGGAGGAGGCGTATTCCGTGAAAAATACACGTGCGGTCCGTTCGGCCAGCTTCTTACCGCATACGGACGGAGTTGGCGATCCGTATGGAAGGCGGGGTTTCGCACGCACGGTCCTGGCCGCATAACCGGCTCCGGCCGCACCGATCAGAATAAGGGCCTAGGTAACAACAGACAGACTTGGAGGTAGGAGAGCCCTGCTGCAAGCTTACAATCTATAGGGACATAGGAGGGAAACACAAGGACAGGCACCAGTAATAGGCAGCATCGTTGCAAGTCCAGAAGGAGTCATTTTAAGTATTAGTAGCTCAACCTAGGTGGTAAATATCACTCATTTCTCGTTCGGGAATTCATTACATTAATATTCTACCCTAAAAATGAGCTGCCTCATTTAAATCTCTGCCGGCATCAGTACTATACTATGTGTCTTTGCTGATTAGAGGTCGCTGAGATAAAGATGTACTGTAGATACTACTGTACTCTGTTTAAGAGGGGTCATTATTTTTGAGTGTCTATAATTTTTCTTTTAATAGATGCACTTTATAGTATAGACATTGAACGCCACATTTACCCATTATACAATTATATGGAGGGTGAGTGCTTGGAGTGCGTAAGTGTTTAGAGCTGTTTAGCCCCTGTTTGCGATGCGATAATAGAAAGTTCATGGACATGACGGTAAACTTACGAGAGAGAGAGAGAGAGAGAGAGAGAGAGAGAGAGAGAGAGAGAGAGAGAGAGAGAGAGAGAGAGAGAGAGAGAGAGAGAGAGAGAGAGGTGAATCCGGCACTCCACAAATAGTGTTGCAGCTTGCCCCGGTGCCTTCCACAAACCACGGAGGTCCTCAATAAGAAAACAGCAAGGTGGCACTCGGAGACGTTTTTCAAAAGCAAAAGTGCTGCTTTATTTGCAGAAATCGGTGACCAATTTGGGTTTTAGGAAGTATGGTCTTAAATAAAATTATCGAGCTATCTCCTTTACAGTATATATAAATTAATTAATAATAATCAATAAATAATATAAAAAATTGTGGTAAATAAAAAAAAATGTTTGTGAGACTTTTGGCTCCCTTTGAAGAAATATTTTCCAAGATTATACACATTGGGACCTCATATTTCAGTATGCATAGTATGGACTTATATAGTGCTCATATTTATTTTTGTTCTGTGTGGACTAATTTTATTGTGTTAGCTCTTAAGTTCTTTAAATGGAATACCCCAGTGTTTATAACTTTTCATTGCATTATTTTTATGTGGTTAATTTTTTATCCTTTTTTAGGTTTCTTTTTTAATTTTAAATGAGGATAAATTTGTTTACTTTGTGACTTGGGGGGAATATATTTTAAAATGGATAAAAATTATTTTTAATTAATTGATAAACAGATTGGTTCAAATTATATTCATTGGAGCATTATTTGCATTATAATACTAATTCACAATACTTTCCTCTGAGGTCTTGGTATACAGGGTTCTGTTTCATAACGAGAGCGACCAGATTCTGGTAAACTTGCTAGAATAACTCAGAAGCGGTGGTCCACCATTGTTTGACAATTCTCATGTCAAGAATATAATCGGTACGAACATATCTTGCATTCTGTTGTATGTCTTTATTACTTTTTTAATATTAAACTATTTGGTGTTTTTTTCCTCTCCCTTCACCCTCTATATATATTATTATTATTATTAACCTTTATATGGCACCACAATGGTTCTGCAGCGCCCAACAAAGCACATAAATTAGGAAACAAGAAAACAGAGACTTTACTGTACAGCTCGACCGAGAACAAGCAGGTGGGATTCAATGTCCCACCTGCTGCGGGGCAAGAAGGGGGTGTGGCCATGAGAAGTTGCCGAGAATAGTCGAGCTGCGGCCATGAGCTCAGCAATTCCCGGCCGTTCTCGGCAGAACGAGCCCGACTGCTTGTGAAGTCGGGCTTGTTCTGTGAGATCCCCTGCTCGATGCTGTCAAGAAAGACAGCATTGAATAGGGCCCGGCAGCCATCTCCCCCAACGGGAGATGCTCGCCGGTGATTGAGTATCCTCCTGAAAGTGTTAGGTGCTGCATAGAGATTATGGGGTAGAAAATAGTTAAAGTAATGGGAGGAAAAAGTACATGAGAGAAGAGGGCCCTGCCTCTAAAGGGAAGAGGCAGATTGACAAGGGTGAAGCAGATTGGCTAGACAGTGAGTGCCGAATAGTGGGATAGAATGAGTGATACTGTAGCTGGCAGTGGTGTAACAATAGCGCCACAGACCCCGTGGTGGCAAGAAGGCGCTGATTAAGTGTGGTGATCAGGGGTCTGCAGGGGCTATTGTTCCACTGCCACCTGCCAGGTCCTGCCTTCCTGCCAGGAGTCGGGAACCGCAGATCTACTTGTCTGCGTCTTGATACTACTCCTGGCTCCTATTTAAAAATGTCCCTCAAAAAATGGCTTTTCCCTTACAGCAGACAGTTTTTGAGGATGCTAGAGGAGGCAGCGGAAAGATGAGACGAGAGGGGGAGAGGTCAGCGGTATTTGAGTATCATCAGCATAGAGATGATATTGGAAGTCAAAAGAGCTAAATAGCTTATGTAAAGAGGACATATAGAGAGAGAAGAGGTATAAGAAAAGACGCTTGGCAGACTCTTCCTGTTAGTGGAAGTGGATCAGAGGTGGAGTCATGAGAAAAGTCAGAGAGTAGGAGGACTTATAGGTGGTCAGTATCATGCAGACCAAGGTATTGCAGGATTTGCAGGAGGAAAGGGTGTTCCGAAGTGTCAATAGAAGCAGAAAGGTCAAGTAAAGAGTAGATTTGGCAGCATGGAGGTAACTGCAAACTTTTGCTAGGACAGTTTCAGTGAAGTGGAAAGGACAGAAGCCAGACTGAAGTGACTCATACGGGGAATGGGAGGAAGGAAAGGCAGTAAGGCAGTTAGTAGACAATACATTCTTGGAGCTTGGAGGACAAAGGGAGGAGAGAGATGAATAGACAGTGTTAGGATGAAGGGTAGGCTTTTTTATGAACAAACAATAGAAGGGCATGCTTATAGGCAGGTGGGACTGTACCTGAAAGAGGGAGATACATGAAAGATGGGAACAGGCAAAAGGAGAGATGTTGTGGATCATACAGGAGGAGATAAGGTCAAGTGGGAAGGTGTAAGGTGGACCAAATGATGTTCATGACTACCTCGAGATAAAGAGGGAAAAGAATTAAGAGTTGGTAACATTGAACGGGAAGGGTGGTTAGGGAAAGGAGTGGGCAGTTCAAAACAGCAGGTGTATTTACACATAGGCCCTTATTCTGGTCGGTGCGGTCGGATGCGTATATGCGGACTGGACCGAGCGTCCTGAGCCCCGCCTTCCGTACGGACCGCTCACTGCGTCCGAATGCGGTAAGCCGCTGACCGCACAGAGCACGAGTGGATTTCTCGTGTGTACACCTCCTCCATCTCTGGGAACCTCCCCCATCATTCGATGGTCGCAGACCATCGAATGCAGGACCGAGTGGTCAGGCAGCACCGAGTGCTCCAGACCACTCGGGCATTTCTCCGTGCAAAAGCAGGGATATGGGCGGGCAGCTGACATCCGGCTATGTCATATGTCCGCCCCCCACACATGCGTCACAGCCGCATTACCATACATACGCCCAGCGTTTTCATGGGAACGCCCATGAAACTCTGGGCGTACACATATGGTAATGAGCCAAAACAGCCCTTCACGCCCCTCTTCTCCCCCTGTTCGGAGTGTAGAAAATTCATGCGGTATTTGGACGTGCCTGCCGTTCGCACATGAGCAGATATGCCTCTGCACATGCGCAAACACCAAACATCGGCGGACCGACCGCACGCGGACAGACCCGCACCAACCAGAATAAGGCCCATAGTTCTTGTAGGAACTCAGCAAGTAGGTTGTTTTAAACATCTTGGGTACGAATTTGCATGTTTCCATACACTGGACTGTGTCTTTGATTCTGGTTTATAATTCCTTTGTTACAATTCTCTGAACCCAGTCAAATGAAGCTGAACATTCACTTAAAGTAAGCCTTCTGTCCTTTTGCAACATTTCTGCATATTTGGCATTGTTGACAACTGTAACCGTGGTGGATGGTCTCCCAGATCGTGTTTCATACATCACTCACATATCACCCTCTTTGAACTGCTTTCACTTCCTAAATATTGAAGATGGGCTAAATGGTTCTCCACCATATACTTGCGGTAACATTTCATGACTTTCTTTTTACTTTTTTCAAGTTGAACACAAAATTCAATAACACATCTTCAACATAGTCTCACAGACATGCCTACCTAATGAGGAATGTACGGAGATCTTTTAATCAGTGTTATCAAATAAAGAAAACTATGACAGTCCAATGACAGGTTTAGACAAATCAATCACAACGGGTTGTTGTGGATCCACTGAGGGTGGCGACTCTGATACGGACGGGAGAGGCGGAGAAAGGATTGCCGGCCTGATATACTGTCTTCACATGTGAGAAGTCCCCTAGGAGTTTGGCGAAACTCCCAATCAGAGGCGCGGAGTCTAACTGGGTGGCGGTCTTCACCAGGGATCCCCACAAGGGATTTTGGACTCCGCTGTGTCCACCCAGCAGGTCGCGGCCCTCTAACAGAAGCCTCCTAGGGAGCTGAAGCGCTGGCTGGAGCCAGATGGTACCAGTACTTGTAGGGAAAGGATGGTAGCTTACTGGCACTTGAACACCACGGAACTCAAATATAACGGAACTCAGGAAGGCACTCACGGCAATATAACGGAACTTAGGAAGGCACACTCGGCAGTATAACGGAATTTAGGAAGGCACACTCGGCAGTATAACGGAATTTAGGAAGGCACACTCGGCAGTATAACGGAACTTAGGAAGGCACACTCGGCAGTATAATGGAACTTAGGAAGGCACACTCTGCAAATATAACGGAACTTAGGAAGGACTCTTGGATATATATGTATACACAGGACACAGGCTTGCTGGAGAGCAGTATACCACTAGCAGTCCAAGGAAGCAGAGGATCAGCTGGTCCGAGGAAGCATCAGCCCAGAATGACAGGCAGACCTGCCTTATATCCCCTGCAGGTCATGATGTCACAGAGCCCAACCTCCAACAGAGGTTATATCAAGCCCTGCCCCTTGATGGCAGAAATGCCACATCCAAGATGGCAGCGCCCATCCCGGGAGCCGGCCACGGGGTTTGCCGGACCCTCGGGGAACAGCCACCAGTCCCAGAGCCAGCGGGGACAGCGGGGACCTGCAGGGAGACCCGGCGGCAGAGCCATGACGTCAGCGCCCGTCTCGGTGAGTAGGAGACGCAGCGCAATGCTCTGCCGCCGCGGCTGAGTGTGACATCAATGGTCTTGAGTACAACCAGCATAGCATTGCCACATCTACCTGTGGGTAAAACAGGGGCAGTGTCATTACTTTTAACTCAGCCCTCGTTATATATACACACAAACACACACACAATGCCCACTTCATATTATAAAAAAAACCACGGTACTTGTGTATTAACCTGGCGCCCAAGTTTCTAACGTACGTCACCATAGGAAAATCGCATTGTATGGGCCATTTTAAGGGCCGTGCGATGCAATGCGATTCTCCTATGTAATTTATTCACTGCTATCTTAGCCCTGGGGGATCGCATCGCACCTCCCGCAAAATCACATACGATCGCATGCGATTTTATAGGGTGTACGATGCCATTACATTAGCTATACAATAATATCATTGTATGACATACAATGAGGTTTTAGGCACCCCCCCCCCCCCCACACACACACACACTATCCATGCCACCCCTACTATCCACGTCGGTGTGGAGTTGATTTTATATAGTGTTGCGAGTGCAGAGAGCCCCTCGAGGGGACGCGGATTACTTTACATGTATTCCGCGTCCCCACGCGGGGCGCACTGTGCTCGCCACACTATATAAAATCAACTCCAAGCCGACATGGATAGTTGGGGTATGAAAAGGTCGGAGGACGCGTTCCGCCGCCGCTCGCCACGCTTCGGGGTGGCGTGGATATTGGGGGGGTGCCTAAAACCTCATTGTTTGTCATACAATGTCATACAATGTCATCCAATGATATTATTATATAGCTAATGTAATGGCATAGTACACCCTATCAAATCGCATGCGATCTTTTGCGATTTTGCAGGAGGTGCGATGCGATCCCCTGGGGCTAAGAGAGCAGTGAATAAATTACATAGGAAAATCACATTGCATCTCCCATGCGATGCGATTTTCCTACGCAGAATAGCCCACTACGCAAATTGCTTAGTCGGCGCTGTGATAATACACAAGTACCAAAAAAAACATATCATTGTATACAATACATAACCCCGCAGGGCCCTATTTTTGCCCTATGTGTAGACTGTAAACATTTAGATTTTCACTCACTAAATGACCCTCTGATTCAACATACTGTACAGTATTTAATAATAAATACCATATTGATAGTATTTGGGAATATCATTAGTCATCATATTTTCATTGACTAATGCAGCTATATTTATAAAGTCTCCATTGGGTCTTGTTTATTTCCACATTATCTTCATGGACTCTAATCTTTTATTTATTTATTGCTGTCATGGAGACACATTGGGTTGACTTGAAGTTTGAATTTTCATGTTTTGTACAGATTTATGCATACATTATAGATGAGGATTCCTTCCGCAAGTTCAGGCAAAGGACAAAATGAACTTTTGAACTCGTTGGATTGAAAGAAAGGTTTTTACGTCCTCTGTCAACTCATAGTCACCTTACGGTTACCTTTTCTAAAAAAAAAAAGCATTACACAAATGTTACATCAGGCTTATATTAACATTTAATCAGGGTGTATGCTTTAGTGCAGTACAATGTGACCTGTTCAATAAGGCGCAGAAATCTAAATGCTAGAAAGCACTGGGCATTCACATATTATCAGTGCGCAAACTGTGCCAGAATATCGACAAAGCCTATTCTCAATAGCTACAATATGACAAATGTTTACACTATATAAGTATATATATATATAGAGAGAGAGAGAGAAAGAGAAAGAGAAAGAGAAAGAAAGAGAGAGAGAGAGAGAGAGAGAGAGAGAGAGAGAGAGAGAAATTGTAGGGTCTCTACACTCACTAAATTAACTGATTTTAATAAACAGTGGAGATTTAGTTCATGTATTTATTTAAGCCTGCAGCCCCCACTTTTCTGCAGGTCCTAACATTGCTCAAAATTATTACAATAAACATAGCTATCACATTAATGTTTGATTTCAGGCATGCTATCTGGTCTAATGCTTATAGCTGATTATGGATCGTATTCAATGCGGCTGGCGACGGGGTTAAACGGCGGGGATCGCTGAAAACAAGTGACCATCGCCGTTTAACCCCTGGGCCGGCCGCTCACCATATTCAACGCACCAGGGAAATCCTCGCTGTCAGAGAACAGTGAGGATTCCCCCAAACAGCGAGGCTTGTGGCTAATGCAGGGAGCCCGCTGCATTTAGCCGAGAGCCTCGCTGTTTTAGTGGCCGCACATGCCGTTTTCCCCTCGATCCACAAACCTAGCAAGGGGGAAACGGCGTGTGTAGGGGTCAGTTGAATACTGAACCTGCGAGCTGTGACAGTGAGCAGGCAGCAGTGCTTGATGTCACAGCTCGCAAAAAGCATTGAATACACCCCTATGCTTTTGAAGGGGAAGCAATTACCACACACATATACTATATATATAAACATATACAGATGGAGCCACTGCCATTTGTAATCCCGGCCTCAGTGCGCCGATTGCTGAGACAGGGACGCACAAGCATCTGACATGCTCACGCATCCATTGCTGCGAATAGAGTGTGCAAGCGCCTCACAGGGGATTCACAAAAAACAGAATTTGAAGCAGTGCTTAGATGATAGAGAGGGTGAATCAATTTAGATAAAAATAATGCCATTTTAATAAAACATACTTAGCAATATACACCTAAAATAACATTATTACAGTTGCAGCAAGGGTTTCCTGATCCTGAAATAGTGGAATATGAACCGATAATATCCTGCACTGTCCACATTAGCAATCTTGGATGGAGTCCACACGGCAATAATCCTGGGGAGTGGCTATTGGATGACTGTAGCCCACCTACAACCTCACAGTAGATTATCCTGGAAGCTGCCTGAGGGAGTGGCTTTTTGATGACTATAGCCAGGGGTTAAAGTAAGGGGGAACGGGGTGGAACTGAGTTCCACCACCTCTAATGGTGGGGTGGAACATTTTAACCTCCACATTGTCCCTGCACAGTAATTCTCACAGAAAAGCATTCTAGTTTGCAGGGGGATGCCAAAAACCATATCCCTGGCCCTGTCTCTGCCTAATGGGGGGAGGGGGGGTAATTAGGTGGCATAGAGAAATTAGTTCCCCCACCTCTGCATGACCACTTTTAGCCCTGACTATAGCCCACCTACAACCTTGCAGCAAGTTGTATCCAGTTGTCCCAGGTGGATTTAGTCAAAGACATCCAATACTTGTGGGGTCCAAGTGGTCAGAAAATTGTGCAGGTAGGTCCAAAGGTAGTAGTCAGGAATCAGGAGTAAACATCAGGATTTGCCACGCGCCAGCCCCTGCCAGTCTTCAGGAGGGGATGAGCGCGCACGAGACGCACACGTCCCCTTACAACGAGTTCCCCCCGGGTGCCCGCCGCCTCGCCGCCGGTCACCGCCGCATTCCCCCACTTCCCCGTCCCCGTCCCCTAACCCTCAGGGAGACGGGCAGGGTTCCTGTCCTCTGCCGACAGGAAACTGGGACATGCGTGCGCCTGGGACGGTCGCGTGTCCTTGTATGTATCATCCGCTCGGGGGTTGTCTGGTGAGCCGCGGCGCTACATCTGTACTTTGGGGGAATCACCTATTTCAGCATGCACAGAGATGCTTGTGGCCACATCGCATTCTGGTAAGGGATCCCTGTCAGCGCTGCAGAGAGAAGCCCATAGGATTCTATAGATATGCTCCTGGCTATGTTGTTCCATCATTATAATGGACTGGTACCTATCTCTCCCGTTTCCTTATATCTGGGCAGAATAAAATGTAAATAAACAGCATGCCGATGCTGACATTCCAACTGAACCCAAAGCACCGGTGTCCCTACTACGAAAAGGATCCAGATTCCGTTGCCAGACTGCTGACAGCCAGCATCCCGATCTGTAAATACGTGGACAGAAATGAAAAAGTGGGTAAGGGTTAGGAGGGGCAAGGGGAGTGTAAGTATACTTACCTGCAGGTCCGGACTGGCAATCTGGCACTTCTGGCAAATGCCAGAAGGGCCGATGGCCTTGTGGGCCGATTTTGTGGGCTGAGCAGACCCCAGGGGTGGTACTGCGGCTAAAATATATTGTGCCATAAACGGTACCCGGCCGTACCACTGTAACAAATGACCTCCAAAGATGCCAAGGGCACTCACTGTGCATGCGCTCATACAGAAGTGGTGGGGGCGTGGCCTGCAGGGAAGTCCTTACAGCTGGCCACTGCTGCTTTGTGAGTTGCGGTGGCCGAGCTGCACTTTCTGCTGCTGTCACATCACAGAGCAGCAAGTAGCCTATGAAGCTGGCCCCACCCACCACACAGACACTGACACAGCCGGGCTACCCTCTGTGCATGCAGAATCTGCTCCTCCGTCCTGCTCCTTCAACTCCATCTCTATTTGCCTGTGGTGAGCAGCGCAGCCTCCGTCCTCCTCCCCACCACATTGGCAGGTGAGTGCTCTGGGGGAGTGGGGGGCCGTATTTACTACGGGGGGGGAGTTGGCCCAGTACTGTATTTACTACTGGAGAGAGGGGGGCATAGGCACTGTATTTTCTATTGGGGTGGGGGGGGGGGGCTGGCTGTTTTTATTACTGAGGGGATTGGAGGGAGTGGGCGTTGTATTTACTGGGGGGAGTGGGGGCAGAAATTTTAATTAGAGGACAGGGGGCTGTTAATATTAATAATACTGGAGGGGCTGTTATATGGGCAATGTTTAAGGTGCACTACTTGGGGGAAGTATGTGTAAGTGACATAATATGGGCATTACTTGTGTGTCATACTATGTAATGGGCAATACAGTGTGCGGCAATGTGTAATGGGCATTATGGTGTGTTCTATAATGTGTAATGCCTCCTTTTTGGGATGCCATGCCTCCTTTCCATGAGGCCCACCCTCCTGCAATTCGCGGACCCCCCGAGCACCCCCCCTCCTGCGATTCACGCCCCCCTCCCACGATTCATGTCAATCCCCGCGCACCCCCCCTCCCACAATTCGCAACCCCCCCTCGCCCAATTCACGCCCCCTCCCACGCTTTGCGGACCCCCGCCCTCTCCCGCGATTCGCGGACACCTGCGCCCCCTCCCTCCCTTGATTCACGGCACCCCCGCGCTCCTCCCGCAAATCACGGCACCCCTAAGCCCCTCTTTAGTCCCCCGTATACTCACACACCCCTATCACTACCCAGCTTCCTGCTCTCCTGAACCGTAACTTCCACCACTGGGGAGTCGCTGACGCTGTTTTGCCCACATGCCCCTATCATGCCTCATAGCCCAGCCTCCTGCTCTCATGCACCCTAACTCCCACCCAGTAGGAGGAGACACTGACTCAGGGCCACCATCCTGTACTCCTGTACTGCCACGCTGGACCCTCACCCACTGGCAGAAGCTGCACAGTATCTCCCACCCTCCTCTTTAGTCCCCCTTATGCTCACACACCCCTATCACAACCCAGCCTCCTGTTTTCCTGTGTCGTGACCTCCGCCAGTGGGGAGCCGCTGACTCAAAAACACCCTACTATACTATTGCACACACACACCTAAACAACATGCACACACAGCCCCCCACCTACCCACAAATGTCACTGTACCATCCACACTATCAATGTACATCTTACTCTGTAACCGCTTTTTAATTTAACAAAACAATACACACCCCCTTCCACATCATATGCTCTCTATGTAACACATTTCACCTATAACTCAAGTTGCAATACAGGCCACCTTTCATACAATTCTAACCATCTTTCTCATATAGAAATGTTCACAAATTAAGGGGGCGCAGCCCCTTACGACGGTGCGAAGAGCGCCCGTAGGGCGCAATGAATCACCTAGTATATATATATTTTAAACAATGACATGTTGGGTTTTATGGCTGCAGTAATGAAAATACAATGTGAGCTTAGAATAACAGAAATTGTTATTTGCACAATGCTAAGATCAAGAAGAGTTTGAGTGCTGAACGAGCCCGTACGCTTGAAGTAGCACAGCGGGGTTACATACCAAATTAAAGGAAAGAGCTTGGCTGTCTGAGCTTAGTACATCTCTCACTCTGACCATTTCAATTATTTATAAGTCCTGTTTTGTGCGGTGCTTTTACCATTTTAGAATACATGAGCCTGCTCTATTTATTTCTGTTCTGCCTTGTCAGAATGCATTAGCCAAATATTAACGGGTGTAATGTCACATTGCCGAACTTTACTTGGATGTTCTACATTGTGTCAGTACAACATACCGGAGGTTCCTAGTCTACTACTCTGTGGTTCCTGGGCGAAACGGGTAACTGCACCCAAAGAAAAAAAAAAAAACATTGTAGCTGTGGCTGGAACCCAAAAAGAAAAGATATAGGGGTACATTTACTAAGATGGGGGTTCTATTGAAGATGGGATGCTGCCCATAGCAACCAATCACATTCTATCTATTACCTTCTAAAAGGTGTTAAATATATAGGACGTGTAATCTGATTGGTTGGTATCGGCAGTGCAAATAAGAGCATGGAGGAGGAGCTATTGTCTTCGCACCACTCAAACACAATAGCAAATGTACACATTAGGGCAATCTCTGACCCATGGTGCACTGCACCTTCTAGACACATTGTAGATAGGTCATTGAAATTAAATGTGCAAGACTAGATAAAGTTCTTGAAGCTTAGGTGGTTATTCTAATCCATTCGCACACACGGGGGACCGATGGTTTCATTTCTCCGCATGTGTAGATGGAGGGTGCGGGGGGGGGGGGCAGAGAGAGGCATCGGTGGGCAAGGGACGGAGATGGGCGTGAAATGCCAAGCATTTCATGAGTGTTCCCATGAGAACGCTGGGCGTCCTCATGCTAATGGGGCCTTGATGAGGGGGCGGGGGCGGGCAGCTGACATCACCGGATGTCACAGTACCGCACTCCAACGGACTTGGTAAAAACTTTTTATGTGATCCTCTTCAAGATGTTTTTTACCAAGTCCGTTGGAGTGCTGTTGTTTGTACACGTGCTGGATCCTACCTATTGAGCCGCGGCCATTGCTTAATTTACCGAGTGTGGACCTTACAGACTATTGACCTTATTCAGGTTGCTTTGCAGCAGGGCTGCGTTCGCATGGGGACCGGTGTTGTGTTAGTGCGCATGCACCCATTTATATTTGGTTTGCTCACAGGCTTCCAGAACTAACCTTGTGAATTTAAGTACTGGTCTGCACTTAAAGTGAATCCATCTTCCTTTTTTGGTTAACTCTCAACCCACTAGGTATCTGTAACATTAAATGTTCCCTTAATCTTATTCCATTGATTGAACATAATAACACTATGTTTCTGGAAGAATTACCCCAGATGAAGTCTTAATGAAGACAAAACACGTTGGGTTATTGTACTTCCATTTTACTTGTATGAATTCACACCGATCAAGTACAAGAAAGAATTCACTCCAGAGGGACTTGTCAACAAAAATCAATATATTGTGCAAAAAAAAAAAAAAAAAGGTGCCAACGTTTCAGGGATGGCATGCCCCTTTGTCAAGGCAATACAATGGTGCAAACAACCTATGTTGTTTGCCCTCTGGGGTCCCATCTATCTTGTACTGATGTTTGTTTACTGAAGGGCACCGGGGGCAGCTACTCAGTTTGGGAGAGTGCCGGGCCACACGATTTGTATATATTCCCGGAATCTTTAAAATAAATTGAATGATAAGCGTATTTTGAGGGGAAGAATGCAGAGGAAATGTGGGAAACACTACAAAATGTGCTCAAATCACTAACAACTAATCACTAATCACTAGCAATAAAGGTAAATTCAATAAGAAAAAGCCATCATGGTTGGATAAAAAAATAAGGACAGCAATCAACAATAAGACAAGAGCATTTACATTTTATAAGGACAATGTGAATGATGAGGCATTCAGAAAATTCAAAGAATTAAATAAAATATGTAAAAGGGTAATCAACATAGCTAAAAGGGAAAATGAGGAGCACACAAACACATAAAAGTCCCCCCTTTAAGGTTGCCTAACACTTGCCACCTTAAAGGGGGGGACTTTTATGTGTTTGTGTGCCTATTATTTACATTTTAATTGTGTGATAGAATTGAATTGTATAAGGAACCTTTTCTTATTAAAAAAAAACCTGTATTACACTATGATTGCAATGTCTCTCTTACATATGTAATAATAATATGGATACCTATCTGATATATTTATTGTGAAAAAGACAGATCTCCTATATCAACTACTGGGAGTATTTCCTATATGAGGTACGTGCTGGTAAAGGGTAAAAACATTTGTTTTGCCATAATCACAGATCTTAATATTGCTTTTTCGACAGACTAGATAAAATCAAAACAAAGAAATCACCAGGCCCAGATGGGATTCATCCTAGGGTACTAATGGAACTAAGGGAGGAATTAGCAACCCCTCTGTATTACATTTTTGATAACTCACTTACATCAAGTAAGGTACCAAAAGACTGGAGAATAGCAGCGGTAGTGCCAATAGTCAAAAAATGGATGACTCAGCTAATTACAGACCTGGGATCAATAGTGGGTAAATTATTTGAGGGATTTTTAAGGGATGTATCCAGGAATATTTAGATCTTCATACTTTAATTAGTAACAACCAACATGGGTTTGTGAAAAATCGTTCATGCCAGACCAATTTACTAGGCTTCTATGAGGATGTCAGCAAAAATCTTGAGCATGGAAATCTGTAGATGTGGTCTTCTTAGATTTTGCTAAGGCCTTAGATACAGTGCTACACATGAGGTTGATAAACAAAATGGAGGAACTGGGACTATGGGTAAGAATTTGTAGATGGGTAGGGAATTGGCTGTGTAATAGAGAACAGAGAGTGGTTGTGAAATATGATACCAGTACTAAATGGAGTGCCACAAGGGTCGGTACCAGGGCCCCTTCTATTTAACATATTTATTAATGATATTGGTGGGGTAATACTCAGCAAAGTTTCCATCTTTGCTGACGACACAAAATTGAGCAGAGTAATTAGATCAACCGAGGATCTCGCACTTCAGAGCGGTCCTAATAAACTAGATGAATGGGCAAAAAAGTGGAAAATGAGGTTCAATGTGGATAAATGCAAGATTATGCACCTTGGGAGACATAACCAATGTGCTAGTTATAATGGGTAATTCAGAACTTGAAAGGATCTAGGAGTCCAAAAAGATAACAAATTGGGGTGCAGTGCTCAATGTCATATAGCAACAAACAAGGCAAACAGAATACTAGCATGTATAAAAGGGGTATGGAAGGGACTCAAAAGTAATTATGCCACTGTACAAAGCATTGGTTAGACCACATCTTGGATTTGGAGTACAATTATGGGCCCTGCACTATAAAAAGGACATCATAGAACTGGAAAAAAATCCAAAGAAGATCAAAAAAGCTAAAAAAAAACCTCTAGGACACGTGGGCACGAGTTTAGAATATAAGAAAAAAGTTTTTGTTCTCTTAGAAGGAAATTTTTTTTCACGGTCAGGGCAGCCATCTATGGAACTCTCTTCCTGGTGAAGTGGTGTCGGCAGACACAATAAATCCATTTAAAATAAGGTTGGACAAACATTTATTGGCTAAAAACATCCAGGGGTACAATTAAGAATAACAATCTGTCTTTAAAATATCAGTATTTACTACATAAAATAAGGGTTAAGCTAATAAACCAAGGTTGAACTAGATGAATGCAAGTCTTTTTTCACCCTTAACTACTATGTATGTAACTATATATATTATTCAGCCTTAACTACTATGTAACTATATATATATATATATATATATATATATATATATATATTTATATAACAGAGAGAGTAGAAGAGGGAGCTTCATGGTGCATTAAACGAGTACATTTTTATTGGATCCAACAGAGCACATGATCCACAGTAAAAACAATTGCTCGTACCGAGTAAAATGACACTGTGGGCTAGTTACCACATGGCGTGAATAAACATACACATAGGCAATACTGCTCACACATCCAACTGCAGACGTCAGGGAAGCTCCAAGTAACTGCGTCTGACAAGCGCTGGCTTGCGATGCTGGAGGCAGAAGATCACGGAGGGACCAGCGCCGGCTGAGAACCACGGGAGACAGCGTGTAGATCGGGTCGAGCGTCACAAGCCACGCCTTGACGCGTTTCATCACTTGGACTTCATCAGAGTGCGTCGCCCAAGTGATGAAACGTGTCAGGGCGTGGCTTGTGACGCTCGACCCGATCTCAGCTGGTATAATATCCATAATCAGCACTAATGTAATAATATGTAATAATAATGTAGTCCTGATATCCGGCACTCACGGTAAAGATCAGCTTAGATCACTTGCTCCGGTGCCTTCTTTGAACAACTGCTCATGGTAGGGAAAGAAATTAAGCAGCACTCAGAAGTCTTTTGGAAATAGTAGAGTTTTAATTCAACATGTTACAGGAGCTTGTACTCCTGTTGGACAGGAGCAAAAGCTCCTGAAACATGTTGGATTAAAACTCTATTTCCAAAAGACTTCTGAGTGCTGCTTAATTTCATTCTTTCCCTCTCTCTCTCTCTCTCTCTCTCTCTCTCTCTCTCTCTCTCTCTCTCTCTCTCTCTCTCTCTCTCTCTCTATATATATATATATATATATATATATATATATATATATATATATATATATATATGGAAGAAAAGATGGGTGGATATACGGCGCAGGATAAGGCTATCAACCACACCAGCAATAAATGAACAGTCAGCCAATAGATCAATGATTGTAGCTGATCACACTCGATCCATACATAGGATGCAGCCTCCTCCAATACTCCCAGGACTCACGGGAGAAGCAAAGACAATCTGTTAAAATAAAGAACAGGAGGGGCGCTCCATAGTGTATCACACAGACGTTTAATAGAACAGGTAGTAAAAACACATCCAGGTAAGGTAACAATGGACTCGTACCAAAAAGAACACTGCTGTGGGCTGGGTACCACAAGATTCAAAACATGAAATGCCAGGCAACCTCCTACCGCTGATCCTGGGCTCTGCTGGAAACCTCGACCTCCCGCTGAGACAAGCAGCGTGCCGGGACAACCACTCAGAGGGACCCCCTCTGACGAAGTTGCATTACGAAACGCGTTAGGGCGGGGCTTGTGACGGCATCTCTCACCTGTACAGCTCCCCCACCGCGTCTGTTCCTGCGTGGTTGTCCCGGCACGCTGCTTGTCTCAGCGGGAGGTCGAGGTTTCCAGCAGAGCCCCGGATCAGCGGTAGGAGGTTGCCTGGCATTTCATGTTTTGAATCTTGTGGTACCCAGCCCACAGCAGTGTTCTTTTTGGTACGAGTCCATTGTTACCTTACCTGGATGTGTTTTTACTACCTGTTCTATTAAACGTCTGTGTGATACACTATGGAGCGCCCCTCCTGTTCTTTATTTTAACATATATATATATATATATATATATATTTTATATAGCAGATGGTGAATTTTGGTGTGTCTGCCGTCCTAACAGAACTATATATATATATATATATATATATATATATATATATATATATATATATATATATATATATATATAAAACGTTTTTTGCTCAGTGAAACATTTATTCATTTATTCAGAATAAATGTTTCACTGAGCAAAAAACGTTTGGAGTCCCTGAGTGCCGCCTCCAACAAGGACGGTATACAGGTGGAGATTCCACCGCGGAGGGCACCAGGACAGGACATCCCAAGTGAGGGGCAACAGAGTGCCGGGAGAAAAAGTGTGTGTATATATATATATATATATATATATATATATATATGAAAATAGATGGGAAAGGCAGGGGGTGCGCTAATAGATGTAATTACAACCACTGAATAAAATGACAATTTATTAATAACAATAAAAAATGCCCTTTGGGCCAAGAATTGACATCACAGTATATGGATAATACAGTTCATCTAACAAGTAGGATGAAATAGTGTCACTGAAGTGGAGATTTCCAATATCGGATGAAATGTCCAATGCGTTTCGTCATATAAAATGACTTCCTCAGGGGCGATGGAAGTTATACTTCATACATCAGAGTTTACTCCTTTGAAAAGAGGTAAATCTTACACAGATTTCAGAAAGATGGCAATTCTGAAACACCAGGTTGTATTAGACAAGCCACAGGGGGCAGGGTTACAAACGTCTTAATATCAGAACAGTCCAGATCACGATATAAATTCAATAATCACAGGCCAATCACTATGCAGAATTATCTACCCACTGATGGTCGAATAACAGATTTCTTAATATCGAAAAGATCGGGTCACAATAACTATGATGATTCAACAATCACAGGCCATAAACACTCCACAGTAACCGGATGTGTACAGCAGGGCTCCACAAACTGCATTCCAGTTTGTGGACCCCTTCTATACACATCCAGTTACTGAGGAGTAACCTGCAGTTTGGTCTATGTTCCCACCTGCTGAGACGTTTTGAGGATTTGGTTTGGAAGAATCCCCTCAGAACTTGTGATTTTAATAAGGACTTTTGTGGAAATTGATGCCGGCGCGCATCTACCCAGTAGGATCATTTAAGGGATCCTTTTTTACAAATTACATACCTTCCCTGAAAGGTCGAAATCTGGAGTTCACAATAGTACTCATGGTCTATATGCCTATGGAATGTTACCCCTGATGAAGTCGTTCTCGACGAAACGCGTTGGGTTGTTTCCGTACATTCATTGAACCGAATCACTGACTCCATACAGATGAAAAAAGTGCTTTTATATTGTGTTTTAGAGAAAAAATGTGTATTAAACCTGTTGAACAGTAATTTGCATATTGCTACTACGGTTCTTCTTATTGGATTTGGTGGTGGAACTACATACCAGGGGCGCACTCTGTTTTCTTCTATTTCATATATATATATATATATATATATATATATATATATATATATATATATATATATATATATATATATATATATATATTGTGGCAGGGACAGCATACTTCCACATGAGGTTATTGTGGACTATCCAGTCCAGGATTTAGAGCAGCAGCAGGGCTAGTGAAATCCGGTCCGAGTTTTCCTTACGATGTATTGTGAATCACTGTCTGCTAATCAACAACACCTGTTTCTTCCTGTTATATGTTTGTCCAGTGCAGAGGGTCAGTGTTCCCAATGCCATTTAGTGGCTGGGCAATAGGCTGAGTAATGTAGGGATTAAGTCAGAATTCCCTGGTGTGTACCCTTAGTATGAAGCCTGTGTGTTTGCCTGCTGGGAAACCTTCCATGCCACCTTGTATGCTGCTACCTGCTACAAACAAAGAACCAGACTATTTCTATTCAGTCTACGTGATTCTTTGTTGCTATACATATATAATCCCTCTCTAATGGTTAGCCAAACCTATGTAGCAGTTGGCCTTACTACCCTACACATGGCACCCTTCCAGTGCATTCCCCCAGGGTGGGTCTTTCATGCCCCAGTTTGCCACTGCCAGTTACTACTATCCGATACACATGACTCTTGCATCATATTTAAGATTTATTCAACTGTTTGGCTGCAGCATATAAGATGTAACAGTAAATGTAATACACAGAACATTTCAGCGGTGCGATGCTCATCTTTATTTACTGACTTTTTGCTTAAATAATTGTTATTTTATTGTTATGATTAGTGTCAGATTATAAATTTCATTTGTCAAGGTTAATATTTGCTACTTTTCACTGGTACGTTTTGGGAGATAATGTAATGTTATTTTAGAAATGCCTATAAATCAAAATGTCTGATAGATAAACGATGCCACAAGCGGCATATGCGGGGAGATGGCACACTGTCAGCGTGTACATTTGTCACGTCAGAAAGTGGAACTGAAGTCACAAAATGCACGCCCTTTATCTAATTGTATGCTATCAATATTTCATCACTGCTATCATCCAAGTAGTCATTCACTTGTAACAGTTCTATTATATTACCAATAAAATAGGAGAGATCCAAATATAGATAGTTTGCATAGTATTTGCCCTTGGGATTTTTAAGATAAATTATTTTCTCATGCAGCAGGAAAATCACAAACACAGAATGTAATTCTATCAGCTGGGAAGAAATCTGATATATACTGTAGATATTTTGTATTATTTATGCACACACATACTGTGTGTATGTATATACAGTATATATATATATATATATACTAGATGATTCATCGCGCCCTACAGGCGCTCTTCACACCGTCGTAAGGGGCTGAGCCCCCTTAATTTGTGAACATTTGTATATGAGAAAGATGGTTAGAATTGTAGGTAAGATGGCCTGTATTGCATCTTTAGTTATAGGTGAAATGTGTTAAATAGAGAGCATATGATGTGGAAGGGGGTGTGTATTGTTTTGTTTAATTAAAAAGCGGTTACAGAGTAAGATGTACATTGATAGTGTGGATGGTACAGTGACATTTGTGGGTGTGGGGGCCTGGGGGGGCTGTGTGTGCATGTTGTTTAGGTGTGTGTGTGCAATAGTATAGTAGGGTGTTTCTGAGTCAGCGGCTCCCCACGGGCGGAGGTCACGACACAGGAAAACAGGAGGCTGGGTAGTGATAGGGGTGTGTGGGCATAAGGGGGACTAAAGAGGAGGGTGGGAGATACTGTGCAGCTTCTGCCAGTGGGTGAGGGTCCAGCGTGGCAGTACAGGAGTACAGGACAGTGGCCCTTAGTCAGTGTCTCCTCCTACTGGGTGGGAGTTCGGTTGCATGAGAGCAGGAGGCTGGGCTATGAGGCATGATAGGGGCATGTGGGCAAAACAGTGTCAGCGACTCCTCAGTGGTGGAAGTTCAGGAGAGCAGGAAGCTGGGTAGTGATAGGGGTGTGTGAGTATACGGGGGACTAAAGAGGGGCTTAGGGGTGCCGTGAATTGCGGGAGGGGCGCGGGGGGTGCCGTGAATCAAGGGAGGGAGTGGGCGCAGGTGTCGGCGAATCGCGGGAGAGGGCGGGGGTCCGCAAAGCATGGGAGGGGGCGTGAATTGCACGAGGGGGGGTTGCGAATCGCGGGAGGAGGGGTGCGCGGGGGGTCCGTGAATTGCGGGAGGGGGGGGGCACGGGGCGCGATGAATCACCTAGTTGGTTATATATTCTTGTAGAAGGATGGTAGGATGTTGCTTTCATTCAGAATGCATTTACATAAACAGTAATAGTAGCAGAAAAAGGTCTGACTTGCCGCAATGACAGGAGGGGGGGTCAGGGGTGGGGAATCGCGGTAGCGGGGGTTGTTGGGGGCACCATGAACCGCGGGAAGGGGGGCCCGGGGGGTTGGCGCGAATCATGGGAGGGGGGGTCGCGGGGTGCCGCGAATCGCAGGAGGGGGTGTTAAGGGGTTGGGGCCGCGAATCGCGGGAGTCACCGGGGGTGCCGCGAATTGCGGGGGGTGTGCTGCCAATCGCGGGAGGGGGGTCGCGGGGGGTGCCGCGAATCGCAACAAGAAAAAATCAACACAGATAGGTCAACACATGTAAATGTTGACATAAGTGTAGCACTTCATTGGTGTCCATGTCGACACATGAGAATGAATATGAAAACATTGAAAAATTGAAAAATAAATCTTGTCAACCTTTTTCATTGTCGACCATAGCCATGTCAGTGTTTTGCATGTGCCATTTAATCGTGGGGATGCCGTGAATGGGGGGGGGGGGAGGGAGGGAGGTGCATACCCAACATGATCCTCTCCAGGAGGGACACATTGCTCTGTTTCTGGACTTTCTTCTTAATTTATGGATTACCATCACCTGTGCTTAAACACCTTTCTTATCAATTACCCTGTTTAAAATGACAGGTGATGACAATCATAAATTAAGATGATTAAGTCCACAAACAGAGCATTCTGTCCCTCCTGGAGAGGGTCATGTTGGGAGGTATGGAGGTGTGGGGCGCTCACCTGGTGTGTCTGGTGAGTAGCTGTGTCTTTGCTGTGTAACATGGAGAGGCAGAGGGTGTCTGGCACTGTCTGTGGGCTCACTGGGCTGGTTCTCTGTCATGTGAGTCAGTCATGTGAGTCAGAGGCTCCACCCAGCGTTATAGCTCCAGACACACTTTGAGTGACAGATGTAGTCCAATATATAAGAGATTGAGGACCAATTAATGTCCCAAATCCACAAATTAGGATAATTACTACATAGAACTTCAATGTTTAAGAAGAATTCACAATGAAGTTATACTTTAAATTTTGGCTGCAAATCAGATAAATACAGGAATCCATCTAAGTAGGTGAAAATTTCACCACAGAAGTAGACATCCACCATATCCTGCAGCAAACTAAAGGAAACCATTCTTGCACAATTCTATAAATAGAATACCCAGTGGCGTAACAATTAGGCCGCAGCCCCCGCGGTGGCGGGGAGGCGCCGGGGGGCTGCGGGCGCTGGTGGATCTCCGCCAGCTCCCCACTGCATGTGGGTGCAGCGGGAGCTGGCAGGGGTGTCTGTGCGGCGCGGAGGTACCTGTTTAAGGGAGAGCCTGGAGGTCCCTGCGCCTGCGGCGCTGAGTATGATGCTGCCGGGGTCCCTGCAGTGAAGTGGAAATAACGCGCTATCTCCGCTGGAGATAGCGCGTTATTTCCACTTCACTGCAGGGACCCCGGCAGCATCATACTCAGCGCCGCAGGCGCAGGGACCCCGGCAGCATCATACTAGGCGGCGCAGGGACCTCCAGGCTCTCCTTTAATACAGGTACCTCCGCGCCGCACGGACCCCCCTGCCAGCTCCGGGGGGGTCTTTTAACGGGGGGGGGGGAGCTGCAAAATTGTCCGGGGGGGGGGGGGGCGGTGAAATTGTCCCGGCGGGGGGGCGCAAAAGTTTTAGTTACGCCACTGAGAATACCTTATAAAGTCTATCAAAGATTATTAAACATTTGTACCCCTGATGAAGTCTCATAAAGAAATGAAACGCATCAAGTCATGTTTTGACTACAAGTCCTAAGAAATCTGTATCCATGAAAAGAAATTGATTTGAAAACCCTGCTTTTTACTATATTTTTAAGAAATGTTTTATGTATAAAAAGTGAATTTGTGTACATGGATCTGTGAAGGAGAGACAAATAGGAATGATCACCTATATTTGTGCGGCGCCGAAATAACATTATTGTTGGTGTATTGTGTATTGTTTGGGGACCCCACTAGTAGGGGGTCAAGTGTTATTGGCGACCACCTGAAAAAATTTGATAATAGCGCGGTCTAAGGGATTTTGTGTAATATATATATATATATAGTGGCGTAACAATAGCGCCGCAGACCCCACGGTGGCAGGGAGGCGCTGAGTAATGTGGGCACCAGGGGCTATTGTTATGCTGCCCTGACCTGCCTTATCCCGGCGCCACGTCCATGGCCGTTAGTCGGGACCACGGATCTACTAGTGTTATAAATAAACGTACTACTACTACTACTAGTCTGAGTCCCGGTGCTCCTATCCTCCTCCTAGCTCCCTAATGGCCGCACCCTTACAGCAGACAGTTTTAAGAATGTTAGAAGAGGCAGCAGCGGCCTCCTCTAGCATCCTTAAAAACAGTCCGCTGTAAGGGGGTAGCCATTTTTTGAGGCCCGTAAATAAAGCTATTGAAGAAAGTGCAAAGTTCCCAGGGGAAATCTCAGGTTTAGTGGCAGGTAGATCTGCCAATCAGGTAGCATAGGGGCGTCAGCTTAGAGAGGGGTATATTAGGTGATGTTGGTAGGAAGTACTTCCTCTTTGAGTCTGGATCCCCACCCTCCCTATCCCTTTCCATCTGCTGCTACCTGGCCTCGGGGCCATTCGGCTTCTATAGCTTTAATTATTAATCAGCGAGAAGGCGCTCTTGACCAGCAGTCAGGTGGGGTGTCCTCGCCAGGCCATAGAAGGGGTGGTATGTCCGTGGCAGGCTGTACCCCACAATAAGGGGTGTTGTCGGATTGGGGCGCTTCGGTCGCTACCATGAGTAACACCCGGGACTGGTGGTGGTCTCAAGTGCTTTCTTTGCCATCCCTTAGACAAATAGGGGTCATACCATTACAATAAATATATACCTGTTTAGACTTATGCAGTGGTTGTCTGTGTCCTTATTTATAGAATAAGGTGTTTGTGTGATTTATTTCTAGGCATAAGAGTTAAGTAAAGGTATAGGCCAAGCAGCATAATTCATTAGGCGCCTTATAAAGTTTTACTGTCACTGTGTGTGTGTGTTTATTTAACTATTTGTGCTACTGTGGGACTACAAGTCCCAGCGGGCCCTTTTTTGCCCCACATGCTGGGACTTGTGGTTCTCCAAGTCCCTGCATGTGGTTCAGACTTGCTGGGACTCATAGTTCCACAGCATTATACAATAGTTTTTCTTTCTTTTTACACCATTTATTAGCTCGATGCCCACCGCCCAGGGGCATTGCGGACAGCCCCGGGATTCAGCATGGGCAGGTAAGTTCTGGAGGGAGGGGGGGACCCTTTCTTTGGGGTGGTCCCCAGGACCCCTGCCCATGCTGACCGGTCAGGGGTGAATGCTTTGGCTGGGGGGACTTGTATAAAAACTTTCCCCCCGGCTGTGGCATTACCCTGCTGGCTGGATGGGCCCGGTGCTGGTTCTTGAAATATGGGGGACCCCTAGTCATTTTGTCCCCCGTATTTTGGGAACCAGGACCGGCCCTTGAGCCTGGTGCTGGTTTTGTAAAATCAAGGGAACCCCAACATGTTTGTCCCTGTGATTTTATGAATCCAGCACCGGTTCTTTGAGCCCGGGGATGGTTATGCTCAGAAGGGGGAACCCCGCGCCATTTTTTTAACCATTTTTTTTGGACAGAACCAAGCACAGATCACAATGATCTGTGCATGGTTCTGTCAAATTCGCCAGCCAGAACCTGGTCTAATTTTCTGAAAGCAAAATGCAGGGTCGCACCTGGACTTTGGAACGGTTCAGTCTTGAAGTGACCCTGCATTTTGCTCTCTCTAGCCCCTTCAGCGACTCAACAATATTGCTGGATTGCTGACATCATGCCAGGACTTGGAACTGACGCTGCTCCAAGCAATGCCTCCTCCATCAGTGTGAATGGGAACCGGGTCGCTCGACCCTATTAACCCATTCACACAACCCGGTGAAAACAGGTAAGGACCCTGCTTTTTTTACTGGTTCGTAATGCCGGGTTGCTGCTTCCGGTTGCTGGACCCAATTAGCCCTTTCAGATTACACCTATTCAGGGGCGTAACTATAGCACCGCAGCCTCCGCCACCGCGGGGGGGCGCTGTGCATGTGGGGGCGCCGGGGGCTGCGGTGCTATAGTTAACCCCCCCCTCAATCCCCCGCAGACTTACCTATCGCGCTGGTCCCGGCGGCTCCGTTCTTCTGCTGAGGACCACCAGAAAATGGCCGCCCCCATATAGCACACAGTTCTCTGAAACTGTCTGCTGTATGGGGGCGGCCATTTTCTGGTGGTCCTCAGCAGAAGAACGGAGCCGCCGGGACCAGCGCGATAGGTAAGTCTGCGGGGGATTGAGGGGGGGTTTGCATGGGCGGCGGGGGGCGGGGTAGGGGTGCTCGGCGGGGCGGCGGGGTAGGGGTGCTCGGCGGGGCGGCGACGGGGGGGGGGGGGCGCCCAAAACGTAGCTACGCCACTGCACCTATTACCAGGGTTGAACCAGCATGAACCCAGTAATTAGTTGCGATCTGAAAGAGGTATAGTATATGACTGATGGGACTCATCTCTTTGCAATACCTAACTGGCAAATCAGTTCTGATTGGCAGTTTAAATTGGCAGCAGAAGAAAATGTGTGAGCATGTGTTGGCGGAAAGCAGACATGAAGACTAAGTCCAGGCTTACTTTTCATACCGAACAGAGGAAAAATAATTCAATGGTAACTAAAATCGAATATCTTTTTCCTCTGTGCGGGCGCATGGGAGCGGATGTGTAAGCGTACACATCCGCTTGCAGTGTGGGGCGGGGATTCAGGTGGCGTTTCTCGGCTCGCTAGGCAGGTCTGAATGCGTTATTTGAAAAATGATAATTATTCAACTTTTATCAATAGTCTGTACAGTCCTTTAAGCATCAATGACATTAATGTGACAGTGCACTTTTAAAAAACGTCTTTTCTGTTTGTTTATTGATTATTCAAATGTGAAAAAAAATACGTTTTTAATGCTACTATTACTGTACTTCTGTGGGAGATCATTAATCATGAGGACGGTGTGTCATTTCTTGGCACAGGTGGCTAAGAAAAGATGCCAGAGACTGTCAGTGACTTAGAGTTGTAAAATATCAGTTGCATAACACATTCCTGAAATATTTATATGCACGGGGGTGTATAAAGTTCTCTTTGCGTTTTTGATTTTTCAGTATATGAAATGTAAATCATCCTCCTCCATTTCATGGAGATAACTGCCCTGCTATGGCTTCTTACTTAGATAATATAATACTACTAAATAATACTAAAAGAATACAATAGACAGTCGCTACAAAATAACTAAAATTATTAGTTTTAAGCGTAAATGTCATCATACAGTACAAAGAGATGACTTTTTGTAATGCATATAGCCGCTATATATATATATATAGATGTTTGTGGTCCGGCACTCCAGTATCCTTAGCAGGGTAATTGCCGGGTGCCCTCACAGGTAAGTAATATCGGTGCATAAGATGCGGCACTCCCGGTCTTGCTTCAAATACACTGTACAAGTGGAAACATTGATACATTGATACATTTAGCGCAGGGCTGGGCAATTGCGGCCCTCCAGATGTTCATGAACTACACATCCCAGCATCCCTTGCATCAGTTTCAGCATGGCCACATAGCAAAGCTAATGCAAAGCATCCTGGGATGTGTAGTTGAGACCATAAAGTTCTATATCATCCTAAATTATACTCATTAACTCTATCCGAGATACCCGCTCGTATCTGATTTGGTGGACAGTATAATATAGACCTGCCACCCTGCGATAGACTCATTTAAAACGAAAGCAATCCGGGATAGTGCCGCTAAATGTATCAATGTATCAATGTTTCCACTGATTTATGTGTTTAATAAAGCTGCCCAAATGAGTGATACTTACTATTCAATCACTTATTGAAAATAACAGCAACATTGTTTTGAACCACCAAAATACCATACACACTAGGAGATTTGGGTCTTATGAGACAATTCATTCATATTGGTCCACCTGAGGACCTTAATGGAACAACCAATATATATGCATGCAACCAGCCAATTATTTAATTGGATGACAGAGCCTAAGAGAATTTTCTCAAAGATAGAGCTTTATTGCAAGATTGCAGAATAGGCATTGACATCGGGAGATTATGCGGCAAATATATTGGTACAATCTCAGATAAACCCAATCTCACAATTATCATTTAGATCACCACTCCCAACTACAAGTCTTATATAAGAATATATTGCTGCAGACATAGAAGCAGCTACATCTTGGACACAAATCTGGTCCTAGGATAAAATATTGTCTAGTAATATCAAGCCCAGTCAGCCTGATCAGTAGGCGTATAAACCATATCAGTAAAAGGGTGACAGGGATACTCCAACTAGCATCCAATTATCACTTAGAGATCAGTTAGATAAGACCAGTACACAGGGCCGGTGCAAGGCACCGGAGCGCCCCAGGCGAGTCGGGGTGGGGGCGCCCCGGTGCCGGGGGAGTACCTGTCCTGCGGCGCTGCGTATTTAAAGCTGGCGGCGGTGGCAGAGAGGGGTCCCTGCAGTCAACGAGCGCTATCCGCCGGGCTATGCCCAAGCGCTTCTGTTGTGAAAACACTGGCCGCACGGCGCACGTTGATTGGCTGAATCTCAGCCAATCAGCGTGCGGACAGTGTTTTCACAACAGAAGCGCTTCCGCATAGCCCGGCGGATAGCGATCGTTATTTCTTATTGACTGCAGGGACCCCTCGCTGCCTCCGCCGCCAGCGGTAATACACAGTGCCGCAGGACAGGTACCCCCGCGGCACGGGGGGCAAAATGCCGCCCTCCAGTGGCCGGCGCCCTAGGCAAATGCCTAGATTTGCCTAGTGGTGGCGCCGGCCCTGCCAGTACATGCAGAAACCGCACGTGCAATTTTAATTTGCACTTTATGCACTTTGTTCAATGTTTTATGTAGTTTGTGATATTTCACCGTTTTTAAGATAACCTAATAAAAGGTATATTGTATTGTGTTAAAGTTATTTTTCTTTTTTGGTGCACCACACACGTGACAACCCCTACTCTGTTCTAAAGCCTGCTGTGACCGGGAGAGGCAGAGTGTGACAGGGAAAAACAGTGAGGGACAGGAAGAGGGTGACAGGGACAGTAGTAAGGCCACCCCAGGGGGCCCGGAACACTGTACCTGCTGTTCCAATGGTAATCACACCTCTGATCCCAACTTTATTGAGAGCCTAATGTAAATTTTACTGCATCCCAGAAGTGGATGTGGTGTGTGTGATAGTAATAGCCTGTAGTCAACATAGTCAACACTGTAGATAACACAAATACAATGACTTCCTCGAGGAGCTTCCGATATAGTAAATCAAGCTTCAATAAGTGATAAAATGTTGAGTGATAAACAGCCAGCCAATCAGCTGCAAACTGCCATGTTACAGGCTGGGTTTGAAAAATGGTGGGTAGCAGCACACCACCAACCACATCTGTACCCCGCCCATGTGCACAGAAATGCTTTGGAGGCATACAGTAGTTGAATGGTGCAGAATAATAGGTCAACAGTGAAAAAGTTGAGAGTGTCTAGGTTGAACTGAAAAGGTCAACATGCATAATATTGACTTAGACAATAGGCCAACGAACTGAAAATGTTGACATCAAAATTGTCGACACATGAAAGGGTGTTTTTTTTGTGTCATTATGTAGATTTTAGCACATGAACCCCAAATGAGTGTACGCGAGTGTACGTCGTCCCCTCGCATGGCTTGCTTTGATCGCCAAGTTTTGGTCAAGGCTCTTTGCCATTCCCAATCGGAATATGAAAAAGTCTAAAAACAGAAAACAATGCAAAAAACACCCCTCATGTTGACATATCATATGTCATCCATTGCTGTGTTGACCATTTAATGGTGACTGCCGACAGTATTATCTGGATATTGGTTTTCCTACATAAGTATTCCATTATCTTCATTACACATTTTTACCACTAGGGTCACTAAGGTGGCGATTCAGACTGACTCATAGCGAGCCAAATTTGGCCCCTCCCCCAATGTTTGGGATTTGCGCACGTGCATGTGCGTTTATGCGCACGTGTAAACCCTGCTTTTCTCATAGAAGCCGTGTTCTCTTTGCAGAATTACTTATGTATAGAGGTCTTGTTATGTTTAATAAAGCTTTTAAAAATAAAAAGGGCATGTTGCCCATAGCAACCAATCAGATTATGGTCCCGATTCTCCAAGCTTCAAAAGTGATCAAATGGAGAGTGATAAACAGCCAGCCAATCAGCTCCTACCTGCCATGTCACAGACTGTGTCTGAAAAATGTCAGACAGGAGCTGATTGGCTTTCTGTTTATCACTCTCCATTTTATCACTTTTGAAGCTCAGTGCATCTGGCCCTCAGTCTCTTATTTCTATATCGCCTCTTAGAAAGTAATTGACAGAATCTGATTGGTTGCCATGGGAAACCTCACTTCTTTTTATGTTTGCAAGCATTAGTATAGTTACCCTCTAGCTGGAAGTGTACATCATACACGAAATACTGTATATAATTGATTTCTCTGATAATTATTTAGTTGACACTCCGCAGTAGAAGTTTTTTATTAACCTGCGGTTCGTGAACTGTAGTTGGAAGAAAATGCGCGGCGAGATTATATTTAGAACGTTTACTGCAAATGTCAGCTGTTCTTATTTTATTTATAGACTAACAGTAGGGAGCGCGTCTCAGTTCTCAGGAGAATTCTCAGAGTGATTCAGGACTGGGGAAATGTACATCATGATAGCCTTAAAATAATTTATGGTAGTAAAAATTGCTCAGCTCCTTTCAACACGGAGTTCAATTTTTCTGTCAGGAGATAAGAAAAAATAAATAAAAAAGAGCCGCTAGTCCGTACATAGCAATGATGATAAAACATTTCTTCAGCAATTTGCTTTACGGTTCGTCCACAGATATTGGCACAAGTGATACTTTAAACACATATATTACACACACAGTGAAGGGTGTAATTTGGGTTCAACTACCATCCGCGACAATGCATAATACCCATTCGCCGGCTCATGGAACATAACGTGAAAAAAACTGAAACCGCTGAATGAAAAAATATCTTTAATAATATAAATGTTATCCTGCGTCAGTAAATATAGACTGCATTGATATTGGTGGAGCATAGAAAGTGACAGCCCTTGTTGTGTAATTGCAAAACACTTTAAGGCAGTGGTTTCCAGACTTTCTTGAGTTTCAGCAATGTTTTCGCAACACTTCTAAATGATTCAATTCTGTAAATTCCACTCGACGGTCATCCTCAGGGTCAGACAGGGCCGGCTCCAGGCTTCCTAGCGCCCTGAGCGAAATTTCAATGTCATTGGGGGGGGTCCCCACTCCCCCAGGACCCCTGCCCATGCTGAACGTTCAGGGGTTAATGCTTTGGCCTTGTATAAAAAGTCTCCGGTACTTATGTATTATCAGGGCGCCCAATTAGCATACGTACGGCACTGTAGGAAAATCGCATTACGTGCGTTTTTTTGCGTGCGATGCAATCGCATGCGATTTTCCTATGTAATTTATGCACTGCTCTGTACCCGAGGGCGGTGCGATGCAATCGCATCACATCGCACCACAAAATCGCATGCGATTTTGTAGGGTGCGATGCCATTGACTTTGTTATACATTTGTATGAGATGCAATGAGATTTAGGCACCCCCCCCCCCCCCACTATCCACGCCACCTCGAAGTGTGGCGGGCGACGCGGAACGCATCCTCTCGACCTTTTCATACCCCCACTATACATGTCGGCGTGGAGTTGATGTTATATAGTGTGGCGAGTGCAGCGAGCCACCGAGCCCAAAGTGTGGCAAGCAGACGCAGATTACCTTACATGTATTGCGCATCCCCTTGTGGGGCTCGCTGCGCTCGCCACACTTCGGGCTCGCCACACTATATAAAATCAACTCCACGTGGATAGTGGGGGTATGAAAAGGTCGGGAGGACGCATAGTGGGGGGGGGGGGGTGCCTAAATCTCAATGCATCTCATACAAATGTATAGAAAAATCAATGGCATCGATTGCATGCGATTTTGCGGTGCGATCGCATCACACCCAGCGCCAGGGTGAAGTGAATAAATTACACATGGAAATCGCATCACATCGCATGCGAACGCATTGCACGCAAAAATCGCATGCAACGCAATGTGATCTTCTTATGCAGAATCGCCCGCTATGCAATTTGCTTAGTGGGCGCCCTGCTATTACATAAGTACCAAGTCTCCCCCTGGCTGTGGCATTACCCTGCTGGCTGGTTGTGCCTGGTGTACGTCGGACCCCTAGTCATTTTGTCCCCTGTATTTTGGGAACCAAGACCGGCCCTTGGGGATGGTGCTGGTTTTAAAAAAAGAAGGGGAACCCAACACTGATTTTTCCCTTAAAAGCAGGACCGGCTCCTGAGCCTGGCGCTGGTTACGGCCATGGGGGGGGGGCCCCCACACCGTTTTTTAAATGTATTTATTTTTCTATTTATTACACACTGAAGCCTGCACGGATCTGACTAATCCGTGCAGGCTTCTGCCAAATACGTCTTGAAAATGAAGTGTATTTTCCAGGTGTATTTGGCCGGCAATTAGTGGCCATTTACCACTAATTAGCCCGGAAGACACTGGTGCTGCAGATGTTGGAGTAAGATTGGGCGCACCCAGAGGATCCTAACCACCTGAGTAGTGATAAAGAGGGGCCGTCAGTCAGTAGTAGCATTACATCCAGTAAGTTACCAGATTCCACCACTGTTACTCCTGCTGTACTACAGAGCTGGCTGGGGGTGATTGGTGAAGGTGCAGCCCCACATGAGAGAGCTGGGTTGACCCAAGCAATACTAGGGGTACAAAATCCTAATGGCAGTGGAACTCCATAGTCACCCCAAAGTTCTGGCCAAGAGAAGCGACACTTGGGATTTAAGGATGATCCCACATTTCAGGAGAATTAAACAGACATTGACACTCAACTCCAGATCATTGAGAATCTCATGGGGGTGCATGGAATAGAGCCAGCTGAATGGCCAAAGTACTTAGAGCCAAGTCTCAATGGCAGGACTTTGGAAGCCTACCTGGCCCCAACTCCCCAGGAATGTTGGGTCTGCACCAGTATAAAGAAGGCAATACTAGCTAAGTTCCAGATCACTGCAGAATCTTATCTTCTCAAATTCAGGATGCAGAATAAAGGTGGGACTGCTTCCGACCAGGAGTTTACTAGTCAGCTATGGCATACTTGTGGGATATGGCTTGAAGGGAGACACACTTCAACTATGGAGCAGATCATTAACCTAATCATGGTGGAACTGCTAATAGTTAAGATGGCACCAGAGGTACAGGAGTGTGTCACAGACAGGAAGCCGATACACCTGAGCAAGCTGCAGAATGGGATGATGAATATATAGCAAACTGTCCGCAATGGAGAGTTTCCGAGGCAGTGGGTGGTGCAAGAATTCCATGAGTGGAGATTCATCCTGACAAAAAAAAAAAAAAATGCACATCAATTTTATTAATAATCTATCAACAGCAATAACTATCAGCTGCCCAGATTGTGACCTGAAAAGTGTTACCACTGCAGTCAAGCAGGGAACTTGCTGAAGGACTGTCCATGCAAACGAGGACCATTCCCTGGGGCTAGCCCAGCCCCAGTCTCTGTGGTATGTTACTCCATGGAGGATTATGGTGAAGAGGTTTTCCAGGGAAGGAAGATGGGGTGTACATTGTGTATCTGGTACTGGGGGTGGAGCAGGCAACTCCCAGGAATATGTGAGGGCACCTACAGACTGTGACGTTGAAGGCCCAGCAGGTACAGGGCCTACGAAATTCTGGAGATTCACTCACATTGATCGCGGCAGACCTGATTCCCGCATCCAGGGTGTTTTTTGTACAGTATGTACGAATTGCCAATGCTGGGGGACAACAGGCCAACATCCCCACCGCCAAGATACATCTGGACTGGGGAGCAAAGGATTGTGGAGGTCAGAGTACTTAAGAGCCTACCAGCCAAGGTCATCTTCGGAAATTATCTGGGACAAGGACTGGTGGCACACTTTTAGGTGCAAAAGGGTTTAGTGATCAAAATTTGGGCGCAATGCTGCCTATACTGTAGATCTCTCAAAGACCTAGGTAGATGTCACCACAGCTAAACAAAATACAACAGAAAGATTGAATTTGACGCGATCGTCCACCATCGATGATTGGCAATCCATCGGTGGATCAGGGAAATGAAGCTTGTTAAAAAGTCCAGCTTCTGCAATCACTGCCGGAATTGGGGGATCAGGATTTTTACATGTCATCACTAGGGGATAGGTGGATTTCCCCAATACTCCACTGGTGTATGGGCAGCTAATGGGTGAAATAAAATAGTGAGGTTCCAATCTGCACTGATATTAGGATTGTACCTTTTTCACAAAAACTATATGACCCTTCAATCATGCAGCAATCCTTTGCAGTGCTAGTCTCACCATCCTTTGAATCAATATAATTCCCTCTCCTTTGGTCCTTGGCTTATACATTATATATTACTTGGCTATAAATCCAGAGTTCACAAAGAAAACAATAAATACTGCAGTTCCTAATGTGCCATTGTTAGAGTTAAGCAATAGCAAAGTGTTCACTGTTAAACGCTTCTTCAGAAGAATACTGTATATTCAGCAGTGTACTCTATATCTCAGTGTACAAATTAAGTATTCAAGGCCAGCTATCCAGTAGGCTTCTGTCATTCAGAAATCTGTGCCTGTGTCATTTTAGAATTCCAACTTAAATTGCACAAAAACTATATAAATTAACTTACTTGACTCAAACAATAAATAATAATAATAATAATAATAATAATATTAATACAGCCACCTGTTCACAGTGCATGTTCAGATCCGGGGCTTCGATAAAGCATGATTGGCATGCTGCTGATGTTTAGGCGCGGGGACAGGCAGATTGCAGAAGATGGGGGCTTATCGGTCTCATATTCTGAGCATTGCTGCAGCCAGTGGCTGTGGGAGACATAACCAGTGTGCTAGTTATAACCTAAGCGGGGATGAATTGGGTAACTCAGTACTTGAAAAGGATCTAGGAGTCCAAATAGACAACAAACCGGGGTGTAGTGCTCAATGTAATATAGCAACAAAAAAGGCCAACAAAACTCTAGCATGTATTAAAAGGGGCATGGAAACCAGGGACTCAAAAGTAATGATGCCACTGTACAAAGCATTGGTTAGACATCACCTTGAATATGGAGTACAGTTCTGGGCCCCGCACTTTAAAAAGGACATCATAGAACTGGGAAAAGTCCAAAGAAGAACAACAAAGCTAATTAGGAGAATTTAAGCTACGAGGAGAGATTGAGAAATCTGGGACTATTTACACTAGAGAAGAGACGGTTAAGGGGGGACATGCTCAATATGTACAAATATATCAGGGGGCCAATATAAGGAACTGTCAAACACCCTTTTTACTGCTAGAAAGGAATAAGGTTGGATAAACATTTATTGGTTAAAAACATCCATGGGTACAAATAAGAATCATAATCTGTGTTTAAAAATATCAGAACATACTATACAACAAGGGATAAGATATTATAAACTGAGGTTGAACTAGATGGATGTAAGTCTTTATTCAGCCTGATCTACTATGTAACTATGGCCCTTATTCTGATCGGTGCGTACTTTCCCGAATTCCTACG